>NC_092094.1:57081594-57446738 GCF_045679555.1 Salvelinus alpinus
TACAATTCCGGGTTGGATGAGTTCAAGTTCAAAACGTATTTTCCCAGTTCCCAGTTGTCTTGAACTCACAGTTAGCCACTGATTCCTTCCAAACCACTCATTGTTGAATTTGTGATTTTGTAATGTTTATGTCCAATGGCCGAAGAGCACCGAAACGTTTGATATATAATTTCTATTCATTATTTCTCTTCATATGACAAGAATTGAAATAGATTTGCCAGTAGATTGTCAACTTCATTCATGATGATGACTGCTAGCTAAGATTTTGAAAGTATGATGTTGACCCGATTATTCCAATCCAAGCTACTTTAAATATAATGTGATTTGACATCATTTTATCTGTGGCCAATGACCTTAAGCCTTCTTGGATGGGCACTTCTAATGTAACTCTATGGCAGCACCCAAGGGGCTACAATTTTCGAAGTCTACCCTTAGAATTGGCGGTGATGTAGTCCCCTTGAGTGACAGAACACTGAGCCAATCACGGCGCAAAGCTCTGTATTTTCTGCTGGCTTGCCCCACCACCACAGAAAGCACTGAGCTAGACTGAAACACCTGCATTTTGGAGCTCCCTTATTCAAGAAAACAAAAAAGAGACTGTTTGTTTGCGGCTTTATTAACTCAATGATATATATATATATATATATTTGACATTGTTTGCAAACTGATATGTGACGTATTAATGCCAAAACAACATGCAAAACAGGCAAACCCCCCCCCCAAAAAAATAAAAAAATGTGGGGCTCAAAACAGGTGAGACTCTGCCCTACCTGCAATGAATGACGGCTCGCCACTGAATGTAGGCATTTACTTATGGGGTGGCACATAGACTAGTGTTGTGCCAGTAACTGAAAGGTCGCTGGTTTGAATCCCGAGCCGAATCCCAGAGTAACTGTTCTCTAGGAAGTAACAATAGATTTAGACGATGCCAATGAGATACTACATGGACAATGAAAGGACACTTTTCAAACTAACATGGTCCAAGTACACCTAGACAGTCGTGAAGAGGGCACGACAAAACCTATTCACCCTCAGGAGACTGAAAAGTTTTGGCATGGGTCCTCAGATCCTCAAAAGGTTCTTCAGTTGCACCATCGACAGCATCCTGACTGGTTGCATAATTTCCTGGTATGCAACAGCCCGGCCTCTGATCGCAAGGCACTACAGACGGTAGTGCAAATGGCCCAGTACATCACTGCGGCCAAGCTTCCTGCCATCCAGGACCTCTATACCAGGCGGTGTCAGAGGAAGGCGCTAAAAATGTTCAAAGACTGCAGCCACCCTAGTCATAGACTGTTGGCAAGCGGTACCGGAACGCCAAGTCTAGGTCCAAGAGGCTCCTTAACAGCTTCTACCCCCAAGCCATAAGACTCCTGAACATCTAGTCAAATGGTTACCCAGACAATTTGCAGTGCCCCCCCCCCCCCTCTTTACACCACTGCTACTCTCTGTTGTCATCTATGCATAGTCACTAATAACTCTACCTACATGTACATACTACCTCAACTAACCGGTGCCCCCGCACATTGACTCTGTATCGGTACCCCCCCTGTATATAGTCTCCTTATTGTTATTTTACTACTGCTCTTTAATTACTTGTTACTGTTCTTATTCGTATCCGTATTTTTTTTTAAATGCATTGTTGGTTAGGTGCTCGTAAGTAAGCATTTCACTGTAAGGTCTACACCTATTGTATTCGGCGCGTGTGACTAATAAAAATTGATTTGATTTCGATTTGATTTGAAAAGAGGAAATATATAATGTACTCAAACTCAATAATTGTCAATAATTGTTCTAGGGGTGTGTTTGTGTATGTGGGCGAGAGGTTGTGAGTGAGTGGGTGGATGTGTCTGTGCATATAAATGGGAGAGTGAGGAAGCTGAATGTGGATGTGTGTGGGAGGGCGGGGGCAGGAAAAAGTGTGTGTACTGAGGTGTGTTTTTAGATAGAATTCCAGATTTGTTAGATCAAATCCAGATAGAACTATGATTTTAGCTTAAATCTGATTTGATAAGACTGACAGACGTAGTAATAAAAAAGGACAATTTAGTGAGCCTCCAAAGAGGCTGAAAAATGTAATCTCTACAAATAATTTACAGGACACCTGGAGATTACTATTCCCAAATACGAAAGACTAGCCCTTTTTTTCTCAAAGTAAGAAAAGCTATTCAATAATTGATTACATTTTTTTTCCAAAAATTCACTCCCAACTCACTCCCAACAATTTACTGGATTCAAAAATGCATGATATAGTGATGTCGGATCATTGTTCGGTATCATGTTTAATTACACCAAAAGAAAATACATTTAGCAACATCATTTGGAGAATGAACAGAGTTCATCTTCTGTACCCGAATTGTATTAAATGCGTAAACAATTACCATTTTGGGGCAGCAGGTAGCCTAGTGGTTAGAGCATTGGGCCAGTAACTGAAAGGTTGCTGGATCGAATCCCCTGTCATTCTACCCCTGAACAAGGCAGTTAACCCACTGTTCCCTGGTAGGCCATCATTGTAAATAAGAATTTGTTCTTAATGAAGAAAGAACACTGAACGAAATATACAAAAACAACAAAACGAACGTGAAGCTATATAATAATAGTGCTGACACAGGCAACTAACCATAGACAATCACCCACGAAATACTCAAGGAATATGGCTGCCTAAATATGGTTCCCAATCAGAGATAACGATAAGTAGCTGCCTCTAATTGAGAAACAATCTAGACAACCATAGACATACAAAACACCTAGAACAGTGACAACCCCATAAACATACAAAAACCCTAGACAGGTCAAAAAACATATATCACCCTTGTCAAACCCTGACCTAACCACAAATAATAAAGAAAACAAAGAATACTAAGGTCAGGGCGTGACACTATTGTGGAGCTAAGATTTTAAAAGAACTGATATTCGCATAAGATGGAGGGAACGTTGAAACATACCTAACGAGAGTACAGTTAATGAAAATGCATGCTTAATCGAGTATAAATTGAAATATAGAAATGTATTATACAAGACACAAAATTCACAAATTCTACAGCACAACGGCAGATCATGTCGTGAAGTGGAAATCTACTAATGACTCAATTATTCATGCCTTCTGGGAATGTTACAAAAAAAGTTATGGGCAGAGTTGGAAAGATGGATTTCAGAGGTATTGCAATGTACATTTATTTTTCATTTGTCTGTCTGTATATTTCATGACGTGACATATGAGGGTGCAGTGAGATACCTGGTGTGTTGGACAATACTCTTCTCAACAATTATCTTTAAAAAAAAGTACACTTAACTGGAAATCAGAAAATCCGCTGGCGTTTACACAACATAAGGTCAAATGCTTTCTTATCTAAAAAATTATCTAAAAAGAGCATGGGCGACTGAGAGAAACAAAATCATGCCGTTTGAGGCCAAGGGCGCTGGATATAGAGTTGGGGGCTAGTGGGTCTGGGCAGGTGTGATGTCGTGGTGTTTGTATGATGTAGTCGTTTGTATGTGTATGTTTTGTATTGTTTATCAAATATAATATTATCCCAGAGCCGACTAGGGGGAAAAAATCTGTCGATTTGCCCTTGAAAGTCGCTCTGGATAAGAGCGTCTGCTAATTGACTAAAATAAAAAATAATAATTTCATTTTCTGTTCCTACTTCAAACCAAATACTTCCTCTTGCTGCTCCGTAGGCAAGTACCATGATCTTACCTGTAGCCTAGATCATGACACATCAGAATGTCAACTGAAGCGTCAGCGATCCTTCCAGTCTAGTATGCCCTCTGTCGGTACAAGGTCATCAAACAAGGGCTGTGACTGTCGAGAGCAGCATAGAAGGTGTTCAGCAAGTTCTGTTTCATGATTGGCCGGAACTCTGCATCTACATTTGGAAAAGACAGACCACCAAGGACAATATTTTGTAGTATTATCACATGTTTGGCAGCACAGTATCACAATTAAATTCAGTATAACTAACATATTAAAGCATGGCATATTTGTATAAAAAAAACAGCAATTTGACCTGCGTCTCGAGACAGACATTGCATTCGGAAAGTGTTCAGACCCTTTCCCTTTTTCCACATTTTGTTACGTTACAGCCTTATTCTAAAATGTATTAAGTACTTTTTTCCTCATCAATCTAAACACAATACTCCATAATACATTTTTGCACATTTATAAAACATTTAAAACAGAAATACCTAATTTACATAAGTATTCAGACCATTTGCTGTGAGACTTGAAATTGAGCTCATGTGATCATCCTTTGTATGTTACTACACCTTGATTGGAGTCCTCCTATGCTAAATAAAATCAATTGGACATGATTTGGAAAGGCACACAACTGTCTATATAAGGTCCCACAGTTGACAGTGCATGTCAGAGCAAAAACCAAGCCATGTGGTCAAAGGAATTGTCCGTACAGCTCCGAGACAGGATTGTGTCGAGGCATAGATCTGGGGAAAAGTAACAAAAAATATATGCTGCATTGAAGGTCCCCAAGAACGCAGTGGCCTCTATCATTCTTAAATGGAAAAAGTTTGGAACCACCAAGACTCATCCTAGAGCTGGCCGCCAGGCCAAACTGAGCAATCGGGGGAGAAGGCCCTTGGTCAGGGAGGTGACCAAGAACCCAATGGTCACTTTGACAGACCTCCAGAGTTCCTCTGTGGAGATGGGAGAATCTTCCAAAAGGACTACCATCTCTGCAGCACTCCACCAATCAGGCCATTATGGTAGAGTAGCCAGACGGAAGCCACTCCTCAGTAAAAGGAACATGACAGCCTGCTTGGAGTTTGCCAAAAGGCAACTAATGGACTCAGACCATGAGAAACAAGATTCTCTGGTCTGATGAAACAAAGATTGAACTCTTTGGCCTGAATGCCAAGTCTGGAGGAAACCTGCCACCATCCCTACTTTGAAGCATGGTGGTGGCAGCATCATGCTGTGGGGATTTTTTTCAGCGGCAGGAAGTGGGAGATTAGTCAGGATAGAGGGAAAGATGAATGGAGCCAAGTACAAAGGAGATCCTTGATGAAAACCTTCTACAGAGCACTCTGGAGAGACCTGAATATAGCTGTGCAGAGACGCTCCCCATCCAACCTGAAAGTGCTTGAGAGGATCTGCAGAGAAGAATGGGAGAAACACCTAAAATACAGGTTTGCCAAGCTTGTAGCGTCATAGCCAAGATGACTCGAGGCTGTAATCGCTGCCAAAGGTGCTTCAACAAAAGTACTTAGTAAAGGGTCTGAATACTTATGTAAATGTGATACCTACGTTTTTTATTTTTAAAGCATTACCCCAAAAATGGAGGAGGCAGGGGGCAGCGGGAGGAGGTAGTGAACTTGTCTGTCTGCCCAATATAAAGGATCAAAACAGGCAGAGGAATAAAAATAGCATAAATAGGATACCAATTTCATGAGGACCAGGATGGTGACAGCTATGTCACACAGATTGAAAAATAGTTGGGAAGAGATTTTTTATATACCGATTCCATGGTACAGGGTACATTATGAGTTGATATATAAAATGACGCAAGATTTAAGACTTCGGGCTTTTCAGTTAAAATGATTATATAGAATTCCTGCCTCCAACAAGATGTTGAGTATATGAGGCAAACAATCATCGAAGCTCTGCAGAATTTGTTGTGAGGATACAGAATCAATAGACCATTTATTTTGGTATTGCCCTATTTCTGGTCTCAGTTTCAGGAATGGCTGAAAATACATGAAATTGATAAAAAATATATCCAATAAATAGTACTGTTGGGAGATCTGGAGAGACCGGGTCAGTCAATTACTAATATACTAATACTCTTAGTAAAAGTATTTATCTTCAACTCGCAATCTGTAGATTCTAATAGATTAGATAGATTAAAATTGTATGTTAAACATCACAGCATAGCTGAAAGATTTATGGTGGCCAGCAGAGATAGGTGGGATGGGCTGAGGGAAGCTGAGGGTTGGGATGTGGAATTGGAGACAAGTGGGAGTGGAGTTGCTGGGCGGGGATAGAATGAAGGTCAAAGATAAACGTAAAATTAATAAAGTCAAAATAAAAATAACAAAAGGTACGTTTGAATGACACTGAGGGGCAGTGTTGTTACAGCTAATGCCTGTTTGCCTAGCAGGTCTTTGTACATATGCCTATACACACACTCTCATTCAAATGCACACATGTGCACATACACGGACACATGTACAGTTGAAGTTGGAAGTTTACATACAGCTTAGCCAAATACATTTAAACTCAGTTTTTCACAATTCCTGACATTTAATCCAAGTAAATATTCCCAGTTTTAGGTCATTTAGGATCACCACTTCATTTTAAGATTGTGAAATGTCAGCATAATAGTAGAGAGAATGATTTATTTCAGCTTTTATTTCTTTCATCACATTCCCAGTGGGTCAGAAGTTTACATACACTCAATTAGTATTTGGTAGCATTGCCTTTAAATTGTTTAACTTGGGTCAAACGTTTCCCACAATAAGTTTGGTGAATTTTGGCCCATTCCTCCTGAGAGAGCTGGTGTAACTGAGTCAGGTTTGTAGGACTCCTTGCTTGCACAAGCATTTTCAGTTCTGCCCACACATTTTCTATAGGTTTGAGGTCAGGGCTTTGTCATGGCCACTCCAATACCTTGACTTTGTTGTCCTTAAGCCATTTTGCCACAACTATGGAAGTCTGCTTGGGGTCATTGTCCATTTGGAAGACCCATTTGCGACCAAGCTTTAACTTCTTGACTGATGTCTTGAGATGTTGCTTCAATATATCCACATAATTGTCCTTCCTCATGAAGCCATCTATTTTGTGAAGTGCACCAGTTGCTCCCATTGTGTTTATACTTGCATACTATTGTTTGTACAGATGAGCGTGATACCTTCAGGCGTTTGGAAACTGCTCACAAGGATGAACCAGACTTGTGGAGGTCTACAATTTTTTTTCTGAAGTCTTGGCTGATTTCTTTTGATTTTCCAATGATGTCAAGCAAAGAGGCACTGAGTTTGAAGGTAGACCTTGAAATACATCCACAGGTACACCTCCAATTGACTCAATTGATGTCAATTAGCCTATCAGAAGCTTCAAAAGCCATGACATAATTTTCTGGAATTTTCCAAGCTGTTTAAAGGCACAGTCAACTTAGTGTATGTAAACTTCTGACCCACTGGAATTGTAATACAGTGAATTATAAGTTAAACTTCTACTTGTACACCATCCCGGATCCGGGAGCACCCCCCACAGTAAAAAAGCTGACTAGCATAGCCTAGCATAGCGTCACAAGTAAATACTAGCATCTAAATATCATTAAATCACAAGTCCAAGACACCAGATGAAAGATACACATCTTGTGAATCCAGCCATCATTTCTGATTTTTAAAATGTTTTACAGGGAATACACAATATGTAAATCTATTAGCTAACCACGATAGCAAAAGACACAACTTTTTTTCCCACCATTTTTTTCCTGCATAGGTAGCTATCACAATTTCGACCAAATAAAGATATATATAGCCACTAACCAAGAAACAACTTCATCAGATGACAGTCTGATAACATATTTATTGTATAGCATATGTTTTTTTTTTTTAAATGTGCATATTTCAGGTATAAATCACAGTTCTACTTTGCAGCTGCAATCTGAAATAGTGCCGAAGCAGCCAGAATAATTACAGAGACCAACGTCAAATACCGAAATACTCATCATAAAACATTTCTGAAAAATACACAGCGTACAGCAAATGAAAGACCAACATCTTGTGAATCCAGCCAATATTTCAGATTTTTTAAGTGTTTTACAGCGAAAACACAATTTAGCATTATATTAGCTTACCACAATAGCCAGAAACACAAGCCGTTTACCAGTAGCAAAGGTTAGCGATCGTAACAATCCAGCAAAAGATATATAATTTTTGACTAACCTTGATATACTTCATCAGATGACAGTCCTGTAACATCATATTACACAATGCATATAGGTTTTGTTCGAAAATTTGCATATTTAGCAGCACAAATCGTGGTTATACAATGTGATTAGTAGCAACATTTCAGGCCATCTTGGAGAGGCACCTAATCTAATCGATAACTAATCGTAAACTTGACTAAAAAATACAGGTTGGACAGCAAATGAAAGACACATTAGTTCTTAATGCAACCGCTGTGTTAGATTTTTAAAATTAACGTTACTCGACATTCAGCGTGCGTTACAGCGAGACCATGCCTAAATCAATGGCGGACTAATAATTTTACATCTTTCCACAGATATACGAATTAATATCATAAATAGCTCTTACTTTTGGATGATCTTCCATCAGAATCTTGGGCAAGTGGTCCTTTGTCCAGAACAATCGTCTTTTGGTTGAAAGATGTCCTCTACTCCTGTAGAAATTAGCTGCTAACGCCGATGTACCGGAGAGGTGCCCAACTCGTGATAACGCCTGACAAAGAAACTCCAGAAAATCGCAATAAACTGCTATAAACTGCTATAAGTCGGTTTAAATTAACTACCTTATGAAGTTTTTAAGACAAAAAAACAAATTAAATCAGAGCCGGAGATATAGAACTGCTAAACCGAAAGCTTTCCAGGACGCCATGCTTGGTGTCCCTCCTGCGTCAGGCACCTCGTCGAAAAGGTCGGTACTTCCGTTCCAAGAGGTTTTATACTCCCCCAGATGGTGCTATCCGCTCCATTCAAAGTCTCACCGCTTACTGACATCTAGGGGAAGGCGTATGCAGTGCATGTAGCCCCATAGCTTATAAGGGAATTTATAAACCGACCCTGGAACAGAGACCTCAATTTCAGAAATCTCACTTCTTGACAGGAAGTGTGCTGTAGAATGAGTTATGTTTCACTCAGAGAAATAATTCAAACGGTTTTAGAAACTAGAGAGTGTTTTCTATCCAATAGTAATAATAATATGCATATTGTACGAGCAAGAATTGAGTACGAGGCAGTTTAATTTGGGAACGATAAATGTCCAAGTTGAAACAGCACCCCCTGTAGCACCAAGAGGTTAACAAGAAATTTGTGGAGTGGTTGAAAAACGAGTTTTAATGACTCCAACCTGTGTATGTAATCTTCCGACTTCAACTGTATATGAAAATGCTATTCATTGACTACAGATCAGCGTTCAACACCATCACCAAGCTAATGACCCTTGGACTAAACACCTCCCTCTGCAACTGGATCCTGGCCTTCCTGACGGGCCACCCCCAGGTGGTAAGGGTAGGAAACAACACATCTGCCACGAAGATCCTCAACACGGGGGCCCCCTCGGGGGTGCGTACTCAGTCCCCATCTGTACTCCATGTTCACTCTTGACTGCATGGCCAGGCATGACTCCAACACCACCATTAAGTATGCCGAGGACACAACGGTGGTAGAACTGATCACCGACAACAATGAGACAGCCCATAGGGGGGAGGTCAGAGACCTGTGTGGTGCAAGGACAACAACCTCTCCCTGAACGTGATCAAGACAAAGGAGATGATTGTGGACTACAAGAAAAGGAGGACCGAGCACGCCCCCATTCTCATCGACTGGGCTGTAGTGGAGCAGGTTGAGACCTTCAAGTTCCTTTGCGTCCACATCACCAACAAACTAACATGGTCCAAGCACACCAAGACAGTCATGAAGAGGGCACAACAAAATCTATTCCCTCTCAGGAGACTGAATAGATTTGGCATGGGCCCTCATATCTTTAAAAAGTTTACATCTGCACCATCGAGAGCATCCTGACTGGTTGCATCACTGCCTGGTATGGCAACTGCTCGGCCTCCGACTGCAAGGCACTACAGAGGGCAGTGCGTACGGCCTAGTACATCACCGGGGCCAAGCTTCCTGCCATCAAGGACCTCTATACCAGGTGGTATCAGAGGAAGGCCTTAAAATGTTCAAAGACTCCAGCCACCCAAGTCAAAGACTGTTCTCTATGCCACTGCACGGCAAGCGGTTCCGGAGTGCCACGTCTAGGTCCAATAGGCTTCTAAACAGCTTCTACCCCCAAACCATAAGACTCCTGAACAGCAAATCAAATGGCTACCCAGACTATGTGCATTTACCCCCCCCCCCCCCCCGTGCATTGACCCCCCCCTCTAAGCATGAGGTTGTAAGTTTCAAGAACAATACCCAGGACATAGACATATCTGATATTGGCGGAAAGCTTAAATTCTTGTTAATCTAACTGCACTGTACAATTTACAGTAACTATTAAAGTGAAATAATAACATGCTATTGTTTGAGGAGAGTGCACAATTAGGAACATGAAAAGTTATTAATAAACAACTTAGGTACATTTGAGCAGTCTTGACATTTCTTTTTTTTACAGAAATGCAATGGTTCATTGGATCAGTATAAAACTGTACACATACACTGCTTCCATCTAGTGGCCAACATCTAAACTGCACCTGAGCTGGAATAGTACATTATGGCCTTTCTCTTGCATTTCAAAGATGGGACAAAAAAAATACAAAAGAACAGTTTTCTTTTCTTTTACCAGATCTGTTGTTATATATTCTCCTATATTCCTTTCACATTTCCACAAACTTCAAAGTTTTTCCTTTCAAATGGTACCAATAATATGCATATGCTTGCTTCAGGGCATGAGATACAGGCAGTTAGATTTGGGTATGTCATTTTAGGCACATTTTTTAAAAAGGGGCAGATCCTTAAGAGGTTTTAAGGGCTTGTAAGTAAGCATTTCACTGTAAGGTTGTATTCGGCGCATGTGACAAATAACATTTGATTTTTGTTCATGTGAGCCTACATTACTCCATCCCCCATCTATACAAAACCAAGCAACAGGTCTAAGTAGGCTATCCATTTCACTCAACCACAAAGTCAGGATTTTAGTTCAAATGGGCGGTTTTCAAATCTATGAAGTGTGAAAATAATAAAATATTGTTTGTTAGCCACATGTTGTCTTACCCATGGTGGTGTCATCCTTACTGATGGTGGTGTCATCTTTTGTCCACGTTGTTGTGAATTTGGGGAGAAGGATTTCATATGCAATCAACTCAGAGTCTTGAAACATGCGGCTGAAGCGCTTCTTCAGTTCCAGCTGTTGAGCATACTCCAAATGCTTACAGTACTTTAGGGACAACTTGATCTGTTCAAGTTTTGTGATCGACACGTTGATAGTTGGAAGTAGCCACTCCATCTGGACATTGGTTTCAGCCTGCAGGATGCTGATGGCATTCACAACTTGGCTCATGGTGGCAGCATACTCTGTGAGGATGGCGAGTTCAGCTGGATTCAAAACAAAACAATATTACTGTGTTTCCTAAACCTATACAAAGGGGACCACTAACCATTTCACCGGATTCAACTACAGTAATCAATGGCTGGATGAGTAGTTGAAAATAGATCAATGATAGCGTAGGGCTACAATATGTGAAACAGTTATTAGTCCCCAAGCAAAGGTTCTGGAAGCACTGCAACAGTTTTAGATAACATTCAAGACCTTTTATGATAAAATAATATATAATCCTTACTAACATTGGAACCTCGAGGTCTGTGCAGGAAACACTGATAGCCACCTCTCCTTTGTCTTTGACGATCCTCAGGAGTTTTTTTTACAGCCATGAAACACCTTTTAGCATTCGGGAGCAGCAGCTGGAGGTTGCAAGCATCTTCAGCGGTTTAGGCTGCAAGTGTGGATCTTTCGCATTTGTTCAAAGTTTTTGACACTTGCCAAATATTGAACGGGACACTTTTTTGTTAGCCTCATTGAATGTTGCTGTCAGTGCATCGACTGTAGATACTAAGTTGAGTTGGTAGCAAGCACAAAGCTGATGCTTCGGCAGAAGCCATTCAGGATCGTTTCCACACTCTCCTCTTGTTCCTCTTCACCATCTTCCTGTCCTGGCTGATCTGCTTTACCACCACCACCCACTGCTTTGACTGCGTGGTTGTTGTTGTCATCTTCTTCAAAAACATGGAAAGCTTTAAGAAGTTAGAGCCATTGTCTGTTGTTGTTCTCACAATCTTACCCCGGATTTTGAACTCAGAATGGATGTCATTTGGGGAGACTGCTAACACAACAAAGGTGTGCGAGCCTCTCAACAGTTTACAAAACAGGGCTGCAGAGCATCGGTTGAGTCTGTCAGGGTCTATCCAATAGGCTGTAACACCAATGAAGCTTTGTCTTCTTGCAGACCAGCAGTCAACGGTGGTGGCGATATGGTCATCTCCTCTTAAGGTCTCAGTCACCTTCGTCTTAACCTCTTGAGGGCAGGGGGCAGCATTTTCACTTTCGGAAAAATAGCATGCCAAAATTCAACTGCTTGCTACTCATCCCCAGAATATAAGATATGCATAGTGTTAGTAGATTTGGATAGAAAACACTCTGAAGTTTCTAAAACTGTTTGAATCATGTCTGTGAGAATAACAGAACTTAGGGTTTAGCCTGCTACATGAGGACAAACCATTCAGAATTTGTATTTTTTTGATGTCACATGAGGTTTCTTAGAGTCACCAGATTTCTAATGGACTTGCTTGCAGTTCCTACCACTTCCACTGGATGTCACCAGTCCTTGGAAATCGGTTGAGGTTATTCCTTTGTTACGAAAAAAGTTGCGTCAGTTTGTTTTCTTTTTGTATTGAACACAGATCATCCCCTCTTCAAATTGATCGATTATTAACGTTTAAAAATACCTAACGTTGTAGTACAAAAGTAGTTTGAAATGTTTTGGTAAAGTTTACATGTAACTTTTGATATATTTTGTAGTGACTTGTTGGAAGCTGTGTTTTTCTGGATGAAACGGTCCAAATAAATTGACATTTTGGATATATATCGACGGAATTAATCGAACAAAAGGACCATTTGTGATGTTTATGGGACATATTGGAGTGCCAACAAAATAATTTTGTCAAAGGTAAGGCATGATTTATATTTTATTTCTGCGTTTTGTGTCGTGCTTGCAGTGTTGAATTATGCTACTCTCTTTGTTTACTGTTGTGCTATCATCAGATAATAGCATCTTATGCTTTCGCCGAAAAGCCTTTTTGAAATCTGACATGTTGGCTGGATTCACAACGAGTGTAGCTTTAATTTGGTATCTTACATGTGTGATTTAATGAAAGTTTGATTTTTATATCATGTTATTTGAATTTGGCTCGCTGTATTTTCCCTGGCTATTGGCAGGTGGGACGTTCCACCTGACCCAGAGAGGTTAATTTCCTTGGAGGCTTTTTCAATCCTGGAGTGTGATGTGGGACTTGATATGACATTTGAGTTAGGCTGCATATCCTGGACAAACTCTCTGAATGGTTCTTGTTCAACAACAGCGAATGATTGTAGCCCCTGGACAACATACTTCACCACAGCTTTATCAATGGATTTCTGAGACACTGTCATGGTGTTCAGTAATGTGCTCTGCTTGATGGTGGAGAGAGTCTCAGGGATATGTTTTCTTTTTAGGTTGTTTGCTGTCAGTTTTCCATACTTCTAAAGATGGTGTAAATGCTTTCTATGAATAAGAAGAAAAGGAAAAGAGAAAGCCATTAGTTACTTTGCTAGATAACTACCATCCCCAAATACTTAAGGTATAGGATCCTAATGTTAAAGCTATAAACAACACTAGCCAGCAGTTGATGATCACCATTTAATATTACAATGAGAAAGAACTACTTAATCTAGCTAGTAGTTTATGTCAGTACCTTAAATCTAACAAATGTATGAACTAACACAGAGAATAAAATGGCTAGCTAGTGGGTGTTAGTTAAAATTAGAATGTGAACGTTAGCAAGCTGGCTAAGTTTACTAGCTAGACCAGAGATGTTTAGAAAGAAGGTATTTGGATAGACTAATGTTAGCTAGCTAGTTAGCTAACAAAGCTGACCAGCTAACTAATGTTAGCTATGAGCTTGTTAGCAAGCTAGTAGCTTCCGAATCAGAGCACATTTTAGCCAGCTAAAGTAGGTAGCTACTAGCTAGCTATCGACAGTATTTAGCTATAGTATTAGATAGCATTAACTAACACTATGTGTAGCATTACTGTAGCTGCTTGTAGCATTAGTATTTTGAGTATGCAAGAAAGGCATTTCACTGCACTGTACTAAAAACTTGAAACTTGAAACGTGGGTTAGCTAACTAATTTTCCCACAACTTCGGACACCCCTTAACTTTGGACGCCCTCTAGCGGTTGGAGGACTAAATCAGCTCAAGCAAAACATTTAAATGTACTGGAAAACAATGGTACGTTTTGCGACTAAATACACCCTTCTAAACTCAGGAATGAGAGAATGCCATTGCTGGTTGAGAGAATGCCAAGATTATGCAATGCTGTCATCAAGGCAAAGGGTGGCTATTTGAATAATCTCAAATATAAAATATATTTCGATTTGTTTATTAACACCTTTTTGGTTACTAAATGATTCCTTATGTGTTTTTTAATAGTTTTGATGTCTTCACTATTATTCTACAATGTAGAAAATAGTAAAAATATGAGTAGGCATGTCCAAACTTTTGACTAGTACTGTACATTGTCTGCAACATCGAAATGAGCTACTTCTATGTGAATTAATGAGGAGGTGGAACACCTCTCAATTCAAACTGTTGTTAGAAAAATTATTTCAAATAGACAAGATGAAATATAGCCTATAGATAATTAGCAGGCAGCAGGTGTCTTGGTTTGAGGGCAGCGCAGGTTAACTGTCCTGCTGTGTAACAATCAAATTTTAGAACATAGATTGCATTCTGACATCACAAGCATAAAAAAAACTCACCCTGGGGTGACCGTTAGAGATATTTTGGAATTCACACGTAAAGATGTTCAGTACAGTAACAAAGTATTTTTTCTTATTACTCTACACAACTGGTACAGATCAGGAACCCATAATGAAATTCAAAAAAACGTAATCTTAGTGGGGCAAACTCAAAAAAACTGTTTTATATGCATACCAGGAAAACCAGTACAAAACACAAAACAACACCAAACAATACATTCATTGCATTTTAACGGTGAAAAATGGTGCCCACAAATTGTTAGGGCCTAGATAAAGCTGTCCCAAAAGCAGAAATGTATTTTCAGCTCTATGGAGTGAATCCTTACCACTGCTACACCTGGCTATCAACAAAGCCTTTACTGCCTTTTAAAAAAACATAGCTGGTATGGCTGACTTGCTTAACTCTTAAGGATCCGCCCCTTTTTTCAATTTTAGCCTAAAATGACATACCCAAATCGAACTGCCTGTAGCTCAGGATGTGAAGCAAGGATATGCATATTCTTAATTCCATTTGAAAGGAAACACTTTGAAGTTTGTGGAAATATGAAATGATTGTATGAAATTATAACACATTAGATCTGGTAAAAGATAATACAAAGAAAAAAACATGTGTTCTTTTGTATTTTTTTGTACCATCGTCTTTGAATGCAAGAGAAAGGCCATAATGTATTATTCCAGCCCAGGTGCATTTTAGATTTTGGCCACTAGATGACAGCAGTGCATGTGCAAAGTTTTAGACTGATCCAATGAGCCATTGGATTTCTGTTCAAAATGTTGTATAATGACTGCCCAAATGTGCCTATTTTGTTAATTAATACATTTTCAAGTTGATAACTGTGCACTCTCCTCAAACAATAGAATTATATACTTTCACTGTAATAGCTACTGTGAATTGGACTGTGCAGTTAGATTAACAAGAATGTAAGCTTGTGAAGAGGCGACTCCGGGATGCTGACCTTCCAGGCTGAGTTCCTCTGTCAAGTGTCTGTGTTCTTTTGCCCATCTTAATCCTTTATTTTTATTGGCCAGTCTGAGATATGGCTTTTTCTTTGCAACTCTGATAGAAGCCCAGCATCCCGGAGTCACCTCTTCACTGTTGATGTTGAGACCGGTGTTTTGCAGGTACTATTTAATGAAGCTGCCAGTTGAGGACTTGTGAGGGGTCTGTTTCTCAAACTACACACTCAAATGTACTTGTGATGTTGCTCAGTTGTGCACCAGGGCCTCCCACTCCTCTTTCTATTCTGGTTAGAGCCAGTTTGCGTTGTTCTGTGAAGGGAGTAGTACACAGCGTTGTACGAGATCTTCAGTTTCTTGCAATTTCTTGCATGTAATAGCCTTCATTTCTCAGAACAAGAATAGAGACTGACGAGTTTCAGAAGAAAGTCTTTGTTTCTGGCAATTTAGAGCGTGTAATCGAACCCACAAATGCTGTTGCTCCAGATACTCAACTAGTCTAAAGAAGGCTAGTTTTATTTAATCAGAACAACAGTTTTCAGCTGTGCTAACATAATTACGAAACGTTTTCTAATGATAAATTAGCCTTTTAAAATTATAAACTTGGATTAGCTAACACAACGTGCCATTGGAACACAGGAGTGATGGTTGCTGATAATGGGCTTCTGTACGCCTATGTAGATATTCCATAAAAATTCTGCCATTTCCAGCTACAATAGTCATTTACAACATTAACAATGTCTACACTGTATTTCTGATCAATTTAATGTTATTTTAATGGACAATTTTTTTTATTTTCTTTCAAAAACATGGACATTTCTAAGTGACCCCAAACTTTTGAACGGTAGTGTAAGCAGACAATGAAAGCTCTTACAATATTTGACAATGCTAGCGGGATCAAATTCAACAACATCCGGTGAAATCGGAGCGCACCAAATTCAAAATACAAAATCGTAATATTAAACATTCATGAAAATATAAGTGTCATGCATGATTCTTTAGCTTAGAATCTTGGTAATCGAACTACGTTGTCAAATTTCAAAAAGGCTTTACGGCGAAAGCATAGCATTCGATTGTCGGAGGACTGCGCCTCACATTAGCATATTTTCCAAACCACCAAAGGCGTCACAAAATAGCAAATAGCGATGAAATAAATCACTTACTTTTGAAGATCTTCCTCTGTTTGCAATCCCAAGGGTCCCAGCTACACAATTAATGGTTGTTTTGTTCGATAAAGTCCTTCTTTATATCCCAAGAGGTTAGGTTTAAGTTTAGGCATTAACTCCAAAATCTTACGTTTAGGCAACTCCGAATGGTTAAGGTAAGGTAAGGTTTGGGATAGGCTTAAAAAAAGTTGTCCTTCTGGAAGGTTCTCCCATAGGCTTAAAACAAAAATCTCAAAAACAACTTTTTATCACTAGATTCACTAGATTCGAACTTGCAACATTTGGAATCAGATGCAGACGCTTATGCCCCGTCCAAAAAACCCTAGTGTCCGGTTTCCACCACCTTCTCCCGACATCCATGGATGGATGTTAAATACTGAAACGTATCACGGGTAACTTGGCTAAAATATTCAGTGTAAATTGTTAACCTGTCTGGGAATTCCTCGCCAACAGCCAATGAAATTGCAGGATGCCAAATTCAATCAACAGAAATCTCATAATTCAAATTTCCCAAACATACAAGTATGAGACACCATTTTAAAGATAAACTTCTCGTTAATCCAACCACAGTGTCCAATTTCAAAAAGGCTTTTCGGCGAAAGCACCACATATCATTATGTTAGGTCAGCAACTAGTCACAGAAAGCATACAGCCATTTTCCAACCAAAGAGAGGAGTCACAAAAAGCAGAAATAGAGATAAAATGAATCACTAACCTTTGATATTCTTCATCAGATGACACTCCCAGGACAACATGTTAGACAATAAATGTATGTTTTGTTCGATAAAGTTCATATTTATATCCAAAAACCTCAGTTTACATTTGGCTTTGCCTCCAAAACATCCCGTGAATTTGCACAGAGCCATATCAATTTACAAAAATACTCATAATAAACTTTTAAAAAAGATACAAGTATTATGACAGAATTATAGATATCCTTCTCCTTAATCCAACAACTTTGTCAGATTTCAAAAAAGCTTTACGGAAAAAGCAAACCATGCAATTATCTGAGTACCACTCTCAGAGACCAAAACAAGCCAAACATATACCCGCCATGTTGCGGAGTCAACAGAAGTCAGAAATAGCATTATAAATATTCACTTACCTTTGATGATCTTCATCAGAATGCACTCCCAGGAATCCCACTTCCACAATAAATGTTTGATTTGTTCGAAAACGTCCATAATTTGTCCAAATACCTCCTTTTTGTTCGCGCGTTTACCCCAGTAATCCAAATGCTCAATGCGCGATCGCTTAGTTCAGACGAAAAGTCAAAAAAGTCATAATTCAGTTCGTAGAAACATCAAACGAAGTGTAGAATCATTCTTTAGGATGTTTTTTTATCATAAATCTTAAATAATGTTCCAACCGGAGAATTCCTTTGTCTTCAGAAATGCAATGGAACTCAAGCTAACTCTCACGTGAATGTGCATGGTCAGCTCATGGCACTCTGCCAGACCACTGACTCAATCTCCTCTCATTCCCCCCTCCTTTACAGTAGAAGCCTCAAACAAGGTTCTAAAGACTGTTGACATCTAGTGGAATCCTTCGGAAGTGCAATTTGACCCCATAGACACTGTATATCCGATAGGCAAAGAGTTGAAAAACTACAAACCTCAGATTTCCCACTTCCTGGTTGGTTTTTTCTTAGGTTTTCACCTGACATATGAGTTATGTTATACTCACAGACATCATTCAAACAGTTTTAGAAACTTCAGAGTAGTGTTTTCTATCCAAATCTACTAATAATATGCATATATTAGCAACTGAGACTGAGTAGCAGGCAGATTACTCTGGGCATGCTTTTCATCCAAATATGAAAATGCTGCCCCCTATCCCAAACAGGTTTTAAAAGTAGTCATTGTGCATAGAGTTGTATGGTTTGTTAAACGTTGGAAACAATGGGTTTTGTTTGGCATACAAAACAAATCTGAGTCTCAGCTCAACGTCTGTTACCGTGGAATTCCCCTAATACAAATCAATGTCTTGAAAATACTATCGCGTTCATGCCAAGTGATCCATTAGTAGGGTTTACTTCAATTACATGGCATTCCCATAAACGCTACGGCTGTTGTCCTTCTATTTCTGAGTGAATTATTTATGGCAGTTACATTTTCCACTTACCACTTTGACAAAACAGGATGTTTTTCATCTACTTTGAAAGCTTATTATAATTGAGAGGAGAGTTAGAAACCAGTAAGATAAGTCTTTAAATATTTGGTTAAATTCAATTTTGGGTTGTAAATTGTAGTACTTACAGTGGGGAGAACAAGTATTTGATACACTGCCGATTTTGCAGGTTTTCCTACTTACAAACCATCTAGAGGTCTGTAATTTTTATCATAGGTACACTTCAACTATGAGAGACGGAATCTAAAACAAAAATCCAGAAAATCACATTGTATGATTTTTAAGTAATTAATTTGCATTTTATTGCATGACATAAGTATTTGATACATCAGAAAAGCAGAACTTAATATTTGGTACAGAAACCTTTGTTTGCAATTACAGAGATCATACGTTTCCTGTAGTTCTTGACTAGGTTTGCACACACTGCAGCAGGGATTTTGGCCCACTCCTCCCTACAGATCTTCTCCAGATCCTTCAGGTTTCGGGGCTGTCGCTGGGCAATACGGACTTTCAGCTCCCTCCAAAGATTTTCTATTGGGTTCAGGTCTGGAGACTGGCTAGGCCACTCCAGGACCTTGAGATGCTTCTTACGGAGCCACTCCTTAGTTGCCATGGCTGTGTGCTTCGTGTCGTTGTCATGCTGGAAGACCCAGCCACGACCCATCTTCAATGCTCTTACTGAGGGAAGGAGGTTGTTGGCCAAGATCTCGCGATACATGGCCCCATCCATCCTCCCCTCAATACGGTGCAGTCGTCCTGTCCCCTTTGCAGAAAAGCATCCCCAAAGAATGATGTTTCCACCTCCATGCTTCACGGTTGGGATGGTGTTCTTGGGGTTGTACTCATACTTCTTCTTCCTCCAAACACGGCGAGTGGAGTTAGACCAAAAAGCTCTATTTTTGTCTCATCAGACCACATGACCTTCTCCCATTCCTCCTCTGGATCATCCAGATGGTCATTGGCAAACTTCAGACGGGCCTGGACATGCACTGGCTTAAGCAGGGGGACCTTGCGTGCGCTGCAGGATTTTAATCCATGACGGCATAGTGTGTTACTAATGGTTTTCTTTGAGACTGTGGTCCCAGCTCTCTTCAGGTCATTGACCAGGTCCTGCCGTGTAGTTCTGGGCTGATCCCTCACCTTCCTCATGATCATTGATGCCCCACAAGGTGAAATCTTGCATGGAGCCCCAGACCGAGGGTGATTGACCGTCATCTTGAACTTCTTCCATTTTCTAATAATTGCGCCAACAGTTGTTTCCTTCTCACCAAGCTGCTTGCCTATTGTCCTGTAGCCCATCCCAGCCTTGTGCAGGTCTACAATTTTATCCCTGATGTCCTTACACAGCTCTCTGGTCTTGGCCATTGTGGAGAGGTTGGAATCTGTTTGATTGAGTGTGTGGACAGGTGTCTTTTATACAGGTAACGAGTTCAAACAGGTGCAGTTAATACAGGTAATGAGTGGAGAACAGGAGGGCTTCTTAAAGAAAAACTAACAGGTCTGTGAGAGCCGGAATTCTTACTGGTTGGTAGGTGATCAAATACTTATGTCATGCAATAAAATGCAAATTAATTATTTAAAAATCATACAATGTGATTTTCTGGATTTTTGTTTTAGATTCCGTCTCTCACAGTTGAAGTGTACCTATGATAAAAATGACAGACCTCTACATGCTTTGTAAGTAGGAAAACCTGCAAAATCGGCAGTGTATCAAATACTTGTTCTCCCCACTGTATATGCTTTTCAGATATAAGACACTTTCTTAAACTGTCCTGTAACAAATATGTGTTTATTCTACTAACCTGATGACCCTGTACCAGTCTAAACTATTTTTAGCTATTTATCTTGTAGTCCGCACAAATTGAAATACAATATATAGTATTTGAACCCAAGTCTGCATGATTTCATGATAAACAGTATATAACACTTACAGTATGCCCTTTGGGAGTAGTAGCTGGGTAGTCTGTCTTAATGGGAGAGTATTAGCCTTGCTCCCCTCACTCTGCAGTCTGCATTCATAATTTCTTTCAACAAGAAATGATGTGTGCGTCCAAGACGACCTCAATGGAAATCATGACCACACTATTGTTTATAAGGGAGGTCCACTGTTCAGGAAGTGGCCACTTTTGCTGACTGTGAGGCATTTGAGATTATACAGGGAGCCCCTTTCAGATACTTTGCCTTGACAAAACCCTCACCTTTAGAAGAGGAACACCTGGATATTAATCAACTAAAGCCCACAGTTCAAGAGCAGTTTTCTAATTTGTATCACCGTTTGTTTAATATTAATTAAATGCCAGAGTAATTAATCACAAAGGCTGAGATCCAACAAACCATAGAATACACCTTTAATTTGATTATTTATTTGGATCCAGAAACCAGTGAGTGAAAATTAAACTCCTGACTACATCATATAGTATAGTAAATGTCTTCTACCAATGTCGTGCAGAGCAGCGTAGCTCGCTAGCAGTGTCTGAAGAAGGGAGAGAGAGACTGGTATACAGTCACTAGCTCGGAAGGTCCAGAGCCAAAATGTAGTTACCTAACAGGTTAGCTAGCCCCGGGGGTTGAGGTGTCCACCAACAGAACAACAAAACTTGTTGTAGCTAACTAATCAGTCATAGACAAACACAACAGTACTCCCTCGGTTCTGCCTTAGTTACTGCATATCTTCTGGAAACATGTCATGAACATACATGAGTAGTTACACTTCAAATTTCAGAGTCAGAGGTATTTGCCTGGAGTAGCAAGAGCAAACCTAAGGTCTTTCAATGATCTTGAGATTTTGCCATTTGGGAAGAAACATGAGATTGCACATTTTAAATGGTTTTCAGTTATGGGAGGGATGAATTCCCTGAAGTTTGCAAGGGTTTCAGTTGATTGCAATACTTTATTTGTGTAGTGAATCTGTAGTTTCTTTTTGAAGTTTTATTTAATTATCATGTTGGGCTCCCCTGAATAAATAAAAGTTTATAAAAAAATCTATACAATTAAATGAAAAGTGATATAACACTAAGCATATCAAATCATACCGAAAAATATGTTCATGCTTCATGCAATATTTACCAATTTCCTTGATCCAAAGAAGTTTCACCAGTACAGACATGCAACATCTCATTTTACTGTAAATGTCAAGCTCGAGATCCAGCTAAGTAGAAGACAAGACCAAAGGTAGACAAACATCACGGCATGGCAAGATGAACCATGCCTTCAGAAATAGGATTGAACTCATGAATGAGAAAATTCAAGTTTAGTTTCTAACACCCCATGTCACCCACAGGGCAGGGTGTTTTTTCACTTCACCGAAAGGGGAAGTGAAAAATCATGTAAATAAGTTAATTCATGTTGAAATATTCATTGTGATTTTCTTTTGAACATTATTTAATCTTGGTGTGCTCACTGCAGGGAATGCATGCACTTCCTCTGTGGTTCAGAAGACTTACCTCATTTATAACTTGTTTACATCTACATCAAGAACACTTTGATGGTTCTCAGACCAAGCCACTTGGTCAAGTTCTAGTATTTTCACAGATGCACAACATATTGGCGTTGTGGAGTGGAGGCGAACTCAAGCATAGTCTAAGCCTTGGCAAATAAGACAGTCCAAAAATATATCATAAGGAATAAGGTTTTGAAGTGTCTGTTCCATATCTAGGAGATATAAGAAAGCTCAGGAAATATTTCTGGGTTTTTTTGGAAACAAATTGAACCCCTTTATTTGTTTGCTCAAAACTACCTCCATACTTCCATCATTTAAAAAAAAAACTGGTACCAGATGATCTTCAGATGAGTCCTGTGACACTTGGAGGCAAATAGGAGAACGCAATCGTGCTCGTGATAATCTCCCCTTTCCATATTAGGGTCATAGTAGTTTATAGCCCAAACATATCGGACGCTACAGACAGAAGTTGGCATATCAGCGGTATGATGCAGAAGGCCGACATATGCTGATGCGGTGGATTGAGACGCAGACTATGCAAAAAAAACATCTCTCTCAATACTCTTAAGGAATGTATTAAATACCTTGCTGTAGGGAACAGCATACCGTATGTGTCCGGATCAAACCTGCAATTGTAGCGCTCTCGCCACCACTTGGTCAAGCTACTTCCAGCCACTCACATATGGCTGTTACCCGAAAAATACTGTTCTTGGGTAAAATCCCGAGACATATTTCTTTGCCTGTGGCAGTTCTCCGAACTCGGTCTGAAGGTTTAAGCACTTACTGCACACAGATAATTAGTGACACCTCGTTCTGCTGGCAGATTCAAGGTTATTTGACTAATTATCTGCAAGTATGGATATTTATGCAAATAAGTTTACGTGAATGGTGGTTTTTCAAAACTGCACAAAGGTCATTGTTTCTCGTTTTCACACGAAGACCTGCCACCAGACATCACTCAAGGTAAATGCTGTACAAATATATTATGCCCGACAGCGCCAAAATGTATATTCCCAATATCTTGTTTAGAATACAAAGGTCAATGTCAGTGCAAGTTGGAAGGTTGGTAAATCACACTGACGGGTTGAAGGTGAACAACAGCCCAACTATGCCCAATAGAGAAAAGGGTATGAAGGAAAGACTGTTACATTAAAGTGGCAATCTACTGTTGAAGCAATGATAAAGCATCACCCTTCCTGTTTTGGTAGAAGGCTGAGGAATCGGCCAGGAGAAATTTAACCACTCTAAAATTCATAGACAGCGCTATGAATGCAAGAACTGACAATCCAATATATTAAAATTATAGTTTTATGCATGTTTTAATGCCTGATTACATGCACAATGTTTACAAACATTGGAGTAAAACATGCTTATGTTTTGGGTTCGAATGGGGTACGACAGTGGAACTAAGCTCATGAGGCATTCATACATGAAATCAAATGGGGGTATATCATTCATATATCAGTCCAAAAATGTATGTAGCAACTGCAGATTGCCCCATTATAGTTAGGAAACATTCATTTTTACTCACCAAAGTAACAACAATGTGGTCAGTTTTAGTTACTTAGTTGTTGTCACGTTCTGGTTACCTATAACTACAAACATAGTTATGTTTTTGGTTTATTACATATTTATTAACTTACCCACAATACACTGTTTCTCAACGTCATATGGAAAATCGACTCTGTGCTACCAAGTTTGTATGCTCGGTAGCTAGCTCAAGCTGGCTAACGTTAGCATCTTCATGCTCTTCACTGACTTTGTGGCTAGTGGGAACCCATTAGCATGGCAGGATCTAGTGCCTTCTTGGCATGAGCTCAAAAATATATATAAAATCATACATTGCTCTCATTGTGTAGTACCTTGTCTGCTCTCCTTTTTTGTAAAGTAGGCTATTGGAGTTTTGTAACGTTTTCCACCTTGACTTAGTGCTAGTGCGCTATTTGACTGACATCTGGAATCTATGTATTTTGAATTTTTCTCACTATAGCTTTAGCCAATGGACTTCCCTCATTTAAAGTGTTATCATCAGATGGGCCCCAACCATCTGTCTCTGCTCTCTCTTTGCTTTTGATCTGAGGTTATGTTAAGTTGTGTTGTATTAGTTGTGTTCTAGCTGGTCTCCTGTTGGATATTCTGGGTAGGCTAATAGCTAGTTGATTAAATAGCTAACGTTAGCTTGCTGGCTAACATAACCTCAAATAGCTAACATTCTTTTATAACACCATCTAACCAGTTATCAAATAATATAATAGATAAAGCAGATCCCCTTATTGTACGGGTGTAACGGCGTTCCTCCTCCTCTTCATCCGAAGAGGAAGAGCAGGGATTGAACCAAGGCGCAGCGTTGTGATAATACATGATTTATTTAAACAAGGAACGAAAACACGAAGAACACTTGATAACTAACAAAATAACAAAACGGAGTAGACAGACCTGGACATGCGAACTTACATACAACGAAGACCTCACGAACAGGAAATTGACTACACAAAACGACGAACGATTGAAACAGTCCCGTATGGTGAAAACAAACACAGACACAGGAGACAACCACCCACAACAAACAATGTGACAACACCTACCTTAATATGATTCTCAATCAGAGGAGATGAAAACCACCTGCCTCTAATTGAGAACCATATTAGGTTCCCATTAACCAACATAGAAACAGAAAACATAGACTGCCCACCCAAACTCACGTCCTGACCAGCTAACACATAAAAACTAACAGAAAACAGGTCAGGAACGTGACAACGGGAAACTTTTAAATGTGCCTTTAGAGGCCATGCGTTTTAATACTCATCTCTAAAACAAAAGCAATTTAGGTCAAAATAGTCCATATTAACTTCTCTAGGGTACGTGAGACGGTAGCGTCCCACCTCTTCAACAGCCAGTGAAACTGCAGGGCGCCAAATTCAAATACAGAAATACTCATTATAAAAATTCAGAACACAAAACATATTTTACATAGCTTTAAAGATTAACTTCCCAGATAGCATTGGCAAAAATGTTTAGAATTACAGGAATTTAGCTGTAAACTGCTAAATGTTTTCTCAGCCTCATGGCAAAATGTGTAGAACAGCAGGAAATTTGCCTTAACAATTCACAATTTTCTCAGCCTCATTGCAAAATGTGTAGAATAGCTTGAGATTAGCTGTAAAACTGCAATATTATGTTTTTGTAGGAAATTAGCATTATAAATGCCTATAAACGGGCTACCTTCCTGAATGTGAGGGGCAATGTTTATCAAAGCCAACATTTTATTAATGTAGACTTAAGACAAATGGGTGCAAATGAATGGTTTTAATGCTAAACCACAGTGGCCTTTATTGTCCGCAGAGCAGGAGAGAGGAGAGAAGAACATTTTGTGAAGCTGATTGAAGCCATAATGATAATGTGACCACGGGTACACAAAGGTGGGGGATTGAGTGGGTCTAGCAATATCATTACAGTGCCATCTTAATCATGCCAAACAATTTGAACATGCTAATCTTGGAAATAAACATGTTTACAACATACTAGTGCTGTTGTATTATCAAGCTATTCCCCTTAGTGCACTGATAGTTAGAAAATATCCACCGCCCTCATCTAAAGTCAGTGTATACCCTGTTAAAAGGTTGCCCATGGAGCGTGTAATCCTGAAGGATTATGAACTAAATTCAGAATCCTTTTACCCAGTATTCAAGTTGTATTGTCACGTGCACCACTAGAGTGAAATGCCTTTCTTGCAATAGTCATATCATAATAAGGAATCAAGTCGAACCTTACCAATATGAAGAATCCCTTCAAAGATCATCCCCATTAACCAAATCCTGTCCACAATCTTTACCAGGATCTGGTTAGGAAGTAGCATATCTATTTAGGGAATTTGTCAAATCATAATTTTGTGGAGGTGGTGCTTAAAGTAGAGGCATTCATTTTAAATATCGTAGTGGTTCTGTTCAGGGAGGGGCTGAATCATGTGTGTTTCCAGTGGTTCAGACCAAGCCACTTCTGCCCCTAAAAGTAAATCAAGCCAGCTAGGATCAAGCCAGCTAGATAGTGCATTCAATATTATGGGTACCGAGGTTAACATAAAAAAAAAAATGTAAGTCATATTTCTGTTTTTAGCTGAAAAACGGTATTATGTAAGGTGCTTAACGGGATCCAAGTTTCAATGTCACATGCACAAGTACAGTGAAATGCTTTTCTTGCAAACTCGAAACCCAACAATGCAATAATCAATAACAATTTATTACTAGAAATAAACACACAAGAAATAAGAATAGGAAATACACAATATAGTAGGTAAGCATACTATATAAAGGAAATATTTAAAAAGGCAGATGTAATACCATAATTACATGTGCAGGTATACTGGCGGGATGGAGGTAGATATGTATAGGGGTAATGGGGACTAGGCAACAGGATATACAATTGCAAGAAAAAGTTTGTGAACCCTTTGGAATTACCTGGATTTCTCCACTTGATTACTCATAAAATGTGGTCTGATCTTCGTCTAAGTCACAATAATAGACAAACACAATCTGACTGAACTAATAACACACAAACAGTTGTACTTATCTATTTTATATCACTCACAATGCAGGCTGCAAAAAGTATAAAATTAAGTAACTTGTAGATTCCTCCTTTAGCAACAACAACCTCCAACAAACGTTTCCTATAGCTGCTTATAAGACTTGCACAATGTTGAGGAGGAATTTTGAACCATTCCTCCCTACAACTCTGTTTCAGTTCATCAATATTTCTGGGTTGTCTTGATTGCACAGCCCTCTTCGGGCCATGCCACAGTATCTCAATTGGTTAAATGTCAGGACTGACTTGGCAATTCCAAAACACAAATCTTCTTCCTTTTCAGCCATTCTTTAGTTGATTTACTTGTATGCTTTGGGTCATTGTCTTGTTGCATCACCCAACCTCTTAAGCTTGAAGTCATGGACTGAACCTCTCTTAAGCTTGAAGTCATGGACTGCTGCCCTGACATTCTCCTGTAAATTGTCTTGATACACTTTTGAATTTTCTGGAGGTCTTTTGCTGTTAACTGTGGGTTCTTTCTCACCTCTTTCGGGATTGCCGTTTGTGCTCATGGTGTGATCTTCACAGGACGCCCACTCCTAGGGAGAGTAGCAACAGTCCTGAATCTTCTCCATTTGTAGACCATTTGTCTTACCATGGATTGATGAACACCAAGGTCTTTAGCAATGCTTTTGTAACCTTTTCTAGCTACGTGCATCTCTATAATGTGTCTTCTAAGGTCCTGTTCAATTTGTTGGGATTGAGGCATGGTTCACACTAACCAATCTTTCTGGAGAAGAACATACAGTATTTGTCAGTAACCAGGCTTTGTTTCCCTTTATAGGGCAGGGCACCTGTGCAACCCACACCTCCACCTCCTTAATTGAAACACCTGACTCGAAATAGCTTTTGGAGAAGTCGTTAACAGAGAGGTTCACTTACTTTTTCCAGCCTGCACTGTGAATAATTACTCAATGTCTTGAAAAAAAACGTATTCCTGTCTTCGGCCATAGCGTTAGGGTTGTCTACAATAGCTCTCTGTGCGGGAGCCCTATTCTTTAGTTTTGCGCCAACCTCTGTGTTAATCCAGGGCTATTGATTGGGGAAGCAGCGAACCCTCACCGTGGGTACAATGTCACCAATGCATTTTCTAACGAAGCTTGTGACTGAGGTGGATAGCTCGTCAATGTTATAGGCGGAGTCTAAAAACAAAATCCAATCAGCGCTAGCAAAGCAGTTCTGTAGAATTACCTCTGATTCTGGTGACCATTTCTCAACCGAGCAAATCGTGGGTACTTCCTATTTCAGCTTCTACTTGTAAACAGGAAGCAAGAGTATGGAGTTATGATCTTATTTGCCAAATTGTGGACTAGGGAGTGCCTTGTAGGCTTGCTTGTGGGTACAATAGCAGTGGTCTAGGACTTTATCACCCCTAGTGGCATTGGGGACATGTTGATTGAAGTTGGGCATCACGTGTCTTAGTGACGCCAAATTAGCACACCAATTGGAGTTGATGAAGAGGCAAACCCACCCTTGATTTCCCCGACTCCACTGTCCTGTCTGTGCGGTGAATGGAGAATCCATTGAGTTGGATAGCTGTGCGGGGTATCCATGTTTCTGAAAAGCAAAGATATTGCAGTTCCGAGAGTTCCCATTGGTAGCAAATCCGCGATCGTAGGTAATCTTATTATCAAGTGACTGTACATTAGCCAGTGGAATGGTGGGAAGAGCTGGCCGGTTTACCCTTTGCCTTAATCTCACCAGGATCCCCCCTCTCTTGCCTCTGTAATGCTAGCGTTTCCTCTTGGCTAGCCCAAAAATTGGGCTGGAATTACAAAGACCGCCCAGGGCAGATGAGTCAAAGTAGAAGCCGGAATTGGGGTAACTAACTGCTGATCTGATGTTCAAGAGTTCTTATCGGTTATAAGAAATAATAGCGGATACATTTTGCGAAAATATAATAAAAATAAACAACAAAATAATCACAAAATAGCAATGTTGGGTCGGAGCTTGAAAAACGGTGGCCATCCAGCCATCATTGCTCGTGTCATGCGTGACTTTGCTCCCTGTGACACTCCCCTCTAGATTACTGGGTCTACAGCCTATTAACTTCTACCGAGTCAGAAACCCGGATCCGGGAGCACCCCCCACCCCCCACCAGTAAAAAAGCTGAATAGCATAGCTAGCATAGCGTCACAAGTAAATAGTAGCATCTAAATATCATTCAATCACAAGTCCAAGATACCAGATGAAAGATCCACTTCTTGTGAATCCAGCAATCATTTCTGATTTTTTAAATGTTTTACAGGGAAGACACAATATGTAAATCTATTAGCTAACCACGTTAGCAAAAGACACCATTTTTCTTTGTCCACCATTTTTTCTCTCCACAAGTAGCTATCACCAATTCGGCCAAATAAAGATATTGATAGCCACTAACCAAGAAAAAACCTCATCAGATGACAGTCTGATAACATATTTATTGTATAGGATAGTTTTTGTTAGAAAAATGTGCATATTTCAGGTAGAAATCATAGTTTACAATTGCACCCACCATCACAACTCGACTAGAATAAATACAGAGAGCAACGTGTATTACCAATTTACTCATCATAAAACATTTCATAAAAATAGACAAAGCATAGCAATGGAAAGACACAGATCTTGTGAATTCAGACAATATTTCAGATTTTCTAAGCGTTTTACAGCGAAAACACAATAAATCGTTATATTAGCATACCACATGTGCAAACGTTACCCCAGCATGAATCAAAGGCAAGGGGAGCGATAACGTTATGATCACCAAAATATATTAATTTTTTCACTAACCTTCTCAGAATTCTTCCGATGACACTCCTGTAACATCATATTACAAAATACATATAGAGTTTGTTCGAAAATGTGCATATTTAGCCACAACAAAACGTGGTTATACAATGAGAATACTAGCAAAACTGCCCTGAAAATGTCGGGCGCTATATTTGAGAGTGATCTAGTCTAATCGATAGCTAATCATAAACTTGACAAAAAAATACAGGGTTGACAGGAATCCTAAGACAAATTAGTTCTTAATGCAATCGCTGACTTACATTTGTAAAATTATCCTTACTGTGCAATACCGGGTCCGCCAAGCGAAGCTACACATAACAAAATGGCGACATATGCGTTTAAAATTTTTCAACAGAACAGCGATTTATCATCATAAATAGTTCTTACTGTGAGCTGTTCTTCCATCAGTATCTTGGGCAATGTATCCTTTCTTGGGTCTAATCTTCTTTTGGTCGAAAGCTGTCCTCTTGTCCGTCGAAATGCCCACTAACGTTCGACCGGGACCCCGAAACGTGCCCGGCGCTTCAATGTGCATCACAAAGCAATGCCTCAAAATCGCACTAAACGGATATAAATTGCTATAAAACGGTTTAAATTAACTACCTTGTGATGTTTTTAACACCTATAACGAGTAAAAACATGACCGGCGATATATAAGTGGCTAAACCAACGCTTGGAAAGAGAGAGAGTCCGACGTCCATCTTGCGTGAGGCGCAGCAGGAAAAGAACGGTACATCCGGTCTTTCGCGTTTTATACTGGCCCTGATTGCGCAATCGACTCCATTCAAATTGTCACCTCTTACTGACATCTAGAGGAAGGCATGGGCAGTGTTTGTATCCTCATAGGATTTACAGGGACTTTAAAACTGACCTGGGACCAGAGGCCAAAATTTCTGAAATCTCACTCCATATCAGGAAAAGTGCTGTAGAATGAGTTCTGTTTCACTCAGAGACATAATTCAAACGGCTATAGAAACTAGAGAGTGTTTTCTATCCAATAATAACTATAATATGCATATTGTACGAGCAAGAATTGAGTATGAGGCAGTTTAATTTGGAGACGATAAATACTAATGTTGAAACAGCACCCCCTATATTGAGAAAAGGTTCTAAAGACAAAGGCAAGCAGAGGTAGAAGTGTCGAACAAGAGCAGGCGGAAGGAGACGTGTCGAACAAGAACAGGTTATCAATTATTTACCACTGAGGGGCATTTATCGAGTGCATAGCTTAATGTGACTGGAGAGAGCAATGTGTTATTTCTATGTTACAAACAACTCTGATAGTAGTCAGGGTCATCAGAAGAATAAGTCCTATAGACGTCATGACTGACTAATTCCATTATGAACCCAACAACTAGGAAGCCTTCTCAGTTGCTGTTAGTACAAAACAGGGCCCGGTTTCCCAACAGCGATGGAACTTAAGCTACTTAAGGAATGATGCATCTTTCCTACAACGGCCGAAGATGTAACATGCATTTCCCAAAACACAACGCAGATAAAACGTTCACTAAGTAGGTTGATGAGGCATGTGTCGATAATGATAGAATCTAAAGAAAGACAGCGCTGCTCTCGGATCAACATTCTCCCCTTCAAATCCTTCCTTAACATTATTCCACATTACTGACGACAGATCAGCTCCTATGAGATATTATCATGTCTACAAATATGGCAAAAAAAATACAGATAAACATCATGATATTGTGTCTATTGGAGATCTAATGTGTATAAAGTGGGCAAAAAAAGTATCTAACGACGCACTTAGCTGTTCTACCATTTGTCTGAGGCAGTTGTTAAATAACAAGCCTTTTCAAGTGGAACTTTATTAACAGTGGTTTTAGGAAACAGCTTTGAGATTTAACGATGCTCCTACAAAGGTTCTAATGCCTTAACATGCCTTAACATGTTTTTGGGAAACCAGGCTATGGTCACAAACAGGTCGCAAAACAAAGTGCCAATATAGTTTGACCTCTTTCCATCCGGGACATGCTGTGTGGAAATCGACTATCTGCAATATTGAAGACTACGGTCTAGATTCAATCAATTTCAGTGCTAACCAGTGATGATTGACAACTGCATGGCAGTTTCATTGTTTAAAATTTTTGGGGGAATATTGAATATCCAACACATACAATATACTTGCAGTGAAGCCGCTCAACTACTACACCATACCAGTCATCCAACAGACTCCCATTCAGAGCGACACACAGAAGCATCCAGGGTCAACGTGTCACGCCCTGACCTTAGAGATCCTTATTATTCTCTATGTTTGGTTAGGTCAGGGCGTGACTCGGGTGGGAAAGTCTGTTTTCTATTTCTTTGTTTTTGGCCGAGTAGTTTTATTTTATTTTTTATTTTACCAGGTAAGTTGACTGAGAACACGTTCTCATTTGCAGCAACGACCTGGGGAATAGTTACAGGGGAGAGGAGGGGGATGAATGAGCCAATTGTAAACTGGGGATTATTAGGTGACCATGATGGTTTGAGGGCCAGATTGGGAATTTAGCCAGGACACCGGGGTTAACACCCCTACTCTTACGATAAGTGCAATGGGATCTTTAATGACCTCAGAGAGTCAGGACACCCGTTTAACGTCCCATCCGAAAGACAGCACCCTACACAGGGCAGTGTCCCCAATCACTGCCCTGGGGCATTGGGATATTTTTTTTTTAGACCAGAGGAAAGAGTGCCTCCTACTGGCCCTCCAACACCACTTCCAGCAGCATCTGGTCTCCCATCCAGGGACTGACCAGGACCAACCCTGCTTAGCTTCAGAAGCAAGCCAGCAGTGGTATGCAGGGTGGTATGCTGCTGGTATGGTTCCCAATCAGAGGCAGTTGTCTATCGTTGTCTCTGATTGGGGATCATATATAAGTTGTCATTTCCATTTGAGTTTTGCGGGATCTTGTTTTCTGTTTAGTGTCTGTGCCTGACAGAACTGTTCGCTTTCGTTTTTTGTCTTTGTTATTTTGTTTTGGTGTCTTCAATAAAAAGACGATGTACGCCTACCACGCTGTGCCTTGGTCCGGTCATTCTACAAACGAGGAGCGTAACACAACGCCCTGCTCAAGGGCATGTCGACAGATCTCCCACAAAGCCAAAAGAAACAGGGACGCCAACCCTCCAAGATTCCCCCACAGTTCCCCATAGCTGTCCCTCAACCATCGGAGACCCCTCCCACAGTCACCCCACAAGAAAAAAATGAATAATAATAATTACAAATCTAATTAATTCCATTCCTCACCCCCAAGAACCCACCCCACCACCCCCAAATGCATCAACAACCAAGAAAATGAACTCATGAGAAAAAAGAAAAAGACAAAATAAAACAGAGGCCAACTGTATATGTTTGAGTACATGTCTGGCACTATTTACATATCTTTGTGTGCGTGTATGTTTGTATTTGAATGAGAGTGTGTGCATATGCATGTGTACAAACACCTGCACTGCATCAGCCTCAGCAAACCGGCATTAGCTATAAAAACACTGCCCCTCAGTGTCATTCAAATGTACTTTTTATAATATTTTATTTAGATTTTTATCTTTGACAATCATTATATCTACACAGAGCAACCACTCCCACTTGTCTCCAATTCCACATACCAATCCTCAGCTTCCCTCAGCCCATCCCATCTATCTCTGCTGGCCACCAACTTCGGGTTTCTATGCAGCACATATCTTTCAACTATGCTGTGATGTTTAACGTACAATTTCAATCTATCTAATCAAATAGAATCCACAGACTGTGAGTTGAAGATAAATACTTTTACTAAGAGTATTAGTATATTAGTTATTGATTGACCCGGTCTCTCCAGATCTCCTAACAGTACTATTTCTAGGGTCAATTTTAGATCAATGCTATCTATTTTCAGCCATTCCTGAACCTGAGACCAGAAACAGGCTACCTGAGGGCAATACCAAAATAAATGGTCTATTGATTCTGTATCCTCACAACAAAATCTGCAGAGCTTCGATGATTTTATGCTCCAAATATTCAACATGTTGTTGGTGGCAAGAAATCTATATAATTATTTTAGCTGAATAGCACAAAGTCTTGAATCTTGCGTTGTTTTATATATCAACTCATACACCCTGTACCATGGAATAGGTACATCAAAAATCTCTTCCCAACTATTTTGCAATCTGTATGGCACAGTTGTTAACATCCTGGTCCTTAAATGAAACTGGTATACTTTCCTATTTATGCTATTTCTATTCCTCTGCCAGTTTTGATCCTTTATATTGGGCAGACAGACCAGTTCCCTACCTCCTCCCGCTGCCTCCTGCCTCCTCCATTTTTGGGGTGATGCTGTAATCAATTGGTTGTACTCTTGGATTGAGCAGACCTTCCTGCACATTTCTGATTCCATGAAGGACATAACTCTACCATTCCAATTTACAATATCATTTAAGAACAAAATACCCTTTTTAAACATCTTTCCCATAAATACAGGTATTTTATCAACCAGCACATTTGAGTTCAGCCATAATATTTGTCTTATCTTTTCAGGGAGAAGAAATTTTAATTATAGCCAGCTCTGCAATGCATGTTTGAAAAAGAGAGACACGTTGAAAAAAAGTATAATTTTCAATTATTCGAAAATGAGACATGGCAATCTGCACGAAGTCAAAAAGGCCATTTTTAAACAATAGATGAGCTTTTCTTAGTAATCTACTTGAGAACCATTTAGGGTTCAAATTATACTTTTTTATTTTATTATGTGTTCTTTTACCAGGTAAGTTGACTGAGAACACATTGTCATTTACAGCAACGACCTGGGGAATAGTTACAGGGGAGAGGAGGGGGATGAAATAGCCAATTGTAAACTGGGAATTATTAGGTGACCATGATGGTTTGAGTGCCAGATTGGGAATTTAGCCAGGACACTGGGGTTAACACCCCTACTCTTACAACAAGTGCCATGGGATCTTTAATGACCTCAGAGAGTCAGGACACTCATTTAGCATCCCATCCAAAAGACAGTACCCTACAGTGCCATTCACTGCTCTGGGGCATTGGGATATTTTTTAGACCAGAGGAAAGAGTCCCTCCTACTGGCCATCCAACACCACTTAACAGCAGCACCTGGTCTCCCATCCAGGGACTGACCAGGACCAAACCTGCTTAGCTTCAGAAGCAAGCCAGCAGTGGTATGTAGGATGTTATGCTGCTGGCGTGAGTGAGTGAAGCATTTAGAGAGAGGTTTAGTGCTTTTATATTTAACAATCTCAACCCACCCAATTCATATTCATTATATAAATAGGCACGTTTATTTTGCGAAAAAATATTTGCTCATATGATTTGAAAAACAAATCATCAGGAGTAGGCAGCGCCATAAGTAAGTGAGTAAACTCAGATATGACTAAGGAGTTAATCAGTGCAATTTTTTCAGAAATAGACAGATATTTACCTCTCCATGGTTGCAGGATCTTGTCTATTTTTACAAGTTTTCTATTGAAATTCATTGTGGAGAGCTTATTTATATATTTTGTGATATGAATACAGAGTATGTCTACTTCACCATCAGCCAATTTTATAGGTAAATTGCAAGATAATGGAAAGTTGTATTTTTTAAAGATCCAATGCGTAATATTGTACACTTATGATAATTAGGTTTTAGTCCAGAGAGTACAGAAAAGTTATCTAGATCTTCAATGAAACATTGCAGGGATCTAGCTTGCGGACGTAATATAAAACTTGAGTCATCGGCATACATGAACACCTTTGTTTTTAAGCCTTGGATTTCTAATCCTCTAATGTTATTGGATCTGATTTTAATACAGTCTTACTTTATCAAATGCCTTATCAAAATTCGCTATAAATACCATTCCTGGCTTCTTATATGTTTCACGATGTTCTATTATTTCTAGTAGTTGTCGTATATTATCTCCAATGTATCGTCCATGTAAAGAACCTGTCTGATCAGGATGAACAATACCTGGTAAAACCCATTTAATTCTGAGTGCTACGCATTTCGCTAGTATTTTTGCATCACAACATTGAAGTGTAAGTAGCTTCCAGTGTTTTAGATAGACTGGGTCTTTATATTTGCCATCTGGGTCTTGTTTTAATAATAGAGAAATCAGACCGTCCTGCTGAGTACCTGACAGACTACCATTTCTATAGGAGTAGTTAAAACAATCTAACAATGGAGCTTTTAGCATATCAAAAAATCGCACTGATCTTTCTGTACATTTGTTAATTTTCTATTTTTTCTATTATTTGGATAGAATTCCTTACCATAATCTTCATTCAGTGGGAGAGGATGAGATGGAAAAGACAACATCTGCCTAAAATAATTAGCTTCCTCTTTTAAAATATAATTTGGAGAATCATAGATGACTCGGTCTTCAGTAACGAGTTTCTGCAAATTCTTTTTGTTAGCGTTCCTGTATTCGAGATTCAGGAAGAATTTTGTGCATTTCTCTCCATATTCCATCCAGTTTGCTTTATTTTTGTAATAGATAACATTATATGGGCGGCAGGGTAGCCTAGTGGTTAGAGCGTTGGACTAGTAACCGAAAGGTTGCAAGTTCAAATCCCCGAGCTGACAAGGTACAAATCTGTCGTTCTGCCTCTGAACAGGCAGTTAACCCACTGTTCCTAGGCTGTCATTGAAAATAAGAATTTGTTCTTAACTGACTTGCCTAGTTAAATAAAGGTAAATTTAAAAAAAATATATATATATATATATAGTTTTTGAATAAGTTCTTCAAGTTATTTTAGTTTTTCCTCTAACTTCTTTTGTATCTCTGTAGTATCATTTTTATTGCCTTCTACCTGTACTATTAGTTCATGGATTTCCCTTGTTATTATTGTCTCTTTAGCCAGAAACTGCTTTTTCATTATTGATGAATATTGAATTGAATGACCCCCGAAGGTACATTTAAAGGTATCCCACATCATAAGGGTATTTTCCAAACCTATATTACACTGGACAAATTCAGTTATACATTATTTTGTCTTAGTTAAAAATAAGTTGTCCTCCAGTAAACTTGATTCAATTTCCAATAGCCCCGTCCACGTTGAAAATCTATAAGAGTTAAGTGAATGCCAATTAGATGATGATCCGATTTCATTCGGTCTCCTATTAAAACTATTTTAACCTTTGATGCAAGAGTAGTAGTCAAGACAACTAGCGTGATTAAGTCTCCTCCATGTATATCTCACTAGGTCAGGGTTTTAAAGTCTCCAAATATCCACTATTTCTAATGTGTCCATAATATTTGTGATTTCCTTAAGGGCACGGTGATGATAGTTGGTGGAGTGGTTCCCTTTACGGTCCATTGAGGTGCTTAATTTAAAACTTCTTAGGGATAGGGGCGACATTTTCACTTTTGGATGAATTGGTGCCCAAATTAAACGGCCTCGTACTCTGTCCTAGATCATATGATATGCATATTATTATTACTATTGGATAGAAAACAGTCTGAAGTTTCTAAAACTGTTTGAATTATATCTGTGAGTAAAACAGAACTCATATGGCAGGCAAACTTCCAAACAGGAAGTGAAAATTCTGAAATGGGTCGCTGTGAAAGGCATCGCCTATTCAATTCTCCTATATTTATGGATCTGTATGCACTTCATACGCCTTCCACTAGATGTCAACAGGCAGTAGAACGTGGAATGAACCGTATAGCTTGATGTGGGACCGGATGAGAACCAATGGAGTGACTGGTCAGGCATATTGCCAGTTCTTGGCCACGCACACTACGTATGTGATGTCCTTGTCTGCAATGCGTTAGATAGACATGAAGAAATGCTCCGTCTGGGACATTATTGGATATATATGAGAAAAACATCCTGAAGTTTGATTCTCAACTGAGTTTGACCAGTTTATTCGATTTGTAATATCACTTTTTGAAGTTTTCGTTCATTAGCGTAAAGTTAGATGGAAACGTGACCTACACATGCTAGCCAAAGTTGCTAATTCGACAGAAGTAATGGACATTATAAAACAAAAAAACGATTTATTGTGGAACTAGGATTCCTGGCACTGCATTCTGATGAAAGATCATCAAAGGTAAGGGAATATTTATGATGTAATTTCGTATTTCTGTTGACTCCAACATGGCGGAGAATGGCTGAGCGCTGTCTCAGATTATTGCATGCTGTGCTTTTTACTAAAGTTATTTTTAAAATCTAACACAGCAGTTGCATTAAGAACCAGTGTATCTTTAATTATATGTTAAACATGTATCTTTCATCAAAGTTTATGATGAGTATTTCTGTATTTCACGTTGCTATCTGTAATTACTTTCGCTATTTTGGAGCCATTTTTGAACATGGCGCCAATGTAAAACCACGATTTGTGGCTATAAATATGCACATAATCGAACAAAACATAAATGTATTGTATAACATGATGTCATATGACTGTCATCTGATGAAGTTGTTCAAAGGTTAGTGATACATTTTATCTCTATTTGTGGGTTTTGTGAAAGCTATCTTTTCTGTGAAAAAAATGGCGGTGTGTTTTTGGATATTGTGGTGAGCTAACATAAATATATGTTGTGTTTTCACTGTAAAACATTTTAAAAATCGGACATGTTGGCTGGATTCACAAGATGTTTATCTTTCATTTGCTGTATTGGACTTGTGATTTCATGAAATTATATTATATTTTAATTAACAGTGTGTTATAGTCTCCTACCATAATGATTAGATCATTTGTTGACTGTAATTTCAATAAATTTGTATAAATATTTTCAAAGAAGAATGGATCATCCTGATTTGGACCATATAGATTAATGAGCCAAATCTCTTTTCGTCTACTTTCATATTCAAAAGGATTCACCTTCCTTGCGAATAATTCCTGACTATTTGCACATTCAGACTATTTGCACAATCACACCCTTTGAGTTCCTTTGTCCATGTCAGAAAATTATTTCACCACCCCATTCCTTTTCCCACGCAACTTCATCTAAGGATGTAGAGTGAGTTTCCTGTAAACAGTATATGTTATATTACTTCTCTTTTAGCCACTGATCTTCTTTTTTTATAATCTGCTAAACCGTTAATTATAACTGCTACACTTATTTCACCCCTTATCATAACTAGATACTATTCTCAGTCTAAAGTGACCATAATTAGTGTTGTAAAGTTACTGCCATCAGAGGTATTGTGACAGTCAAAACTAGAGATTTTAAATGTCTGATATTTAGAATTCAAGAAATAGGTTCTAGCAATATTTGTTTTATTCCCTTGCCTGTTTGCCTGTGAGCCAATGCCACAGATGTTAGAAAATTGAGACAAGATATTATGTGTGTAGTAAATCTTAGTAACTTGATGTGTATGATATTGGATGTGATTTAGTGAGAGTGTGTACTATATCTATATGAGAATAAGACTATAATGTGTGATGTCCAAATAAATAATAACCCCACCAATTTGCATGGTTGAGTGTCAATTTGTGTGTAACTTGTAATGCCTATAGTCTTAATATTCATGATGATAATTGTAATCCATTTTGTATCACCATCATAGTTGCATAAATGTTTACCTTGAACATCATTGAAAAACACATCCCAGCATTTCCATAGCAATTGACGTTTCACATGATCATGAAAGAGACATTGCATTACCGTAGAGACGACTATCTGCAATATTGAAGACTACGGTCTAGATTCAATCTATTTCAGCACTAACGAGTGATAATTGACAACTGCATAGCAGTTTCATTGTGTTTGTTTAGGCGATGCCGGAGGTGTAACTACTTTGGAGCTGTCAAATCAGTGAGCGGCAGCTCTTGTCGGAAGCTCAGAGCGAGAAAGTGTAGGCCATATAAAAATAGTGACAGTCAAATTGAAAAGAATTAAACATAATAATAAGGAATTACACTGAGTATATCAAACATTAGGAACACCTTCCTAATATTGAGTTGCACCCCCTCGCCCCCTTTTGCCCTCAGGACAGCCTCAATTCATTGGGGCATGGACTCTACAAGGTGTCAAAAGCGTTCCACAGTTGTGTCAAGTTGGCTGGATGTCCTTATGGTGGTGGACCATTATTGATACACATGGGGAACAGTTGAACATGAAAAACCCAGCAGTATTGCAGTTTTTGACACAAACCGGTGAGCCTCGAATCTACTACCATACCCCGTTCATCGGCACTTAAATCTTTTGTCTTGCCCATTCACCCTCTGAATGGTACACATACGCAATCCATGTCTTAGTTGTCTCAAGGCTTAAAAATCCATCTTTAAACTGTCTCCTCCCCTTCATATACACTGATTGAAGTGACATAAATAAGGGATCATAGCTTTCACCTGGATTCACCTAGTCAGTCTTTGTCATGGAAAAAGCAAGTGTTCTTAATGTTTTGTATACTCAGTGTATATCAGCATATATCAGCATAATCAAGGTGTAGAGTACAACACACGTTCCAGTGTTCAAATTTGTAACGAGGCTGCATAGGATTATTACTAATGCTTCCAAATGACAATGTCCACGATAGGTGTAACGCAGATAGCCGCTTGCTGATTTGACAGCTCCAACGCGGTTACACCTTGACATCACCTAAATAAAAACAAGGCAACGTCGTTCTCCATGAATGATGCAGCACCCCGTCCCCCCTTAGGACAATTGAGGAAATGCATGTGACTAACAAATGTAAGTTCATTACTATAGCTCCCGCCTTAGGCCAATCAGTGTAATTTTGTAAATCTCTATGGCAAGACGCATTATTCACCCATATTTCCTCAAAATTGGCCCAGTGCTGTCTGAGATTTCATCTCGGGGTACATCAATGAAACTGCTATGCAGTTGTCGGTATTCACGGGTTAACATTATCAGTGATTGAATCTAGCCCTAGGCATGTTGGATCTTATTGTCTCTTGAATGGGAAGACTTACTATCACAGCTTTCTTCACTCAGAATAAAAGTGTTTCCTGATGCACCAAAATTATTATTTAGAATTGCTGCCTCACTTAACAATTTCAAAAGAAGGAAGGCAAGTGCCTCATGTGGAATGGAAATGTGTGTTTCTTGCTAGCAAAGTGGGGTTGAATGCACACAGTCTCATCGCCCCTAAAGATTTTCCTCCCGATTGGGAAATTGAACCCAGATCTCCGCGTGACAGGTGGGGATACTGAGTTGTGCAAGGCTACGTTTGAGCAAAGAAATCCTGCACATCATGTGGGCTGATGTCTTTGTTAAAGCGAAGGCACTGACAGATTCGCCAAATGTTGGTCTTCTTTAGAAGGCAAAAAACACTCACCTCATTTTCTGTCAAATTGACCCTTGGTGAGATCCTCCATGAAAGATGTTTCCATAGGAGATGGATAAATGTTATTGTGATATGAGTGGGTTGTGGTGTTTGAGTTTCTATTAAGTGAGAGTGAAAATTGTTCTCACCGGAGACCTACACAAGCTCCTTGCTCGTCACTCATGGCAAAGTGAAGCTCTTTTATTTGTTTCCTCATCTATAGGGATATGCACAGACCTGGGCTTTTAAGTGGTTTTTTCATCAAATGACACAAGTATTTTCAGTGAAATTCCACAATCATCATTCCGGTAAATCTTTTTAAACTATGTACCTTATTTAATCAATAGCAGAGATAAAAACACACCAGTCTTAACAGCTTCTACCCCCAAGCCATAACACACCAGTTTTATGGCTTAGGGGTAGAAACTGTTAGGGAGCCTTTAGGTCCTACACTTGGCGCTCTGGTAGCACGTGTCGTGCGGTAGCAGAAAAAACAGTCTATGACTTGGGTGACTGGAGTCTCTGACAATATTTTGGGCTTTCCTCTGACACCACCTAGTATATAGGTCCTGGATGGCAGGAAGCTTGGCCCCAGTGATGTACTGGGCCATACGCACTACCCTCTGTGGCACCTTACGGTCAGATGCATGGCAACCGGTTAGGATGCTCTCGATAGTGCAGCTGTATGTAAAACCATGCCAAATCTTTTCAGTCTCCTGAGGGGGAAAAGGTGTTGTCGTGCCCTCTTAACGACTGTCTTGGTGGGTTTGGACCATGATAGTTTGTTGGTGATGTGTACACCAAAGAACTTGAAACTCTCCACCTACTCCACTACAGCCCTGTAGATGTGAATGGGGGGGTGTGCTCGGTCCTCTTTTTCCTGTAGTCTAGGATCATCTCCTTTGTCTTGATCACGTTGAGGGAGAGGTTGTTGTCCTGGCACCACACTGCCAGGTCTCTGACATCCTCCCTATAGGCGGTCTCATCGTTGTCGGTGATCAGGCCTATTAAGCATCAAATAAAGTAACAGGGTTGACTGTAACAGGGTTGACCGTAAAGGCTGGTTTACAGTAGACATTTGTCGTAGTGACATTGAGCACATTCTATTGTCGTCGATGTTGTTATTAAAAAGTATGAAGACAAAACGACAGCCTCTACATGGCATGTTTAACAATACTACTCCACTTAAACATGCGTGGAATGATTGATAAACAGTATTACTCCAAAGTCAAATGAGAGTGAGATAATATTGTGTGCCTACTGAACAAATATTATCTCACTCTTATTTGACTTTGGAGTAATGATGTTTATCAATCCCATGCATGTTTACATGGAGTAGTATTGTTAAACATAATGGGCAGTACTTACTGATGATCATCAGCTGCATAACAACTGTTCAGAATTGCAGCATATTATGATTGTTAAAGTGATGTACTCTACAGTTATTTTCAGCACAGATAACATGTCATGAATTGTTCATTCAGTTTTCTGAATTTTTGCAATCACTCAACCTGATACCTTGTGTCCCTCCTGCCTCGTACATTGGGAAAATATAACGTAACTTCCCATGTTCCCCTTTGCACCTCTTGTTTCCATGGCAACTTGACAGGGAAGAAGGACATATTGGCTGTGAAGTCTCTAACTGCACTAATGAAAATGCTTTAGAAAGAACATGCTCAAAGTTGAACTCTCCAGTAGGTAAAGCTGATGTAGACCCTTTCGCCAATAGCACCTTCCTCCCAAAATGTGATTCTGTTCCAAAGGGTTACACCACTAAACACACAACAGGGTTCTTGTTTTGGAACTGGGGCATGTGTTTTTGTCGTTACACAATGATGTACTGAGAGTCGGCTGAGGAGAGTACACTCTCTTGTATCTTCAGCATTTCAGATGCTACCCTTAGTGGCTCTGGGACTCTGGGATGTCTTAGTGGTCAAACTTCAATAACCTCTAAATGGCCTTTTGAACTATAAATCATTTTTGCTTTGACTTACAGAGTTTAGACTTAGTTAAAATAATATATGTTCACACATCATTTCATGAGTTTATTTAGCAAGTTAATAATGAAGCTTGCACGATTTTCTACCACACACTTTTTTTTCCCTGTCTACAAATTATCTGAAAAGTCTCTGTGAATCACACGTGCAAATAGAGGCTAACACCACCAATGTCCTGAAGCTGTATTTTTGCACAGCAAGTGGTAATTACTTCATATGGCAGAAAGAGGAAACCATGACAAAAAAAACGTCAATCTTTTGATAAAATGATTTGTGCAATATTTTCCAAATAGGCTGTAGCATCAAGTCAGTGCTGTATTTTGCTATTTGGTATGTCCCAAATAGTACACTGTTCCTTATATGGTGCACTACTACTGTATGTGCCATGGTCAAGAGTAGTGCACTATAATAGAGTGCCAGTTTAGACCTAGTTAAAGTATTCAATTAGATTTTATCCCTACAGACCTACACAACCCTACTCCACATTTTCAAAGTGAAAGAGTAAAAAACTTTTTCCAAATTAATAAAAAATAAATAATAATGATGATGTCTTGATTGCAGATGTCTTCACACCCCAGAGTTAATACTTGTTGGAAGCACCATTGTCTGCCATTTAATTACCATAAATTTACTGAGCTTGAGCAATTTTGACAAAAATAATGGATATGTGTTGCTCTAAGAGTTGTGCAAAGTTGGTGGAATCTTATTGAAAATGATGGTGCTTCCACCAAGTATTAACTCTGGGGTGTGAAGACATATGCAACCAAGACGTCTAATATTTTTAATTTTTTTATTCATTTGGAAAATGTTCTATAACTTTCTTTCACTTTGAAAATGTGGAGTAGGTTGTGTAGATCTATAGGGATACAATCCAATTCAATCCCTTTTTAGATTTAATTATAAGGCAGCAACATCTGTGCGTAGACTAGGTACTGTATATATACAGTGCCTTCAGAAAGTATTCATACCCTTTGACTTATTCCACATTTTGTTGTGTTACAGCCTGAATTCAACATTGATTAAATATATTTTTTAATACTAATACAATTGCTCAGAGAAAGACACTTTGTTTACTAAGTCATTTAAAAAAAGTTAGGGGTCCAAATTATTGGAGCCCCTGTTTTCAATACTCCAGCACACTCCCCTTGCGAGGATAACGACACTGAGCCTTTTTGTAAAATGTTTTATGAGATTGGAGAACACATTGGAAGGGATCTTAGACCATTCCTCCATACAGAAACTTTCCAGATCTTTGATATCCTTCTTCTGGGTTTATGGACTGCCCTCTTCAATTCAAACCACAGGTTTCCAATGGGGTTCAAGTCCAGAGACTGAGATGGCCATTGTTGATTTTTTAAATTATAATTTTTTTCACCTTTATTTAACCAGGTAGGTCAGTTGAGAACAAGTTCTCATTTACAACTGCAACCTGGCCAAGATAAAGCAAAGAGGTACGACACAAGAACACAGATTTACACATGGGATAAACAAACGTACAGTCAATAACACTATAGAAACATCTGTATACAGTGTGTGCAAATGTAGTAAGATTAGGGAGGTAAGGCAATACATAGGTCATAGTTGTGAAATAATTACAATTTAGCAATTTAACACTGGAGTGATAGATGTGCAGAAGACAAATGTGCAAGTAGAGATGCCGGGGTGCAAAGGAGCAAAAAATAAATAACAATATGGGGATGAGATAGTTCGGTGAGCTATTTACAGATGGGCAATGTACAGCTGCAACGATCGGTAAGCTGTTCAAAGTTTGTGCGGGAGATATAACACTCCAGCTTCAGTGAATTTTGCAATTCAATTTCAGTCATTGGCAGCAGAGAACTGGAAGGAAAGGCGGGCAAAGGTGGAGTTGGCTTTGGGGTTGACCAGTGAAATATACGTGCTGGAGCGTGTGCTACGGGTGGGTGCTACTATGGTGACCAGTGAGCTGAGATAAGGCGGGGCTTTACCTAGCAAAGACTTATAGATGACCTGGAGCCAGTGGGTTTGGCGATGAATATGAAGCGAAGGCCAGTCAACGAGAGGATACAGGTAGCAGTGGTGGGTAGTATATGGGGCTTTGGTGACAAAACGGATGGCACTGTGATTGACTACATCCACTGTGATTGATTATATCCGCGGGTGCGGGCAGTGATCATTTGAAGAGCATGCATTTAGTTTTACTTGCATTTAAGAGCAGTTGGAGGCCATGGAAGGAGTGTTGTATGGCGTTGAAGCTCATCTGGAGGTTTGCTTACACAGTGTCCAAAGAAGGGCCAGAAGTATATAGAATGGTGTCGTCTGCATAGATGTGGATCAGATAATCACCATCAGCAAGAGCAAATTCATTGATGTATCCAGAGAAAAGAGTCTGCCCGAGAATTGAACCCTGTGGCACCCCATAGAGACTGCCAGAGATCCGGACAACAGGCCCTCTGATTTGACACACTGAACTCTGTCTGAGAAGTAGTTGGTGAACCAGGCGAGGCAGTCATTTGAGAAACCAAGGCTGTTGAGTCTGCCGATAAGAATGCGTTGATTGACAGAGTTGAAAGCCTTGGCCAGGTCGATGACGACGGCTGCACAGTATTGTCTTTTATCGATGGCGGTTATGATATCGCTTAGGACCTTGAGCGTGGCTGAGGTGCACCCGTGACCTGCTCAGAAACCAGATTGCATAGCGGAAAATGTATGGTGGGATTCGAAATGGTCAGTGATCTGTTTGTTAACTTGGCTTTCGAAGACTTTAGAAAGGCAGGGTAGGATAGATATTGGTCTGTAACAGTTTGGGTCTAGAGTGTCTCCCCCTTTGAAGAGGGGGATGACCGCGGCAGCTTACCAATCTTTAGGCATCTCAGACGATACGAAAGAGAGGTTGAACAGGCTAGGAATTGGGGTTGCAACAATTTTGGCTGACAATTTTAGAAAGAGAGGGGCCAGATTGTCTAGCCCAGCTGATTTGTAGGGGTCCAGATTTTGCAGCTATTTCAGAACATCAGCTATCTAGATTTGGGTAAAGGAGAAATGGGGGAGGCTTGGGCAAGTTGCTGTGGGGGGTACAGAGCTGTTGACCGGGGTAGGGGTAGCCAGGTGGAAAGCATGGCCAGCCGTAGAAAAATACTTATTGAAATTCTCGATTATCGTAGATTTATCGGTGGTGACAGTGTTTCCCAGTCTCAATGCAGTGGGCAGCTGGGAGGAGGTGCTCTTATTCTCCATGGACTTTACAGTGTCCCAGAACTTTTTGGAGTTTCTGCTACAGGATGCAAATTTCGGTTTGAAAAATATAGCCTTTGCTTTCCTAACTGCCTGTGTATATATGTTCCTAACTTCCTGTCACGACTTCTACCGAAGTCGTTGCCTCTCCTTGTCCGGGCGGTGTTCGGCGGTCGACGTCACCGGCCTTCTAGCCATCATCGATCCATTTTTCATTTTCCATTGGTTTTGTCTTGTCTTCCCACACACCTGTTGTCAATCCCATTCATTACCTGTTGTGTATTTAACCCTCTGTTTCCCCTCATGTGTTTGTCAGAGATTGTTTTATGTCAAGTGTTGATTCTTGGTGTATAGGTGCGCGACGGGTCCTGGTACCCATGTTTATTTTATGTATGTATATTTTCGTGTTTGGAGCATGTTATGTGGACATTTATTAAAAGTCTCCATTTACACTTCGTTTAACTCTCCTGCGCCTGACTTCCCTGCCACCTATACACACGACGTTGACAGAATCTCTGACCTAAAAAATGAAGTCAGCAGGAGGAGGCATTTCACTAATGGAGGTAGAGGAACGCGTCATGGAACAAGCGGAGGAGATTGACAGTCTGAGCGCTGCCATGGATCGCATTGTCCAGAATATGGACCGCTGGGAGAGACAGGGAGCTTTTCCAGCACCTCCACCACCACCACCTGGAATTCCTTTGAACGCTTTTCCTCCTCCTGAACAGAACAGGATCCATTTATCCCTACCCACGGGATACAATGGAGATACTGCCAGCTGCCAGGGTTTTCTCCTAAAACTGAACTTGTATCTGGCCACGGTCTCTCCAGTACCATCAGACCGTGAGAAAAGTTCCGCCCTCGTCTCATGCCTCACCGGGAAAGCCCTGGAGTGGGCCAACGCTGTGTGTGGAGAGGATACGGCGTTGGACCATTTTGAGGAGTTCATCTGCCATTTCCGGAAGGTATTCGACCACCCATCCGAAGGCAGAGCAGCGGGTGAGCTCCTCTATCATCTGAGGCAGGGGACGAGGAGTGCACAGGAGTTCGCTTTAGAGTTTAGGACTTTGGCTGCCGGCGCTGGATGGAGCGACAGGGCCCTGATCGACCACTACCGTTGTAGTCTACGCGAGGACGTCCGTCGGGAGCTGGCCTGTAGAGACACCACCCTCAACTTCGACCAGCTGGTGGATATGTCCATCAGGCTGGACAACATGCTGGCTACTCGGGGACGTCTAGATCGGGGTCTGGTTGTTCCATCCTCCCGCACTCTCTCTCCCGAACCTATGGAATTGGGAGGGATGGTGCGCAGGGAGACCGGAGGGGGTACCCGCTCGAGCACCATCTATGATCGCAGAGATCACACTGCTGATCGGTGCCGGGTTGGTTCCTCTGGGAATAGAGAAGGCAGGCAGGGCACTCTGGCATCACCCCAGGTGAGTAGGCACCATACTCATCCAGAGCCCTCTGCTGCACTTATGTTTGTCTCTGTCACTTTTCCGGATTTTCCCCTGCATTCCCAGTATAAGGCGCTAGTAGATTCAGGCGCGGCTGGGAATTTCATTAAAAATTTAGCTCATAGTTTAGGGATTCCTATTGTTTCTGTGGATATGCCTTTCCCTATTCATGCCTTAGATAGTCGACCAATAGGGTCAGGGTTTATCAGGGAGGTCACCGCACCTTTGTCTATGATAACGCAGGAGGGTCACAAGGAGAAGATTAGTCTTTTCCTTATTGATTCCCTTGCGTATTCTGTGGTGCTAGGCCTACCCTGGTTAACTTATCATAACCCCACTGTTTCTTGGCCACAGAGGGCTCTCACGGGGTGGTCGCGAGAGTGCTCAGGTAGGTGTGTAGGGGTTTCCGTTGGTGCTACTACGGTGGAAAGTCCAGACCAGGTCTCCACCGTGCGCATTCCCCCAGAATATGCCGATTTGGCACTCGCCTTCTGTAAAAAGAAGGCGACTCAATTACCACCCCATCGACGGGGGGATTGTGCGATAGATCTCCTGGTAGACGCTGCATATCCCAGGAGTCACGTGTATCCCCTGTCGCAAGCGGAGACAGTGGCTATGGATACATATATCTCTGAATCCCTGCGTCAGGGGTTCATTCAGCCATCCATTTCACCCGCCTCTTCGAGTTTCTTTTTTGTGAAGAAGAAGGATGGCGGTTTACGCCCGTGCATTGATTATCGAGATCTCAATAAAATCACGGTAAAATATAATTACCCGCTACCTTTGATCAATACAGTAATGGAGTCAATGCGCGGGGCCCGCTTCTTCACAAAATTGGATCTCAGGAGTGCGTACAATCTGGTGCGTATTAGGAAGGGTGATGAGTGGAAGACGGCATTTAGCACCACCTCAGGTCATTATGAGTACCTGGTAATGCCATATGGGTTGATGAATGCTCCATCAGTCTTCCAATCATTTGTAGATGAGATCTTCAGGGACCTGCACGGGCAGGGTGTAGTGGTGTATATCGATGATATTTTGATATACTCCGCTACACGCGCCGAGCATGTGTCCCTGGTGCGCAGGGTGCTTGGTCGCCTGTTGGAGCATGATCTATATGTCAAGGCTGAGAAATGCTTGTTCTTCCAACAATCCATCTCCTTCCTAGGGCATCAGATTTCCACTTCAGGAGTGGAAATGGAGGCAGACCGCATTACAGCCGTGCGTAATTGGCCGACTCCAACCACGGTAAAGGAGGTGCAGCGTTTTTTAGGGTTTGCCAATTACTACCGGAGATTTATCCGGGGTTTTGGTCAGGTTGCAGCTCCCATTACCTCACTGCTAAAGGGGGGACCGGTGCGCTTGCAGTGGTCGGCCGAGGCGAATAGGGCTTTTGGACAACTGAAGGCTCTGTTTACCTCGGCGCCTGTGTTGGCTCATCCGGATCCCTCTTTGCCATTCATAGTAGAGGTGGACGCATCCGAAGCTGGGATAGGAGCAGTGCTCTCTCAGCGTTCGGGTGTGCCACTGAAGCTTCGCCCCTGTGCTTTCTTTTCGAAGAGGCTCAGCCCGGCGGAGCGAAACTATGATGTGGGGGACCGAGAGCTGTTAGCTGTCGTAAAAGCCTTGAAGGTGTGGAGGCATTGGCTTGAGGGGGCTAATCACCCTTTTCTCATCTGGACTGACCACCGCAATCTGGAGTACATCCGGCAGGCGAAGAGACTAAATCCTCGCCAGGCAAGGTGGGCCATGTTTTTCACTCGTTTTGTGTTTACGCTTACTTACAGACCAGGCTCCCAGAACGTCAAGGCAGACGCATTGTCTCGGCTGTATGACACAGAGGAGCGGCCCATGGATCCCACTCCCATACTCCCAGAGTCGTGTTTGGTGGCGCCAGTAGTGTGGGAGCTGGACGCGGACATTGAGCGGGCGTCACGTGCAGAGCCCTCTCCTCCTGAGTGTCCAGCTGGTCGTCTGTACGTTCCGTCTGCTGTCCGCGACCGATTGATTTATTGGGCTCACACATCACCCTCCTCTGGTCATCCTGGGATAGGTCGGACGATGCGCTGTCTTGATGGGAGGTACTGGTGGCCCACTTTAGCTAAGGACGTGAGGATTTATGTTTCCTCCTGTTCGGTGTGCGCCCAGTGCAAGGCTCCTAGACACCTGCCTAGAGGTAAGCTTCTACCTTTACCCGTTCCTCAACGGCCGTGGTCGCACCTGTCAGTGGATTTTTTGACTGATTTTCCACCTTCACAGGGTTACACCACGATCCTGGTCGTTGTGGATCGGTTCTCTAAGTCCTGTCGTCTTCTCCCTTTGCCCGGTCTCCCTACGGCCTTACAAACTGCAGAGGACCTGTTTACACATGTTTTCCGGCACTATGGGGTGCCTGAGGATATAGTGTCTGATCAGGGTCCCCAGTTCACGTCAAGGGTCTGGAAGGCGTTCATGGAACGTCTGGGGATCTCGGTTAGTCTTACCTCAGGTTTTCAACCCGAGAGTAATGGGCAGGTGGAGAGAGTTAACCAGGATGTGGGCAGGTTTCTACGGTCCTATTGCCAGGACCGGCCGGGGGAGTGGGCGAAGTTCGTGCCCTGGGCAGAGATGGCCCAGAACTCGCTACGTCACTCCTCCACTAACCTTACCCCTTTTCAATGTGTATTAGGGTATCAGCCGGTTCTGGCTCCTTGGCATCAGAGTCAGACCGAAGCTCCTGCGGTGGACAATTGGTTTCGGCACGCTGAGGAAACCTGGGAGGCAGCCCACGTCCACCTTCAGCGTGCCATAAGGCGCCAGAAAATTGGCGCAGACCGTCGCCGCAGTGAGGCCCCGGTGTTCGCACCAGGGGACAGGGTCTGGCTCTCGACCCGAAACCTGCCCATCTGCCGGAAGCTGGGTCCGCGGTTTGTGGGGCCGTTTAAAGTCCTGAGGAGAGTGAACGAGGTATGTTATAGGTTACAACTGCCCACTAATTACCGTATTAACCCCTCGTTCCATGTGTCTCTCCTCAGGCCGGTGGTGGCTGGCCCGCTCCAGGAGGCTGAAGTGCGTGAAGTTCCTCCGCCTCCTCTAGACATCGAGGGGGTCCCGGCGTACTCTGTTCGATCCATTTTGGATTCGAGACGTCGGGCGAGGGGCCTTCAGTACCTCGTGGACTGGGAGGGGTACGGGCCGGAGGAGAGATGCTGGGTTCCGGTGGAGGACGTTTTAGATCCTTCCATGTTAAAAGAATTCCACCGCCTCCATCCGGATCGCCCTGCACCTCGCCCTCCGGGTCGTCCCCGAGGCCGGTGTCGACGCGCTGCTGGAGCCGCGCGTCAGGGGGGGGGGTAATGTCACGACTTCTGCCGAAGTCGTTGCCTCTCCTTGTCCGGGCGGTGTTCGGCGGTCGACGTCACCGGCCTTCTAGCCATCATCGATCCATTTTTCATTTTCCATTGGTTTTGTCTTGTCTTCCCACACACCTGTTGTCAATCCCATTCATTACCTGTTGTGTATTTAACCCTCTGTTTCCCCTCATGTGTTTGTCAGAGATTGTTTTATGTCAAGTGTTGATTCTTGGTGTATAGGTGCGCGACGGGTCCTCGTACCCATGTTTATTTTATGTATGTATATTTTCGTGTTTGGAGCATGTTATGTGGACATTTATTAAAAGTCTCCATTTACACTTCATTTAACTCTCCTGCGCCTGACTTCCCTGCCACCTATACACACAACGTTGACACTTCCATGAAAAGTTGCATATCGCGTGGGCTATTCGATGCTAATGCAGTACGCCACAGGATGTTTTTGTGCTGGTCAAGGGCAGTCAAGTCTGGAGTGAACCAAGGGCTATACCTGTTCTTAGTTCTACATTATTTGAATGGGGCATGCTTATTTAAGATGGTGAGGAAAGCACTTTTAAAGAACAACCAGGCATCCTCTACTGACGAAATGAGGTCAATGTCCTTCCAGGATACCCGGGCCAGGTCGATTAGAAAGGCCGGCTCGCTGAAGGGTTTTAGGGAGCGTTTGACAGTGATGAGGGGTGGTCGTTTGACTGCCGACCCATTACGGATGCAGACAATGAGGCAGTGATCGCTGAGATCCTGGTTGAAGACAGCAGAGGTGTATTTAGAGGGCAGGGTTGGTCAGGATTATATCTATGAGGGACCCCGTGTTTACGGATTTAAGGTTGTACGTGGTAGGTTCCTTGATAATTTGTGTGAGATTGAGGGCATCTATCTTAGATTGTAGGACGGCCGGGGTGTTAAGCATATCCCAGTTTAGGTCACCTAACAGTATAAACTCTGAAGATAAATAGGGGGTAATTAATTCACATATGGTGTCCAGGGCACAGCTGGGGGCTGAGGGGGTCTATAACAAGTGGCAACAGTGAGACTTATTTATGGAAAGGTGGATTTATAAAAGTAGAAGCTCAAACTGTTTGGGCACAGACCTGGATAGCATGACAGAACTCTGCAGGCTAACTCCACCCCCTTTGGCAGTTCTATATTGGTGGAAAATGTTGATATGTGCTTGGACTTATTGTCTTTCTGGAAGATCCACTTGTGGCCAAGTATCAGCCTCCAGGCAGGCAACCAGGTTTTTGCCTAAAATGTCCTGGTACATGCCAAAGTTCATGATAACGTTGACCTTAACTTCCCCATGACCAGTGGAAGCAAAATAGTCCCATAACATCAAAGATCCATCACCATAATTTATAGTAGGGATGATGTATTTTCTGCATATGTGACTCGTTTCAACTTCACAGGAGAGGCATTTGAACGGAAACATTTATTTGTCTATCAAAATGCGTTTTTTGGCAGAAATGCATTCTGGATCATGTGAACTTTCATGTGCCTTAATATCAAACTTGTATGCCATCTGTAAATACGAATACAATTGTTAAATTACGTGCCTAGTTGGTTTAGCCATGGAAAAAGCCAGGAACCGTCCCGTTAGCCATGATTGGCTGATATAAGGGATGGGCTGGACATGCCGAGCGATGAGTTCAGATTGGTCTGCCATGTAGCACACTTCTGTCTGTAACAAAGGGCTGCTTAGTATGTGTAATCTTGTCTAATGAGGCTTTTTTGAAAGACATCACGAATAATGGGAAAAGTGTGGCTCTCTACTTTCTGGAAGACAGAGATGTGGAATGCCTGGTGGAAGCAGAGTATGATAGCCATGTATGGAGAAAATTCTGGAGTTTGATTGCAAATATGCGATGGGATACGAAAAGAGAACACACAGAAGGCTATTGTACAAAACACCTGTCCCCGGATTACATATTTAAACTAAGGACAACCATGGCATCCGTGACAGAGCGGGAGAAGTGTTCATCCATGTATACGGGTAAGAGAGTCTAGCTAGCTACATTTTCAGATATTATACGTTTCTAATTTTGTCAGAATGTTAAAGTGTACTGATCGCTAACTAGCTAACGTTAGCTAGCTGGCTCGCGAGCTAACATTACGTGTATGATCTGTGTAGGAATAATCGTATCTCAGAGCCATTGCTAGTTATAGACTAATGTTAGCTAGCTAGCTAACATTGCATCTAGTTGGTTAGCTAACCTGCAGATTCATGCAGGGTAATAATGTTATGAGTTGGGATTATGGTTCATGTTTAGCTAGCTGTCTAGCTAGCTACATGTCTAATCAAAAGATTCCACTATGCAAGGTACCATTTCACTGTACCATTTACACCTTGTGTATCCTGTGCATGTCACAAATACATTTAGATTTTATTTGATATAGTGTGTGTTTACCCAGAGACGATAATGAGAAGAACATGACCTGCACCAAAGTCAAATTAGGATATAACGTTAGGCCAACGAGAGTGTCCAAGTAAAGAAAGTATCTGGTAGAATGCCATGCTTTTATTTCGTCACACTCACAACCGTAAGCTATTTTCTGTAATTAGCTTGACATAAACTTGTAAATAATGATCTTGTTGTGAGTATATTGTCCTGTAATAATGAATACAAATTAGCTAAAGTTAAGACGTTGTCAGCTATAAGATGTGGTCTTTCTTTGAACTGGCTAGCTAGCCAACTAACTTAACTAGCTAGCTAAAAAGATATAAAGGAAACAAAACATTGTTTAAAAGTTGCTTTAAGTTGCCTGTTTTGCTGGATTGACATATACTAAATACATTTTCAAACGGATGGGTTTATTTGTGTTAAAATACATCAGTTATGCTATTTTGGACCAATACGTGTACCAAAACATTCAAGGACCAATTTCTCAAAAGTGGGGTTACAAGTTTATCAACTTTCAAAGCAGAATTACTTTCCCATTGTTCCTCAACTGTACAGTATGATATACCAGTTTTATCCAATGTAAAAAAACACAATTTCAAATTTTGCTACATAAGACCGAATCGAGCCAATCGGTCTCATATGCTTTGTTCTTTCGAAGGCCAAACCCACCGCTGGTGTGTGTGGCCAAAGAGCTCTATTTCCATGTCATATGACCCTAGCTCCGCCTGGAGTTTACTAAACGGCATTGGCACTTGGATTGGAACCGATCGGAACTGCCTGTTCCTATACCTGACATTGTTTACTGTAAATCTAGGTCAGTGACAGCTTTGAGCTGTTGGTGATGTGCCTAGCTTAACCTCAAGGACATTAACTAGTTGTGTGAGTCGGTGAGAGAGAATATGTTGATGCAGCACTCGTTACTCCACTGAATCATGAATGCCTGATGCGTTCTGAGACGTGTCGAAAATCAATAGCATGCAGTGTAATGAGTATCCTACAGGCATCCTTATGACGAGCAAATTGGATGCAGTCCTGTATATCATGCTGTTGACACAGCCATCCCTGTGTAGCAAGAAAAGGTCAGGCTAGATTGCGTACATCAATTTCCTTCAGTCAGAAAGATGAAGGTGGGACTACAAGATTCCTTTGACACAGTTATTCAACACTAAAACAAGTGCATCTGAGTATAAGCATGCATGCACGCACACACACACACACACACACACACACACATACATACATACATACATACATACATACATACATACATACATACATACATACATACATACATACATACATACATACATACATACATACATACACACATACACACATACATACACATACATACACATACATACACACATACTATTTGAATTCCACCGCCAACAAATTCACTATCTTGTGACCGGAGGGGAAATTAACAAGGGTCACCACAAACCCATCAAAGATAATATGATACCCATGTAGGTTTGAGTAAAGATTCCTCGCAGCAATGTCACAGACAGATTTAAAAGCATACATGTTTAATAGGCATGGAAATTAAGTGATATCATCTAGGATTTAGGATTAACTCCCAACTTGCTTTTAATGGATTTTTTCTGTTACCTTTTTATCAACCTAATTGAAAAATGTTGTAGATAGACAATGGATTTACTTGAGCGGAGAGCTTGTGCTCCTTGTTTTATGAATTAATAAGATTTCAGAAGGCACTTCTTCTATGGAATTATTATTAGTGATCATTGTCAGTGAGCTGAGAAAGAGCTTCATGTAGAAATAATACCAATTAGATGTGATTCACACTTATATCCATTTTTCAGAGGACAACAAAGCAGTCAATTTAGAGGCAAATGAGGTTTAACCCGAGAGCACAAAACATTTTTGACACCTTGTGGTTTTAGAGGACTATTATTTGATCCACAAGGCCATAAGACTGATCAGCCACATGCACACTAACATATTCCGAAGATTTAACTGGCCTACCTTAATTGATTTTATGGAAATTACTTGTTTCATAACTGTAAACAGCCCTTTGTCTTCTCCCAGGAAACACCAAGCTGTGAATATTCTATGCCTTATTAATATTCTGCTTCAGCATTCTCATAGCATCAGACATATCACATCGTATTTGTCAGTCTGGTGGCGTATGTCTGATAAAGTCATTATGGATGCCATTTGATCGAAATCATGCAGTTTGACTTTTTTCACGTACTTGTTTAGCTTATTTACCTTATTAGGGAAGGATTCAAAGTTCAATGAAATATGTCATATTGTAAATATGTCAAATTGATGCACATTTCTATTCTAGGTCACTTATTGAGTGTTTTGCAAGGCTCCCCGTATATTCTCTGTCAATTGAGGCTTACAAAAAGGAAAACAACCTGACAATAACGATGCCTTCTTGTCTGCAACTTACACTTTGAAAGTGGCTGGGTAGAACATGGTGATAATGAGAGCGAGGGGGAGGAGGCACAGTAAGGATTTCACATCGCTTCAGATGTTTTGCCATCTCTCCCTCTGCCTCCCTCTCTCATGATTTGCATGTTGTTACAGTGAGACGACGTTGTGAAAAGAACAGCTCTCTCTCTTTCTATCACCGTGGATTATAGTCTCCCTAGTTGAATCGCCCTGAATCATCTGGCATCGAGACACCTTGCGATCTCTAAGTCATCTGATCTGAGCTCGATCTGTCTGGGAGGAGACGTGTCATATGTATGCTGTGCAAAGTGCTGTGGCAGGTAGAATGCCAGTGTGACTAAAGCCTCAAATAGAGGTACACAAACACAGGGATCTATCTGACAGTCCTCGTGACTAATGCTAGCTGTGTCGTTCCACAAAATGGGTGCATTTTGGACATGCAAACCTAGGAGATATATTTTAAAGTTAATTTCTTCATTCAACATTCAATTGCATGGAGGATATGTTTAACACTTTCCCATCTCAGGCATTACAATGCTATGAACTAAGGTAATTGTATCCGCACTTTTACGACTGTCTGTCAACCCTGTATGGACACTTATGTAGCTTCCTATCAATTATTTAAATCTATGTTTGAGATAAATCAAATCAAGTTTTATTTGTCACATGCACCGAATACAACAGGTGTAGACCTTACAGGGAAATGCTTACTTGCAAGCCCTTAACCAACAATGCAGTTGTAAGAAAAACAAGTGTTAAGTAACAAATAGATAAGTAAAAAATAAGAAATAAAAGTAACACATAATTAAATAGCAGCAGTAACATAGCAGTAGTGACGCTATATAAACGGGGTACCAGTACAGAGTCAATCAATGTGCGGGGGCACGGCTTAGTCGAGGTAATTAAGGTAATATGTACACTACCGGTCAAAAGATTTAGAACACCTACTCATTCAAAGGTTTTTCTTAATTTTTTACTATGTTCTACATTGTAGAATAATAGTGAAGACATCAAAACTATGAAATAACATATGGAATCATGAAGTAACCAAAAAAGTGTTAAACATATCACAATATATTTTATATTTCAGATTCTTCAAATAGCCACCCTTTGCTTTGATGACGGCTTTGCACACTCTTGGCATTCTTTCAACCAGCTTCATGAGGTAGTCACCTGGAACACATTTCAATTAATTAATATAATATCAGTTTGGATCCATGACTCACAGCAAATACCCTCTTGAAAGGGACCACACTAATCAACATTAGATTGCAGTGCCTCAATTGAACACCAAGTCCTTCCAAACTGCAAAGAAGGCAGATAAAGAGTCAAGACAACTCACTTTATATTTTATTTTTTCACTTTCAATTCCCCCGATAATTTGAAACTAATTCAGCCTTGATGAAGTTTGTTCTTGCAGGTTGGAGGTTAATATGGATCTTTAATTGAATTAAAGCAATTGGACTCACACAATTTATGTCTACTGCCAAGCATGGCATGCCTAGAATCCGATTACAGGAATACCCTGCACACTATAGTGACATTTACCCATTCCACAGAAACCTGTTTAAAAGAAAATGAGTAAACCCGACAAACATCCAATTAGGTAGATAGGCCACTTCTCTCTACCCCAAAGTGGATGGACTTCATGAGGTATAGCTATGCCCTGTGTATAATGTAACTAGCTGTATCAGACATTATAGTACTCCTTTGAGGAAGAACTCTTAAATAGTAAAGGCAACATACATTTGTTATGCAATCTTTGGCAAAGAGAATGTTAGTGAAGATGTAGGGTACTGGTACCTTTACCAGATTTAGAATGTAAGACACCGGCTCCTTTTATGTTTAGTTTTGCCAACCCACAACTATCATTTTGTTTTAGACCTACACATTTTGTGAATTTGTTGCTGATGAAAACCGGTACTTTGCGTTGTTCAAGTTTCTCCACTTGACATGACTAGAAGGAAAGCACACATGGGAGACTGATCCTCTCCATTGAAGTGAAGATTCTAGCTTATGGAGTCTGCATTCTTCCATAGCGCTGGAGTCTGATAAGGCTAGAGCACCTCATTTTAGCCTTAGCATAATATTTAGAGGCTAAAAAGCTCCAAGTGGCTAAAAATTGACTATGGCCTTTTGTAACAATTCAGTATTTAAAGCCTGACACTATATATATAATGATTGAGATGATGTGAATGCACCAATTTGTAAGTCGCTCTGGATAAGAGCGTCTGCTAAATGACTTAAATGTAAATGTAATGTGTTGTGCTTAGGTCATTTATGCTTTTAAAGCTTCAGACAGGCAACATGCTGATTGCTCACTCTCATATGGCCTATCTGGTGACATCTGTCTCAGACACAAAAAAAAAACAAGAAGATAGTATTTCTCTCTCTAAGACTTAAAATCACCCCAAAAAGCTGGGAAAATGGTCTTACATTTGGAGTGACATCAATCGCTAATCTTCAATCCACTTGGCTTTGTGAATGAGAGGGAAACTGGGCGGAAGTTGGGTAAGAGCTGGGTAAATTGGGCCTCAGGGTAGGTAGAGCATGCTGGTGATATAACTCACAACAGGCCCATTTTCTTGCACATGGAGCACTGGGGCACTTCCTGTAGGAATGACGGCCAATGCCTCCCTTGTCTTCTCCAGCTGAACACAGAGACTGAAAATAGAAAGCGCCGGCAACGATGCCAAGCAGTGCCACTGGGTCACATGTAGTTTAGCTTAATGAAAATAGGACGGTTTTGTGGGGATTGTCAGAGTTCACTAAAGGGATGCAACATTATGTCCAGTGGTGTGGTTGTGTGGATACCCTCGTCGCCCCAGGCTTCATCCATTCATCTTGCTACAATAGAGTTGAACCTCAGAGGTATTCATTCAAAGGCTTAGTGATCCAAATGTTAAAAAAAGGAGTGTGCACCACCTTCTGGTCAGCACTAGTGTTTTTGTCTTGTAGATGTACTACAGAACTGTTCAATGTACCACTATGTCAGGATTGTGTGTAATCTAGGGCATTGAATATTTCTTAATATTTATTTTTACCTTTCAGTCAGTTAAGAACACATTCTAATTTACAATGACAGCCTACCAGGTAACAGTGGGTTAACAGCCTTGATCAGGGGCAGAACGACCCATTTTTACTGTGTCAGGTCCGGGAGTTGAGCCAGCAACCTTTCAGTTACTAGCCCAATGCTCTAACCACTAGGCTACATGCCGCCCCAAATTAATATTGGTAAGATGAGGAGCATAGGCCTATAGTATACCTAGAACATACAATATACTATCTATGGATCGTATATACAGTAATATGTCAGTCCTCTCTTTTCAGGGATGTTACTCAACTCAAAGTTCAAAATACATCCAAAAACATCTCAGAATGACTCATCCCCTATACTGTACAAGGCAGACTAAGATGATAAAACACCTCCCCTCTAGTTCATCTTTTGATTCACTGTTGAAGTCGTATGAAACTGCTCAAATTATGCCAATGGTTGCGTGTTTACCCTATCCCGAGTTGTTTGCCAGTTAGCACTGTAAGTAAATTTGGTTTAGGAGCAGACAGGTAGATTTTGAAGTAATAAAGATACTTAAAGACTTATGCATTCCTATTTTGCTGCCCTGCCGAAAGCACCTTAACTATAATGGACCTTGTCCATTTGTGGCTGTCAGCATATGGCTGGGTCGTCCCACTAAATGGTATTTAGATATTTTTGGAAGAAATTATGCACCAATATTGAATTTTAAACAGTTGTTATATTAAATGAAGTGCACTTTAATATAAACCACATGTAGATTTCAATAAATCTGATTTTATGAGTAAAGGATTGCTAGTCACTTCTAGAAAGGTTTAAACCCAATTAATCTATAAAAAAAATCCTAGTTTCAACATCATTGAAAGGGCTTAATTATTTTTCTACTTTGACGAAATCATTTCTGAAGATTATTATTTATATTCATGTGATTATTGATGCATTTATGTCTGTCCTTCATTTTAAGTTAAACCCTGTCATACAAACAATTTATCCCTTGAAAATAATGGACCATTCCACCAAGTTGGGGTAGTGCGTAGCGCGAGGGTAATGCATACGGCCCAGTACATCACTGGGGCCAAGCTTCCTGCCATCCAACAGGCGGTGTCAGAGGAAGGCCCTAAATATTGTCAAAGACTCCAGCCACTCTCTTCATAGACTGTTCTCTCTGCTACCACATGGCAAGCGGTACCGGAGCGCCAAGTCTAGGTCCAAAAGGCTTCTACCCCCAAGTCATAAGACTCCTGAACAGCGAATGAAATGGCTACCCCCCCAACCTCTCTCTTTAACGTTACTGCTACTCTCTGTTTATTATCTATGCATATTCACTTTAACTCTACCTGCATGTACACTACTTGACAAACGTTTTGAACACCTACTCATTCAAGGGTTTTTCTTTATTTGACTATTTTATACATTGTAGCACATATGGAATCATGTTGTAACCAAAAAAGTGTTAAACAAATCAAAATATATTATATATTTGAGATACTTCAAATAGCCACCTTGATGACAGCTTTGCACACTATTGGCATTCTCTCAACCAGCTTCACCTGGAATGCTTCTCCAACAGTCTTGAATGAGTTCCCACATATGCTGAGCACTTGCTGGCTGCTTTTCCTTCATTCTGCTGTCCGACTCATCCCAAACCATCTTAATTTGGTTGAGGTCAGGGGATTGTGGAGGCCAGGTCATCTGAAGCAGCACTCCATCACTCTCCTTCTTGGTAAAATAGACCTTACACAGCCTGGAGGTGTGTTGGGTCATTGTCCTGTTGAAAAACAAATGATAGTGGGACTAAGTCCAAACCAGACGGGGTGGCGTATCTCTACAGAATGCTGTGGTAGTCATGCTGGTTACGTGTGCCTTGGATTCTAAATAAATCACAGTGTCACCAGCAAAGCATCCCCACACGTCACACCTCTTGCTCTATTCTTCACGGTGGGAAATACACATGTGGAGATCATCCATTCACCCACACCGCGTCTCATAAAGACACGTCGGTTGGAACAAAAATCTCCAATTTGGACTCCAGACCAAAGGACAAATTTCCACCAGTCTAATGTTCATTGTTCGTGTTTCTTGGCCCAAGCAAATCTATTTTTCTTATTGGTGTTCTTTAGTAGTTTCTTTGCAGCAGTTCAACCATGAAGGCCTGATTCAAACATTCTCCTCTGAACAGTTGATGTTGAGATGTGTCTGTTACTTGAACTCTGTGAAGCATTTATTTGGGATGCAATTTCTGAGGCTGGTAACTCTAATGAACTTATTCTCTGCAGCAGAGGTAACTCTGGGTCTTCCATTCATGTGTTGGTCCTCACGAGAGACAGTTTCATCGTAGCGCTTGATGGTTTTTGGGACTGCACTTGAAGAAACTTTCCAAAAATGATGGGTATTAAACATGTAGGTACATACACTTGCTAATAGACCGTAGTCTTATATCAGTTAAAAGCTTAAAGTCTTGTTCATCTAACTGCATTGTCTGATTTACAATAGGCTTTACAACGAAAGCATGCCATGCGATTGTTTGAGGACGGCGCCCCACATTAAAATATTTTTCAAGCAGCACAGGCTTCATAAAATCACAAAAGCGATTAAATATTCACTTACTTTTTGAAAATCTTCCTCTGATTTGCAATCCAAAGGGTCCCAGATACAACATGCATGGTCGTTTTGTTAGATAAAATCCTTCTTTATATCCCAAAAAATCTGTTTAGTTGGCACCATCAATTTGAGTAATCCACTCAATCAACATGCAGAGAAAGGAATCCAAAAAGCTACCGCTAAACTTTGGTAAACAAGTCAAAATACATTTCTATTTAATCTTCAGGTACCCTAAAATGTAATTAAACTATAATATTTAATTCGGAAAGAAGTATGTTCAATAGGAAAGCAAAATAAGCAGGTGCTTCATCGCGCGTGCACAGACTGATTTCCAACTGACTCCCAGTACAAAAACTCAAAATTCTTCCTCGTTTGGGAAGAAACAAGCCTGAAACCTTGAACAAAGACTGGTGACATCTAGTGGAAGCCATAGGAATTGCAATCTGGGAGTTGGAATTGCATATGCCCCATAGCTTTCCATTGTAAGAGCATGGGCTCTCTTTGGATTGTCTCCTACCATATCAATTGTGTTATCGTCCCATACATTATTTTAACATTTCTACAAACTTCAAAGTGTTTTCCCTCCAATGGTACCAATTATATGCATATCCTGGCTTATGGGCCTGAGTAACAGGCAGTTTACTTTGGGCACATCAGTCATACAGGAAGTGGAGAAAAATAGGCCATAGCCTGAAGAAGTTTTAATTAAACATTGCACTCTTTGCCTTGGTACAGTAATCAAAGATAACATACTTCTACAAATATAGTACCTATCGCATGTACATTAGCTACCATACAAACATGGAACCGTCAAGCAAGTGTATGTTTTTACAAGAACGCATCAGTGTGATATTCTATCTAGGCCTACAGCTGACAAACTGTCTGGAAAGCATTTTCCTTTCAATCTAAAAATAGAGATTGTTAGTTGGAGGTCAGTCAATATTTCTGTAGACATTGAGTTGTTGGATCACATACTTCTCCAGTTGCTGTTCTGCTACTGTATTGTAACTGAGTGCTGTCATCATGGAAGTGATAGAAGCATAACATATTATGTAACTTCAAACATAAATGAATCACCCAAGATGGTTAGTGACAGGGCACACGTTGATTGGCAGGCCGTTACGATAGACAGCGAAGCAAATTCTACTGGACAAGTAGTTGGCAGTGAATAGATGCAGGCTCATTGAAGGATGCTTTACGTCAGACATTGGAACAGTGCCCTTCAGTTCATGGTTGTAATTTATTTATAGACCAATTTGAATTTAAATGTAAGTACATACAGCAAAGCCTACATAATCATGACATACTTTATTACCGATATGTTATGCATGATATACAGTAAAATCTCTGACATATATTATGAAGTGTGTTTTGAAAGTTGGTGTTTATGTCAGTGCTTTGAAATGGTCACAAGTTACGGAATAAGTTTGTATGGTAATTTCACTACTGGTGAATTACAATAGTTGGAGTCTGGTGTTCTATTCATAGAGGTTTAGTTCTCAAGAGTGTGAAATTAAACGTTAAAATTTCTCCATTTTAATGGCACATGCACAAGTACAGTGAAATGCCTTTCTTGCTCTTTCCCAACAATGCAGCAATCAATATCAGTAGTACTATAAAGATAATACGAAATTAAAGTAAAACAAAAACACACGAGAAATACAAACAAGAAGAACACTAGAAAGTAGGTTAGCTATATCCAGCGTCTGTGCCAATACCATATTTACAATGTGCAGAGATAGGATTAGATACAGTGCCTTTGGAAAGTATTCACACCCATTGACTTATTTCACATTTTGTTACGTTATTCTATAATGGATTAAATAAATCCCTCAAATAATTCCCTCAACAATCTACACACAATACCCCATAATGACAAAGCAAAAACAAGTTTTTAGAAATAAAAATACGGAAATACCTTATTTACATAAGTATTCAGACCCTTTGCTATGAGACTGGAAATTGAGCTCAGGTGCATCCTGTTTCCATTGATAATCCTTTTGACATTTCTACAACTTGATTAGTCCACCTGTGGTAAATTCACTTGATTATACATGATTTGGAAAGGCACACGCCAGTCTATATAAGGTCCCAAATTTGACAGTGCATGTCAGAGCAAAAACTAAGCCATGAGATCGAAGGAATTGTCCGTAGAGTTCCAAGACACGATTGTGTCGAGGCACAGATCGGGGAAGGGTACCAAAACATTTCTGCAGCACTGAAGGTCCCCACGAACACAGTGGCCTCTATAATTTTTTTTATTAACTTCTTATGGCTGCAGGGGCAGTATTGAGTAGCTTGGATGAAAGGTGCACAGTTGTGCCCATAGTAAACTGCCTGCTCCTCAGTCCCAGTTGCTAATATATGCATATTATTATTCATATTGGATAGAAAACACTCTGAAGTTTCTAAAACTGTTTGAATTATGTATGTGAGTATAACAGAACTCATATGGCAGGCAAAAACCTGAGAAGTTCCACTTCCTGTTTGAAATTTTCCTGAGGTGGCAGATTTTCAACCAAGCTCTCATTGAAATTACAGCGAGATATTGATGAGTTTTCACTTCCTACGGCTTCCACTAGATGTCAATAGTCAATAGAACTTTGTCTTATGACTCTAATGTGAAGGGGGGGGCCGAAGGAGACAGGAATGAGTAATCACTGCCACGAGCTGACCATGCTTTCACATGAGGAGGACCTCCGTTCCACCGTTCATCTGAAGTCAATCTAATTCTCCGGTTGGAACGTTATTCAAGATGTATTTTAACAACATTCTAAAGATTGATTCAGTACATCGTTTGACATGTTTCTACTGACTGTTACGGAACTTTTGGACATTTCGTCACGTTATAGTGGACGCGCTTTGTGACTTTGGAATTGTTTACCAGACACGCTAACCAAAGTACCTAATTGGACATAAATAACGGACATTATCGAACAAATCAAGCATTTATTGTGGACCTGGGATTCCTAGGACTGCATTCTGATGAAGGTCATCAAAGGTAAGGAAACATTTATCATGTATTTTCTGGTTTCTGTTGACACCAACATGGCGGCTAATTTGGCTATTGTTCTGAGCTCCGTCTCAGATTATTGCATGATTTGCTTTTTCCGTAAAGTTTTTTTAAAATCTGACACAGCGGTTGCATTAAGGAGAGGTATATCTATAATTCCATGTGTATAACTTATATTATCATCTACATTTTTGATGAGTATTTCTGTTGAAATGATGTGGCTATGCAAATCACTTTATGTTTTTGGAACTAGTGAATGTAACGCGCCAATGTAAACTCAGATTTTTTGTTATAAATATGAACTTTATCAAACAAAACATGCATGTATTGTGTAACATGAAGTCCTATGAGTGTCATCTGATGAAGATAATCAAAGGTTAGTGATTAATTTTATCTCTATTTCTGCTTTTTGTGAAATCTATCTTTCGCTGGAAAAATGGCTGTGCTTATTGTGGTTTGGTGGTGACCTAACATAATCGTTTGTAGTGCTTTCGCTGAAAAGCATATTTGAAATCGGACACTTTGGTGGGATTAACAACAAGATTACCTTTAAAATGATATAAGACACATGTATGTTTGAGGAATTCTAATTATGAGATTTCTGTTGTTTGAATTTGGCGCCCTGCACTTTCACTGGCTGTTGTCATATCAATCCCGGTAGCGGGATGCAGCCATAACAAGTTTTAAAGAAGTTTGGAACCACCAAGGCTCTTCCTAGTGCTGGCAACCCGGCGAAATTGAGCAATCGAGGGAGAAGGGCCTTGGTCAGGGAGGTGACCAAGAAGCCGATGGTCACTCTGACAGAGCTCTAGAGTTCCTCTGTGGAGATGGGAGAACATTCCAGAAGGACAATCATCTCTGCAGCACTCCACCAATTAGGCCTTTATGGTAGAGTGGCCACATAGAAGCCACTCCACAGTAAAAGGCACATGACAGCCCGCTTGGAGTTTTCCCAAAGGCAACTAAAGACACTCAGACCATGAGAAACAAGATTCTCTGGTCTGATGAAACCAAAATTGAACCCTTTGGCCTGAATGCCAAGTGTGAAGTCTGGAGGAAACCTAGCACCATCCCTACAGTGAAGCATGGTGGTGGCAGCATCATGCTGTGGGGATGTTTTTCAACGTACGGGACTGGGAGACAAGTCAGGATCGAGGAAAAGATTAACGGAGCAAAGTAAAAAGAGATCCTTGATGAAAACGTACTTCATAGTGCTCAGGACCTCAGACTGGCGCGAACATTCACCTTTCAACAGGACAACCATCCTAAGCACACAGCAAACACAACACATGAGTGGCTTCAAGACGAGTCTCTGAATGTTCGTAAGTGGGCCAGCCAGAGCCCGGACTTTAACCCGATCGCACATCTCTGGAGAGACCTGAAAATAGCTGTGCAGCCACGCTCCCCATCCAACCTGACAGAGCGTGAGAGGACAATTATGTGGATATATTGAAGCAACATCTCAAGACATCAGCCAGGGAGTTAAAGCTTGGTAAGCAAATGGGTCTTCCAAATGAACAATGACCCCAAGCATACTTCCAAAGTTGTTGCAAAATGGCTTAAGGGCAACAACGTCAAGGTATTGGAGTGGCCATCACAAAGCCCTGACCTCAATCTTATAGGACATTTGTGGGCAGAACTGAAAAAGCGTGTGTGAGCAATGAGGCCTACCAACCTGACTCAGTTACAACCGCTCTGTCAGGAGGAATGGGCCAAAATTCACCCAACTTATTGTGGGAAGCTTGTGGAAGGCTACCCAAAATGTTTGACCCAAGTGAAACAATTTAAAGGCAATGCTACCAAATACTAATTGAGTGTATGTAAACTTTTTACCCACTGGGAATGTGATGAAAGAAATAAAAGCTGAAAGAAATCATTCTCTCTACTTTTATTCTGTCATTTCACATTCTTAAAATAAAGTGGTGATCCTAACTGACCTAAGACAGGGAACTTTTACTAGGATTTAATGTCAGGAATTGTGAAAAGCTAAGTGTAATGTATTTGGCTAAGGTGTATGTCAACTTCTGACTTCAACTTTATATATGTATTACAGGCCAGTTTTTCAAGGAATTTGAATGATGAAAGGAAAGACACTTCCGTGCCACAATCCAACCGGCACAACTGTGATTACTGAGTAATCTGAGTAATACTCTAGGTTTCCATTATTCACACCAGGAGGACATAGTCTTCAGGGATAAATGGAATTCTGACACACTATACATAAAATGTGCCCGGTCACGTTTCTTATTACATCCCCTCCATCCCTGCCTTCTTGAGTGTCAAAAGCCTTTGCTTCATGATGATGTGGTGTGGTGTAAGGATACAAGACCTCGTATCACCAAGGGTCCTACTGCAGATCTCACTATGACGTAAGTCCTCTCCTTTCCCTGCTTTTGAAGTGTGATGTAGCACCGCATTACACAGCCTATCCTATGAGCAGGCAGCTTTGCAACAACTAGGGTAATTATTTACAGGAGGAATTGTGAGACCTGCTAAAAATATCCCCTTTCCCTCCCTACAAGGTCTCCCTGGTGGTTTGAGAACGGGAGAGGAAGAGAGGTGTATGGGGATGTAATCTCTCTCTCTCTCTCTCTCTCTCTCGTTTAACTTTCCCCTTTCTCCCTCTCTCCCTCTCTCTTGTTTTTTCTTCTGCTGATATTCTTTTAATTTCAGCAGATGACAGTTGAAAACAACAACAACAGACAGAGCAAAAAACATTGAATATGTCCAAAAATGTACTATTGTGGGAAAGGGTAGCTTTATATTAATGTTTAGCATACAGCTCTAAGAGACTGTTGTTATTCAAACAAGCTAATGGAAAATACATACTTGTCAAAACAAAATATAATCTGCCTTTGGCATAAGCGAGGAAAACAAACAGTCTTCACACAACTAAGCAGGTTGTAACCTGTAATGACAGCTAAGTGACTAAGTCATTAAGGCAGGAAGGTTTCTTCTAACACTCCATTCTCTTGACTTGTATCTGGAATTAAAATGTCTTTGCACATCATTTTTAATTCTGGTACTTCTGTGTCTTCTCGTTGGTACTGGTCTACTTCTATTTCTATGTAAATATAATATTTACATGGTTGCTATTGAGTGTCATGTGTGTGCTAAGTACTGTAGAAGGAGTTCTATGTCAACTCCTGATAAAAGTAAAGGCTTGTGGCTGTAGAACATATGGGCTACAGGAGGGGCGAACATTTATAAAGCTTCTGTATTGTGCAAATGAATTGCAAATGAATTGTTTTGACTCAAAATGAGAGTGGGAACTTGATCAATGGAAAAAGAACTGGGCCATGCAATAGTTATTTATTCATCGCTCCCCAGTAAACTAAATCACACAAAATATTGATGGAGTCATCTGTGTCCAGGTTCCCACTATGCTATTTTGAGCTCTGTCTAGTTGACGTCTGCAATTTGCCTGCGGCTAATTGAAGTTTGTGCAGTCTAGTACCTGTCATGTCTGGTCTGTGACATGTCTGATAGGTCTGGTGGTCGTCTGCTGACTGTAGTGCATCAGTCATGTTATCATTACAATTAAATGGCACTCTACCTACCATTCATTTGAAGGGGATTCAGTGTTTTAGGATCTGTAGTTTTTCTTTACGTAGCTGACAGGGTATCCATTGCAGTTTTATGATGGTTCCTTCGGTGTTCTTATAGAAAGGCAATTCTGGGTTTACTGAGAAGGGAGTGTGTGATAATGAGCAGTTTCTTTACCTTGTCTTAGTTCAAGAATTTTGTTGTTATAGATCAAAGGAGAAAGTTGCTTCCTCCACTGATTTTGTTGACTCTCTGGATCTGATACACACAGTATATTTTCACAAAAGTGTCACTTTCTGTGGCTTATCAGTTGATACCAGCCACAATCTAAATACACTGGAAAGAAGAAAGCAATATGGCAAAGACAAAATTTAGTCCATTCAAGGCTGTTTGTGTAACAGATTTGCTTAATGAATAACCTTTTCTGAGAGGTGAAGCTGTGTATATTGCCTCCTTGAGCTAATGCCTAGTCTTTAGGTCGGTGGGCTAATGCAGTCAATATAGGGTTCCTCTAAACACTGTTGAAAGGTCAAGGTAGAGTGACACCTTTAATCTGATTATGTTTCACAAAAACTATATTTTGAAAATTGGGTGGGACTCCCAATTGCGGCCAGTTGTGATACAGCCTGGAATTGAACCAGGGTCTGTAGTGATGCCTCTACCACTGAGATCCAGTGCCTTAGACCGCTGCAACACTTGGGAGCCCCCTATTATAATATTTTATTTATTAGTCAATGTATGAGATTGATTGATTACATCACACTATTACAGAGAAGACAACGCTATTGATATGTTGTTGACTCAATTAATCAAACTTTGTACACTATACTGTCACCTTCATATATGACTCAATCGGAAGCCGCACGCTCCTTCCTCACTCAACCACTACACTTTTAGAAAAAAAGGTTCCAAAAGGGTTCTTCGGCTGTCCCCATAGGAGAACACTTTTTGGTTCCAGGGAGAACCCTTTTGGGTTCCATGTAGAACCCTCTGTGAAAAGGGTCCGACGTGGAACTCAAAAAGGTTCTACCTAGAACTGAAAGGGTTCTACCTGGAACAGAAAATGGTTTGTCAAAAGGTTCTCCAATGGTGACAGCCAATGAACCCTTTTATGTTCTAGATAGTACCTTTTTTATAAGATTGTACCCAGCAAACCAAAATTGATTCTGTGAAAGTTCACAGAACATTCGTTAGGTCGCGGCATATGTTCTCATAACAAAAGAACAGTCCTGTCGTGCTGATGATTATAGAATGTTTGTGTAAAACATTTGCCTGATGTTGCAAGAATATTCCTAGAACACATTTAATCTGTCCCAGAATGTTTCATTAGGTTGTGGGAACAGTCTGGTGAGAACAAAACACTGAAACTGTCCAGTTGTGCGGATGATTGTACAATGTTTCTTTTAGGGTGTAAAAAACATTCACCTGATGTTACAAGAATGTTCACAGGACACATTTTGTCTGTTCTTTAAAGGTTTGCATAATGTATATTTCGGTTGTGGGAACATTTTGGGGACGTGCTGAAATTCAGAAAATGTTTCTATCAGGGTGCACAAAACATTCCTTTGGTTTTGCAAGAATGTTGACATAACACCTGGTCTTTGTTCCTTAGGGATAGGCATCCCTTGTTGGCTAGCGGGACACCAGCCAACAAAATCCAATGAAATTTGAGGGCGCCCAATTCAAATAAATAACCATAATATTAAACATTCATGAACATACAAGTATCTTATATAATTTAAAAGCTTAAATTCTTGTTAATCTAACTGCGTTGTCCGATTTCAAAAGGCTTTACGGCGAAAGCAAGCATTTTCTGAGGACGGCGCCCCACATCAACATATTTTTCAACCAGCACAGGTTTCATAAAATCACAAATGGCGATTAAATAAATCACTTACTTTTGAAAATATTCCTCTGTTTGCAATCCCAAGGGTCCCAGCTACAACATGAATGGTTGTTTTGATAGATAAAATCCTTCTTTATATCCCAAAAAGTTTAGTTGGCGCCATCGATTTCCGTAATCCACTCGTTCAACATGCAGACAAAGGAGTCCAAAAAGCTACCGCTAAACTTCGTCTAAACAAGTCAAACGACGTTTCTACTTAATCCTCAGGTACTCAAAAATGTAAATAAACTATAATATTTCAAATGGAAAGTAGTATGTTCAATAGGAAAGGAAAATTAGTAAGCACGGGCCCTCTCCCTCGTGAACTGAAAGACTGATATTGTTCCGGTGCTCTTCTCACCAAAACTCCAAATACTTGTTAGTTTTTCAAAAAACAAGCCTGAAACCTTGAATAAAGACTGTTGACATCTAGTGGAAGCCATAGGAATTGCAATCTGGGAGACGGATTTACATAGAAACAATAGGTTCCCATCCTAAGAGCCTAGGAGCTCCCCAAAAAGTTCAGGTTGGATTTTCTTCGGATTTTTGCCTGCCATATCAATTCTGTTATAGTCTCAGACATTATTATAACAGTTTTAGAAATGTCAAAGTGTTATCTATCCATTGCTACCAATTATATGCATATTCTGGCTTCTGGGCCTGAGTAACAGGCAGTTTACTTTGGGCACGTCAGTCAGGCGGAAATTCAGGAAACTAGACACTATCCCAGAGGTTCCCAGAACATTTAATGAAGTTATGGGAGTTGTCTGGGATGTTGCAAAAATATTATTGTGATATTCACATAGGTTGTACAGAACATTCCCACAATGTTCCACAAGTTCCAAATAAGTCAGTTTTTATGACATTCATAACATATGTGTTTTAGGTTTAACATAATATTCCATTGATGTTCACGCAATATACATGTTACCTTGTCTTGGAGGTCCTCAGAACATTTCAAGAACATTTAGAAAATGTTAGACAGTATTTAAGTTCGATCTAATATTACCACAACATTCTCAGAATACAAATTTGTAGCTCCTTAAAGGGGTACTTTCTGAAGGCACTGTAGGTGTTTGTCGTTAGGTAATCTAAATTCAGTGTCCTTGTCTAACGGCCATTTCCTGTAAGTCAGACTCTTACCACACACCAACTCATTTTTCTCAGCCTCAGAATGATCTGCATTCACAAAATGTGTGATTATCCTTATATATATTCTCCAGGCTTATACGTAGGAAATTGTTGATATGTTATCCAATTTTTATTTTAGATTACATTTGAATTCGAAAAATTCACTCAAAATGCATACGTACCTTTCTTTATTATTTTACAGATAGAAAAATTAAAAAAGTATACATCCAAAATTGGCTATGTGTAAGTCCGGTCCTGGAGTGTCTTTTTTATTTATTTATTTTATTTCACCTTTATTTAACCAGGTAGGCAAGTTGAGAACAAGTTCTCATTTACAATTGCGAACTGGCCAAGATAAAGCAAAGCAGTTCGACACATACAACAACACAGAGTTACACATGGAGTAAACAAACATACAGTCAATAATACAGTAGAAAAATAAGTCTATATACAATGTGAGCAAATGAGGTGAGATAAGGGAGGTAAAGGCAAAAAAAGGCCATGGTGGCGAAGTAAATACAATATAGCAAGTAAAACACTGGAATGGTAGATTTGCAGTGGAAGAATGCGCAAAGTAGAAATAATGGGGTGCAAAGGAGCAAAATAAATAAATAAATGCAGTAGGGGAAGAGGTAGTTGTTTGGGTTAAATTATTGATGGGCTATGTACAGGTGCAGGAATCGTTGAGCTGCTCTGACAGCTGGTGCTTAATGTTAGTGAGGGAGATAAGTGTTTCCAGTTTCCAGTTTTGTAGTTCGTTCCAGTCATTGGCAGCAGAGAACTGGAAGGAGCGGCGGCCAAATTAGGAATTGGCTTTGGGTGTGACCAGAGAGATATACCTGCTGGAGCGCGTGCTACAGGTGGGTGCTGCTATGGTGACCAGCGAGCTGAGATAAGGGGGGACTTTACCTAGCATGGTCTTGTAGATGACCTGGAGCCAGTGGGTTTGGCGACGAGTATGAAGCGAGGGCCAGCCAACGAGAGCGTACAGGTCGCAGTGGTGGGTAGTATATCGGGCTTTGGTGACAAAATGGATGGCACTGTGATAGACTGCATCCAATTTATTGAGTAGGGTATTTTGTAAATGACATCGCCGAAGTCGAGGATCGGTAGGATGGTCGGTTTTACGAGGGTATGTTTGGCAGCATGAGTGAAGGATGCTTTGTTGCAAAATAGAAAGCCAATTCTAGATTTAACTTTGGATTGGGGATGTTTGATGTGAGTCTGGAAGGAGAGTTTACAGTCAAACCAGACACCTAGGTATTTGTAGTTGTCCACATATTCTAAGTCAGAACGGGCGGGCAGGTGCAGGCAGCGATCGGTTGAAGAGCATGCATTTAGTTTTACTTGTATTTAAGAGCAATTGCAGGCCACGGAAGGAGAGTTGTATGGCATTGAAGCTCGTCTGGAGGGTTGTTAACACACAGTTGTTAACACAGTCTTAACAACATTAAACCAAAATATTTAGGCTGACATCCAGTCTCCAGATTTTTGGGGGACTTGATATGCAAATATGTGCCATACTTAATGATATATCACTTAATTTGCCTAATTTTAATAAAATAGTTATGTTTTTTTCTTTATACAAAACTGGTAAGCAGTTAATAATAGCAATAAGGCAGCTCTGCTTTGCGTCGTACCCAAGAACAGCCCTTAATTGTGGAACATTGGCCATATACCACACCCCCTCGGGCCTTATTGCTTAAGTAGGTCAATCCAGGTCATTTGGTTGTAGTATTAGAGGAAACACAGTGCTGACATTGTTTTTCCATTCAAATCATATCAAATTTGGTTATGCATCTAAAAGATGGATGAAAGCATAGTGATAACACATTGTGAATTCAGCAAACCTCTGGCCGTTTTGAGTGTGTGAATAAAGGTTGAAACCTCATTGACCAACGTTTCAACCAAATATTACCCACATTTCAATGCTGAAATGACGTGGTGTGCCAAGTGGGAATATTCTGTATGAGTCATACCATAAGAAAATGGCTAGCTTGTACAGATGCAAGAATTCATCATTACTTAGCACCGTACAAACTATCAATCCTCTATCTCTACAAAAAAGCAGTGAGTGTCGCTACCTCTCAGCGTCTGATGAATGGAAGCTTGGGTTCTGTGCAGAATTTGCAATTACTTCCCAGTGGCATCTCGGCTTGGGCTAACTCACAAGCTTTTTTGAAGGACATAAAGGTGAATGCAAAAGCTACTGTAGCCTCGATTTTCTCACAGTCTTTGAGGTGTGAATCATTGTGAGTGTCCTTCAAGCGTGTTCTTTCTGGTTCGACCCTGTGCAATTACTTTTGATTTACCACTGAAAAAATACTGGACCTGGAATCTTGCTTTTTGAAAAAACTTTTTGTCAAGATTTTGTCAGTCAAGCTGCCTGGTTTGATGTGTATCAGATTTCTCCCCATTGCAATGTTCCCGGCTAGGCTTTAGTTCACCTTATTTTTTTTATTTTTTTATTTAACATTTAACTAGGCAAGTCAGTTAAAGAACACATTCTTATTTACAATGATAGCCTACCAAAAGGCAAAAGCCCTCCTGTGGGGGCTTGGCAGTTCTGAGAAGTGCCTCACGCTTACTTACTTACCGATCAACAAAACAATGAGACGAGGCCTGTTAATACTGAGGTGTACGAGCCGCCTTATGATTCCTTGCTGGTCTTGGGCAAAATAAATACAGACTCTTTGAGCAGTAGAAAATCAGGAGGTGGATGTTTTGGCAAAATGCCCAATGCTGTATCAAGGAAAAGTGTGAAGCTGCTCTTTTGTTTCCTTGTCTCTCTCTTCATATGTCTCTAAACATCTCTTTCTTTCTCACCACATCTCTCTCTCCACATATGTCTCTTTTTGCATTCTAGTTCATTTACTTGTGATGTATTGAACTGAACAAGTCCATAGGCCACTTTTTTTCTCCCCAAATAATGATAGTGATTAAGCTCAGGTGGCTCTAGGGACAGATAAAGTACCCATCCGCCCATGTCTCTCAAGTGCTCTTTCCACCTTGTTTCCAGATTGGCCCTCAGGTCTGTATTAGTGATGTGCAGTCCCAAACGATTCATTCTTTTTGAACAACTCTTTTTTCTGAGTGACTTGTTAACTTCTTATGGCTGCAGGGGCAGTATTGAGTAGCTTGGATGAAAGGTGCACAGAGGTGCCCAGAGTAAACGGCCTGCTCCTCAGTCATAGTTGCTAATATATGCATATTATTATTAGTATTGGATAGAAAACACTCTGAAGTTTCTAAAACTGTTTGAATTATGTCTGTGAGTATAACAGAACTCATATGGCAGGCAAAAACGTTCATCCACCTCTGGCCTGCTCGCCTCCCTACCTCTGAGGAAGTACAGTTCCCGCTCAGCCCAGTCAAAACTGTTCGCTGCTCTGGCACCCCAATGGTGGAACAAACTCCCTCACGACGCCAGGTCAGCGGAGTCAATCACCACCTTCCGGAGACACCTGAAACCCCACCTCTTTAAGGAATACCTAGGATAGGATAAAGTAATCCTTCTAACCCCCCCCCCCCTTAAAAGAGTTAGATGCACTATTGTAAAGTGGTTGTTCCACTGGATATCATAAGGTGAATGCACCAATTTGTAAGTCGCTCTGGATAAGAGCGTCTGCTAAATGACTTAAATGTAATGTAAATGTAAAAACCTGAGAAAAAATCCAAACAGGAAGTGAAAATTCTGAGGCTGGTCGATTTTCAACCAAGATCCTATTGAAATCACAGCAAGATATGGATGAGTTTGCACTTCCTACGGCTTCCACTAGATGTCAACAGTCTGTAGAACCTTGCCTGATGCCTCTACTGTGAAGGGGGGCCGAATGAGAGGGGAATTAGTCAGGTCTGCCATGACCTGACCATTCTTTGACCATGCGCGTTCACATGAGAGGGAGCTCTGTTCCATCGCTCATCTGAAGTCAATGTAATTCTCCGGTTGGAACGTTATTCAAGATTTATGTTAAAAACATTCTTAAGATTGATCCAATACATCGTTTGACATGTTTCTACTGACTGTTACGGAACTTTTTGACATTTTGTCAGCTTTTAGTGAACGCGCTTCCTGACGTTGGATTTGTTTACCAAACACGCTACAAAAATAGCTATTTGGACATAAATGATGGACATTACCGAACAAAACGAACATTTCATGTGGGAGTCCTGGGAGTGCATTCCGATGAAGATCAGCAAAGGTAAGTGAAGATTTATATTGCTTTTTATGAGTTTTGTTGACTGCACAATTTGGCGGGTAACTGTATGGCTTGCTTTTGTGGCTGAACACTGTTTTCAGATGATTGAATATTGTGTTTTGCCACGATTTGTGCCGCTAAATATGCACATTTTCGAACAAACAATATATGTATTGTGTAATATGATGTTATAGGACTGTCATCTGATGAAGTTTTGAGAAGGTTAGTGAAAAATTTAATATCTTTTGCTGGTTTATTCGCTATCGCTAACGTGCATGAATCAATGCTGCTGTGTGGTTGGCTATTGTAGTAAGCTAATATAATGCTAAATTGTGTTTTCGCTGTAAAACACTTAAAGAATCTGAAATATTGGCTGGATTCACAAGATCTTTCTCTTTCATTTGCTGTACGCTGTGTATTTTTCATAAATGTTTTATGATGAGTATTTAGGTAATTCACGTTGCTCTCTGTAGTTATTCTAGTTGCTTTGGTGAGAGTTGTGATGGTGGCTGCAATGTAAAACTATGATTTATACCTGAAATATGCACATTTTTCGAACAAAACATATGCTATACAATAAATATGTTATCAGACTGTCATCTGATGAAGTTGTTTCTTGGTTAGTGACTATTTATATCTTTATTTGGTCGAATTTGTGATAGCTACCTATGCAGGAAAAAAATGGTGGGAAAAAAAAGTTGTGTCTTTTGCTATGGTGGTTAGCTAATAGAAATACATATTGTGTCTTCCTTGTAAAACATTTTAAAAATCAGAAATGATGGCTGGATTCACAAGATGTGTATCTTTCATTTGGTGTCTTGGACTTGTGATTTCATGAACATTTTATTATATGATATCCCTGTGGCTTTAGGCTAGGCTATGCTAGTCAGCTTTTTTGATGGGGGGGATCCCGGATCCGGGTTTGTGACTCGTTAGAGGTTTTAACATCGACGGGGCTGTAGTGGAGTGGGTCGAGAGTTTCAAGTTCCTTGGTGTCCACATCCCCAACAAACTATCATGGTCCAAATACACCAAGACAGTTGTGAAGAGGGCACGACACGTTTTCCCCATCAGGAGACTGAAAAGATTTGGCATGGTTCCCCAGACCCTCAAAACGTTCTACAGCTGACCGGTTGCATCGCTGCCATCCAGGACCTATATAACTAGGCGGTGTCAGAGGAAGGCCCCAAAAATTATCAAAAACTCCAGTCACCCAGGTCATAGAGTGTTCTATCTGCTACCGCGCGGTAAGCGGTACCGGAGCGCCAAGTCTAGGTCCAAAAGGCTCCTTAACAGCTTTGTTATGAATACAACCATTGTTATGGTTGTATTCAAATAGGAAATAGCCTCAACAAATGCAAATGCAGCTACTTTTCTGTTATTTTTGATGGTATATGCAATGGAACATTTAGAACAAACGACTGGGTCGCATCGATAGATACAGAACAAAAAGACTGAAGGACTGGTTTGCGTTTCTAGCAAACGAACCGATAGAACGAACAACCAGCTGGCTTGGGCAGCAACCCTAGATTTGTGTTGGTACTATATCTTGTATATCCTCCAAACACCGGCTTCGAACTCATTATCACTTAAATATACACTACATGACAAAAAGTATCGTTGAATATCTCATTTCAAAATCACGGGCATTAATATGGAGTTGTTCCCCCCTTTGCTGCTATAAAAGCCTTCTCTCTGCTGGGAAGGCTTTCCACTAGATGTTGGAAAATTGCTGCGGGGACTTGCTTCCATTCAGCCACAAGAGCACTAGTGAGGTCAGGCAATGATGTTGGGCGATTAGGCATGGCTCGCAGTCGGCGTTCCATTTCATCCCAAAGGTGTTCAATGGGGTTGAGGTCAGGGCTCTGTGCAGGCCAGTCAAGTTCTTCCACACCAATCTCGACAAACCATTTCTGTATAGACCTCACTTTGTGCACCGGGGCATGCTGAAACAAAGTCTCTCTCCGCTGCCAACGTGGAAATCCACCGGATAGTCAGCCACACTGCAGGAGTCCTGCCGAAGCTGGATTAGCTTCCGGGCAGCTCTCCTGGAGAATGGGCGTAAAAAATAGTTTTCAACTTTCCCACAAACGCCTCCAGACTAACACATATGGCCAGCTGCTGTTCCCGTAGAGCAGTAGCCCAGGTGAGAGCCCTCCCAGACATCAGCGTGATGAGAGGCTATCTTGGAGCGATCTGAGGGGAAGGAGGAGGGCTGAAGCTGAGGGCACACAGAGCTAGAAACGCCCGAAAGGTGCTCGACTCTCCATTGAAGTGTTCTGAGGGGGTAAAAGGGGCTCCCGCGAAGGTGGAGTGGCCGATGAGATGGTGCTGCTAGCAGTTGGGTTACTGAGGGGCTGTGGGGTTACCACCGTGGTAGGCTGCCCACGGAATTGCTCCAGCCAACTGTCCATTGCCCTGTCAATGCGGTCCTGCCAACATTTGGACTCCCTCTATAAGGCCACGATGCAGTTCCTCTTTACTCCTGCTGGTGGCTGCTTGGGAGGAGATGGCGTCGTGCAGCTGGCCTGCGTCTGCTGGGTCAGTCATGGCCAGTTCATACTATCAGGTTTGAAGGTCAGACCCAGATGCAGACTGTGTTGGAGTAACAATGTTTATTACGTCAACAGGGCAGGCAAACGACAGGTCAAGGCAGGCAGGGGTCGATACCCAGAGTAGTGGGGGAAAGGTACACGACGGCAGGCAGGGTCCGGGTCAGGGGCAGGCAGAGTGGTGAGGCAGGCTGGCTCAGAGACGGGACAGGCAAGGGTCAAAACCAGGAGGGTGAGAAAAAAAGAGACTGGGGCGAAGCAGGAGCTGAGATGAAAAATGCTGGTTGACCTGACAAACAGAAAACACCGGGATAAGTACAAAGGGGTTAATGGGGAAGATGGGCAACACCTGGAGGGGGGTGGAGACATTCAGAAAGACAGGTGAAATAGATCAGGGTGTGACAACTTTAGTTTATTTAGTAAGTATTTTTATTAACTATATTTATTTTACTGCATTGTTGGAAAGCATACTTAGGGCTAGGCCCCTTTTTTCTCAATTTCCGCCTGAATGATGTGTCCAAAGTAAACTGCCTGTTGCTCAGGCCCTGAAGCCAGGATATACAGTGGGGAGAACAAGTATTTGAAACACTGCTGATTTTTGCAGGTTTTCCTACTTACAAAGCATGTAGAGGTCTGTAATTTTTATCATAGGTACACTTCAACTGTGAGAGACGGAATCTAAAACAAAAATCCAGAAATTCACATTGTATGATTTTTAAGTAATTAATTTGCATTTTATTGCATGACATAAGTATTTGATCACCTACCAACCAGTTAGAATTCCGGCTCTCACAGACCTGTTAGTTTTTCTTTAAGAAGCCCTCCTGTTCTCCACTCATTACCTGTATTAACTGCACCTGTTTGAACTCGTTACCTGCATAAAAGACACCTGTCCACACACTCAATCAAACAGACTCCAACCTCTCCACAATGGCCAAGACCAGAGAGCTGTGTAAGGAGATCAGGGATACAATTGTAGACCTGCACAAGGCTGGGAGATTATGAGACCAAGGACTCCTTGTACAACATTCTGATGGAAGCTCAGCAAAAGTAAGAAAACATTTATGATGTTATTTTGTATTTCTGTGGAATATTTAGAATCCAACAGGGCGGAGAATATGTGAACGCTGTCTCACAATAATGTATTTTGTATGTTGTAGTAAAGTTATTTAAAAAAATCTAACACAGCGGTTGCATTAAGAACCAGTGTATCTATCATTTGCCATACTACAAGTATTTTTATGTAAAGTTTATGATGAGTTCTTTGGTCAGATTAGGTGAGTGTCCAAAATATCTCCGGACATTCTGGGAAAATGTTGCTACGTATTCACAATGTATAACCACGATTTGCAGCTCTAAATATGCACATTTTCGAACAAAATATAAATGTATTGTATACCTTGATGTTATAAGACTGTCATCTGATGAAGTTGTCCAAAGGTTAGTGATTCATTTTATATCTTTTGCTGTTTTTTTGCGAAAGCTACCTTTGCGGTGAATAAATGCGTTTGTGTGTTTGGCTATTGTGGTAAGCTAATATAATTCTATATTGTGTTTTCGCTGTAAAACACTTAAAAAATTTGAAATATTGGCTGGATTCACAAGATGTTTATCTTTCATTTGCTGTACACCATGTATTTTTCATAAATGTTTTATGATGAGTATTTATGTATTTCACGTTGCTCTCTGTAATTATTCTGGCTGCTTTGGTGATATTTTTGATGGTAGCTGCAATGTAAAACTATGATTTATACCTCAATATGCACATTTTCGAACAAAGCATAAATGTATTGTAAAACATGTTATAAGACTGTCATCTGATGAAGTTGTTTCTTGGTTAGTGAGTAATTATATCTCTATTTTGTCGGTTTTGTGAAAGCTACCTATATGGTGGAAACATGGTGAAAATATGCGGTTGTGTGTTTGGCTATTGTGGTTAGCTAATAGAAATACATATTGTGTTTTCGCTGTAAAACATTTTAAAAATCGGAAATGATGGCTGGATTCACAATATGTTTATCTTTCATTTCCTGTATTGGACTAGTGATTTCATGAAAATTATATTATATGATATCCCTGTCCCGTTAGGCTAGGCTATGCTAGTCAGCTTTTTTGATGAGGAGGATCCCGGATCCGGGAGAGATAAGTGGTAGAGGTTAAAGAGGAGCTGTGTTGGAGAGGCCTATACTGCCACCAACTGTAGTAAGAGCAGACGGTTAAGCATCTTGATAAATAAGAATACACCTTTTTCCCTTATATTTTTTATTTTTTTATTTCACCTTTATTTAATTAGGTAAACTAGTTGAAATTTACAACTGCGACCTGGCCAAGATAAAGCAAAGCAGTGCGACACAAACAACAACACGGAGTTACACATGGAATAAACAAGCGTACAGTCAATAACACAATAGGACAAAAAGAAAGTCTATATACAGTGTGTGCAAATGGCATGAGGAGGTAAGGCAATAAATAGGCCATAGTATCGAAGTAATTACAGATTAGCAAATTAACACTGGAGTGATAGATGAGCAGATGATGATGTGCAAGTAGAAACACTGTTGTGCAAAAGAGCAGAAAAGTAAATAAAAACAATATGGGGATGAGGTAGGTAGATTGGGTGGGCTATTTACAGATGGGCTATGTACAGCTGCAGTGATCGGTTAGCTGCTCAGATAGCTGATGTTTAAAGTTAGTGAGGGAAATATAAATCTAAAGCTTCAGTGATTTTTGCAATTTGTTAAAGTTATTGGCAGCAGAGAACTTGACCAAGAAGGCCGTTTTCTAATGTTGAATTGTACCTTACATGGTGAAAAATACACATTGATTTAATTGTATATCCCTTCGGACAAATCTGGTGTTTTTTTATAGAATTCAAGCTACATTAGATTCAATCCAGACAGGAACTATTATTTTCACAGGTGACCGAAATCATAGACAGACAGAGCAATAAAAAAGGCGGAAGGAGCTTCCAAAGAGGCAGAAATCTACAAATAATTTACAGGTCACCTGGAGATTATTATTCCAATGACAAGTTACTGTATGTCCCATGCACTCAAAAATTTACTGGGTTCAATAATTCATGACATGGTGATATCGGCTCATTCTGCTGTATCATGAAGAGAGCGCATCTTTAAAACCTGAAATGTATTAGACGGAAAAGTAAAGATTAATTTAAACTGGAATATGATCATCACTTTTGAAGAGAGCCATCAACTACAGGTTAAACTCAAATAAAGCATACTATTTAATGTCAAATAAACCTGGAAAACGTCTCACAGCCCTTATAAAATGAATACACACCAAACCAGTTATAATATAAAAGATGCTTTAAATTAGACTTTTAAAAGCTTCTATAAATCATGTATATAAATCAGAATGAAACAACCGTTGGACTGATCCTACAACCTTTTAAGACTCAACAATCCTGAAAAGCTATCAGCAGACAAGAAAATTATCATAAAAAAATAGAATCACCCCAAAATAAATATTAGACACTATTAAAACATTTGCGAGGAGAAAAGCACCATGTATCAAAAAGATTTCCCATAAAATTGTATTTAACATCCTCGGACAAAGTAGCGCCCCTATTTACACAAATGACAACACACGTGAGTCAATTCAGTGCATCCTTGTTTCATGTATCAAACAGTTATTTCAGTCCCCTGCAGACTACAGACCCATAAGTAAAATTAAACAATAACAAAGCTCATAAGCAACAAAATGGCAGAACTTTTACCATACTTGATACAGATTAATTAAACAAGGTATATCAAAAAGACATTTACAAACAAATACAAGAAAGGTTCAGTATAATGCAATATGCCAAAAAACATGATACAGATTTACTGTATCAAATAATAGCTATAGATGCTGAAAAGTCTTTCATCCATCTTGCATGGCTTTTAATATTTAAATTTTAGAATCCTTTAACGTTCCAGCTGAAATAATAAATGTACTACAATTATTTCATGAATATCATAAAGTAAATACACACAAATAGTAAAGAATCTGCTGAAATTGTTTTAGAAGGGGGCACAAGACAGGGATGTCCTCTCTCCCCCCTTCCGTTTCACTGGCAATTGAACCACTTGCAGAAAGATTTAGACAGGACACAAACGTAACCCGTATCAGTATTGGTAAACTGTAACGGCTTTCTTCTGTGGACGAAGGATCGGACCAAAGCGCAGCGTGGTTAGTGTTCATTATTTTTAATTAAAGCCAATAAACGTGAACAATACAAAACAACAAAATGTGAAAAACTGAAACAGTTCTGTCTAGTGCAGACACACGAAGACAACCACCCGCAAAACCCAACACAAAACAGGCTACCTAAATATGGCTCCCAATCAGAGACAAACGACTAACACCTGCCTCTGATTGGGAAGCATATCAGGCCAAACACAGAAACAGGAAAACTAGACACACAACATAGAATGCCCACTCAGCTCACGTCCTGACCAACACTAAAACAAAGAAAACACAAAAGAACTATGGTCAGAACGTGACAGTACCCCACCCCCACGGTGCGGACTCCGGCCGCAAAACCTGAACCTATAGGGGAAGATCTGGGTGGGCATCTGTCCGCGGTGGCGGCTCTGGCGCTGGACGTGGACCCCACTCCACCATAGTCTTTGTCCGCTTCAGTGACGTCCTTTGAGCGGCGACCCTCGCCGCCAACCTTGGCCTGGGAACCTGTTAGGAATTTTGTGAATAAATAGTTAAAACAAATTCTAGCTTTAGATAAAACTATAACAAATTGAACTCTGCATGCCTGGTGAAAAGAGATTTGTGTTGTGGGTCATAAAATAAGCAGAAAGGGTCGTTAAACTATGGTTGAACTGACCCAACTTAGCCCTGAGATGTTTAGATAAGGCTGTGGGTCACTTTTTAGGTCTTTCATTATCTTGAGTTGTCTGCTAAAGTTGTAATCAATTATAGTGAGCCTTCAGGATAAATGATTATATGGTGTTTCATGTGAGTGTCCTGTGAGGTTAGAATGAACTTTTGAACCTGTTTTCTATTTGTCAGGACAATAAGACTCATTCTGTAACCTATGACGTCATATATTGTATATAAACCTGTGTTTATGATCAAATGGGAGCGTGCTCCGAGAATAAACACTATTATCTAATTTTAACATGACTGTATCCTGTCTATTTTATGTTAATAAGTATCTTACAAATTCTTATAAATAGACAGATTGAATTTAATTAATGAGTATATTAGAGGAATTATTTAATAATGTGTCCTCCTCCCAGAGTGCTAAGAACCTTGGCGTGATCCTGGACAACACCCTGTCGTTCTCAACTAACATCAAGGCGGTGACCCGTTCCTGTAGGTTCATGCTCTACAACATTCGCAGAGTACGACCCTGCCTCACGCAGGAAGCGGCGCAGGTCCTAATCCAGGCACTTGTCATCTCCCGTCTGGATTACTGCAACTCGCTGTTGGCTGGGCTCCCTGCCTGTGCCATTAAACCCCTACAACTCATCCAGAACGCCGCAGCCCGTCTGGTGTTCAACTTTCCCAAGTTCTCTCACGTCACCCCGCTCCTCCGCTCTCTCCACTGGCTTCCAGTTGAAGCTCGCATCCGCTACAAGACCATGGTGCTTGCCTACGGAGCTGTGAGGGGAACGGCACCTCCGTACCTTCAGGCTCTGATCAGGCCCTACACCCAAACAAGGGCACTGCGTTCATCCACCTCTGGCCTGCTCGCCTCCCTACCTCTGAGGAAGTACAGTTCCCGCTCAGCCCAGTCAAAACTGTTCGCTGCTCTGGCACCCCAATGGTGGAACAAACTCCCTCACGACGCCAGGTCAGCGGAGTCAATCACCACCTTCCGGAGACACCTGAAACCCCACCTCTTTAAGGAATACCTAGGATAGGATAAAGTAATCCTTCTAACCCCCCCCCCCCCCTTAAAAGAGTTAGATGCACTATTGTAAAGTGGTTGTTCCACTGGATATCATAAGGTGAATGCACCAATTTGTAAGTCGCTCTGGATAAGAGCGTCTGCTAAATGACTTAAATGTAAATGTAAATGTAAACAGAACCCTAAAAAAGGGCCCCACCGGACCTCTGGACCGAGGGGCGCCTCTGGACCGAGGGGCGCCTCTGGACCGAGGGGCGCCTCTGGATCGAGGGGCGCCTCTGGACCGAGGGGCAGCTCCGGACCGAGGGGCAGCTCCGGACCGAGAGGTAGCTCCGGACCGAAGGGCAGCTCATGCAGCTCATGACTGAAGGGCAGCTCATGCAGCTCATGACTGAAGGGCGGCTCATGCAGCTCATGACTGAAGGGCGGCTCATGCAGCTCCTGACTGGCGGGCGGCTCTGGCAGCTCCTGACTGGCGGGCAGATCTGGCAGCTCCTGACTGGCGGGCGGCTCGGTCGGCTCCTGACTGGCGGGCGGCTCAGATGGCGCTGGGCAGACGGGCGGCTCAGATGGCGCTGGGCAGACGGGCGGCTCAGATGGCGCTGGGCAGACGGGGAGCGCAGGCGGCGCTGGGCAGACGGGCAGCTCAGGCGGCGCTGGGCAGACGGGCAGCTCAGGCGGCGCTGGGCAGACGGGCAGCGCAGGCGGCGCTGGACAGACGGGCAATTTTAATTATGAGATTTCTGTTGTTTGAATTTGGCGCCCTGTACTTTCACTGGCTGTTGTCATATCAGCCATAAGAAGTTAAGACATGACTCTGTCATTTTGCTGTAGAATTTGTGCATTTTGTCTCTTGTATAATACATTCTATACATCAGTTTATAGTGGATTAACACTAACAATGAGACAGCCTACAGGGAGGAGGTGAGGACCCTGGCAGAGTGGTACCAGGAAAATAACCTCTCTCTCAACGTCAACAAAAATATTGAGCTGATCGTGGACTTCAGGAGACAGCAGAGGTAGCACGCCCTCATCCACATTGATGGGGCCACAGTCGTGAAGGTGAAAAGCTTGGTGAAGACAAGCGCCTCTTCAAACTCAGGAGGCTGAAGAAATTCAGCTTGATCCCTAAGACCCTCACAAACTTTTACAGATGCACCATTGAGAGCATCCTATCGGCTGTATCACCTGGTCTGATGAAAACAAGATTGAACTCTTTGGCTTGAATTCCAAGTGTCACGTGTGGAGGAAACCTGCCACAATCCCTACGGTGAAGCATGGTGGTGACAGCATCATGGTGTGGGGATATTTTCCCCCCGGCAGGGACTGGGAGACTAGTCAGGATCAAGCGAAAGATGAACAGAGCAAAGTACAGAGAAATCCTTGATGAAAACCTGCTCCAGAGCGCTCTGGACGAAGGTTCACCTTCCAACAGGACAACAACCCTAAGCACACAGCCAAGACAAAGCAGGAGTGGCTTCACTATGAGTCTCTGAATGTCTTTGAGTGTCCCAGTCAGAGCCTGGACTTGAACCCGATCAAACATCTCTGGAGAGACCTGAAAATAGCTGTTCAGCAACGTTCCCCATCCAACCTAACAGAGTTTGACAGGATCTGCAGGAGAAAAATGGGAATAACTCCCCGAATACAGGTGTGCCATACTTGTAGCATCATACTCAATAAAACTCAAGGCTGTAATCGCTGCCAAAGGTGCATCAACAAATTACTGAGTAAAGGGTCTGAATAGTTATGTAAATGTGATATTTAAGGTTTCATTTTTTTGGCATAAATATCTAAAACTTTGTTTTGCTTTGTCATTATGGGGTATTGTGTGTATATTGATGAGAAAAAATAACAATTTAATACATTTTAAAAGTCAAGGTGTCTGAATACTTTTTGAATGCAATGTATACTGTATTGTAGTCAAGGCCTATCCTATTGAACTATTGCTCTACATATCCTATTCTATTGTATGTATTCTTCAGATATCCTACATATTCTATCCATACACTGTCCATAATGTATATACATCCCATCATATATGCAGTGCCCTCCTGAATTATCGGCACCCTAGGTAAATATGGCTGTGAAAAAAGGCTGTGAAAAAAATACATTGTGTCTATTAGCTTGATCTTACTCTCAAAATATCATATGAATCTAAGCTTTAATTTAGTTCAAATTGTAAAAAAATATATATATTGTCATCAAGAAGTCAATATTTCACAATTATTGGCACCCCTGCATCTAGTACTTTGTGTACTCACCCCTTTGCCAATAATGTTTGATGAGGTGGGAGAACACATAGGAAGGGATTTGAGACCATTCCTTTATACAGAAACTCTCCAGATCCTTCAGAGTCCTTGTTCCTCGCATGTGGACTATCCTTTTCAGCTCACCCCACAGGTTTTCAATGGGGTGAGTCAGGGGACTGGGATGGCCATTGCAAAAGCTTGATTCTATGGTCAGTGAACCATTTTCGTGTGGATTTGGAGGTATGCTTTGGATCGATGTCCTGTTGGAAGATCCAACGATGACCCAGTGTTAACCACCTGGCAGAGGCAGACAGGTTTTGGCCTAAAATCTCCTACCACTTTGGGTTTTTGTTGCCAAAAAGCTATATTTTATTGTGATCAGACCATAGAACCTGGTTGCAATCAAAGTTCCAATGACATTTTAAGCAAACTCCAGGTGCTTACGTTTGTGGTTTCATGACAGCAGGGGCTTTCTTCTGGCAACCCTTCTAGTTTTGGAGACTTGGTGACCCCAAGATGTAACCATCTTCTGCAATTCTCCAACTGTGATCCTTGTAGATTTTTTTGCCACTTGAACCATCCTTCCCACTGTGCGTGGGGGCAAAATAAACTTGTGTCCTCTTCCAGGCAGGTTCATCACAGCTCCAGTTGTTTTACATTTCTTAATTGTTGCCCTAATAGTGGAGATGGGTATTTTCAGGCGTGTAGCTATCTTTTTATAGCCATTGTCTGATTTGTGAAGGGCAACAACATTTTGTCTCATTTCATTTGTGTATTCTATGGCCTTTCCCATGTTGATGGATGACTAAGGGAGTTTAGCCTGTGTGTCACCTCATATTTATACCTCAGTTAAACAGGAAGTCATGGATGACTGTTTAAGTGTTCCGAAAAGACTCAGATGTACTTTCAAAAGTAAAATCTTAATCGGAATATACATCAATTTGATTTTGTTCATAAAAATTTGTAGAGGTGCCAATAATCGTGACACAAATGGTTAACTTTTACTTGGTACCCATCCCGGATCCGGGAGCACCCCCCACAGTAAAAAAGCTGACTAGCATAGCCTAGCATAGCGTCACAAGTAAATACTAGCATCTAAATATCATTAAATCACAAGTCCAAGACACCAGATGAAAGATACAGATCTTGTGAATCCAGCCATCATTTCTGATTTTTAAAATGTTTTACAGGGAAGACACAATATGTAAATCTATTAGCTAACCACGTTAGTTAGTTATTAATGCAACCGCTGATTTAGATTTTTAAAATTAACGTTACAAGACATACATTGTGAGTTACAGCCAGACTAGTGCCGCAAAAAATGGCCGACAACTGCGTTTACATTTTTCCACATAAATACGGAATAAAATCATAAATAACTCTTACTTTTGGACGAGCTTCCATCAGTATCTTGGGCAATGTGTCCTTTGTCCAAAAGAATCGTTGCTTTGTTGTAAAACGACCTCTTCAACTTCGGAACTAGCAGCTAACGATAGCTACACGGCACACACATGTCCAAATCCTCAAACGCAATACTAAGGAAATTCAGAAAAATAGCAATATACTCGCATAAACTGATATAAATCGGTTTCAAATAACTTCGTTATGATGTTTCTAACACCTATATCGAATTAAATCACAGACGGATAGATCTTTGGTCAATAACGAGAGCTTTTGAGCATGCCATTCTGATGTACTCCCTTGCGTCCTGGCGAGCGTCGAAAAGAAGGGACATCTCACTCCATTGCCTTTTATAAACTCTGAGAAACACGTAGAGACGCCATTCCACTTCTCATTGGTTACTGACATCCAGGGGAAGGCGGGTGCAGTTCATTTCGATCCATAGGGCATACACAGAGCTTAAAACTGATCCGAGATCAGAGACTATTTTTCAGAGCTTCGCATGTCCTGTCATAATTTTCGCTATAGAAAGAGTTCTGGTTCACCCACAGACATAATTCAAACGGTTTTAGAAACTAGAGATTGTTTTCTATCCAATAGTAATAATAATATGCATATTGTACGAGCAAGAATTGAGTATGAGGCAGTTTAATTTGGAGACGATATTTTCCAAAGTGGAAACAGCACCCCCTGTATTGAGAAAAGGTTGCCAATGTTGTTTTCTATGCTTGTTTTCGCGTAATGCTTTGGGATACTGGTCGGATTTCATGAGGGTTGCCAGATTGGAGTAAAAAGGTGTATTTGTCTATTTTTGTGGTATTGATGAAGGTATTTAATTGGGGAATGGGGATACATTTTCACGATGGGAAATTAATTAATCAATAAATGTGGGAAAACAGAATACCTGCAAAAAAAATCCCAGGTGCAACTGTGTGGTATTTGCAGCCTTAACGAGTCTGGATTATGATCATCAAGGACATCAACCACTTGAAACACGGCCTGTTTATCACGCTGTCATCCATAGGTGAGGTCAGTACAGGTGCATCAAAGGTGGGACCGAGAGACTGAAAAACAGCTTCTATCTCACCCGGTTACTCAACCCTGCACTTTAGAGGCTGCTGCCCTATGTACATAGAAATGGAATCACGGGTCATTTTAATAATGTTTACATACTGCTTTACTCATTTGATATGTATGTACTGTATTTTAGTCGATGCCATTCCGACATTGCTCATCCTAATATTTATATATTTCTTAATTCCATTCTTTTACTTTTATGTTTGTGTGTATTGTTGTGAATTGTTAGATACTACTGCACTGTTGGAGCTAGGAACACAAGCATTTCCCTACACCCGCAATAACATCTGCTAAATATGTGTGTCACCAACACAATTTGATTTGATTTGATAAATTAAACCATATCAATGCAGTTAAACAGGTTAATATAAAAATAATGAATTATGTTGGCTTACAATTATGGCACTTCTAACGCCATTTCATGATGATTATTATGGTTGGGTATATCATGTTATATACTTAGACTATTGTAACAAGGCATATGCCAGCATTGTAGGACAGTTTAATTTGGAGATGATATTTTCCAAAGTGGAAACAGCACCCCCTGTATTGAGAAAAGGTTAAAGGTTAGATTCACATTATATTTTGAGTGTAAAATCAAGCTGATAAACAACAATGACATTTTTTTAAACCCTTTTTTGTTCATATTTGCATAGGGTTGCAACAATTCAGGGTGGACACTTTATACTCCGGATCCCGACATTGCTCATCCTAATATTTATTTTAAATATAGAAATATTAGGGCCAGCAATGTCAGAGTCCGAAGTATAAATATACAGTACCAGTCAAAAGTTTGGACACACCTACTCATTGCAGGGTTTTTCTTTATTTTTAATATTCTGTCATTTCTCTTTGCTTATTTGAGGTGTTCTTGCCATAATATGGACTTGGTCTTTTACTAAATAGGACTATATTCTGTATTCCACCCCTACCTTGTCACAACATGACTGATTGGCTCAAACACATTAAGAAGGAAAGACATTTCACAAATTAACTTTTAACAGGCACACCTGTTTATTGAAATTAATTCCAGGTGACTACCTCATGAAGCTGGTTAAGAGAATGCCAAGAGTGTGCAAAGCTGTCATCAAGGCAAATAGTGGCTACTTTGAAGAATCTAAAATATACAATATATTTTGATTTGTTTAAAACTTTTTTGGTTACTACATGATTCCATATGTGATATTTCATAGTTCTGATGTCTTCACTATTATTCTACAATGTAGAAAATAGTAACAATAAAGAAAAACCCTTGAATGAGTAGATGTGTCCAAACTTTTGTGTTACTGTGTATATTTTTCTTAATTACATTCTTTTACTTTTTAGATGTGCATGTATTATTAGATATTACTTCACTGTTGGAGCTAGGAGCACAAGCATTTCGCTACATCCGCAATAACATCTGCTAAATATGTGTATGCGACCAATTAGATTAGATTTTAATGTTATACAGTAAAAGTAACACAGACAAAAATACAGTATGTACAGTTCAGAGTGTCTGAGTGTGTTTCATGTGCAGTAAAGTGAAGAGAACGGGTGATCAGCAGTTTATGGGAGAGGTGGTCATGTTGAAATTGATATTCAAAAAGACACATACAGTATGATCAGTGTAGTTAAGTTCAGGGAATACCTGCACAGCAGTGTGATTTAGCTGCTCTGTTGTGTGTGTGTGTGTGTGTGTCTGAGGTGTAAAGTGAAGACATCTGTTGATCAGAAATGTATGGGAGGGGTAATGTTATGATCAAACTGCCATTCAGCTCCTCTTGAGTCATCTACTGCTTGAAATCCAGCATAATGTCAAATCCATCTAGAGGGATACAGTTCACGGGATACAGTTCTGCTCCAATTACACACCCAGACAAAGGACTTATGTCCTCTACATCTAGAATCCACTCCATGAAGAATCCCAGGCACTACACGACACAGTATTGTATATAAGACAAAAAATAGAATAAATTATACTTTATTGTACAGTTTGAACCACAGTGGAATCGTGCCATTATAACATCAACATTAGGGTAGGCTAGTTGAACCTATACACATGTGCACAGGCAGAGAGATTATTTAGAACAATATCTATCCCTCAACTTTTGCACAGTGACCAGTCAGTACAAATGTACCTAGGTAGGCAGACAGTACCTAACTACAGCCATGTCTATCATGCATGTCTATCATGCATATTTGTCAGAGATTTACAGCAGTAAATGTTAGCATTATTTCTTCTCCTCACTGTTAGCAAATTTAGCTAAATAGCTAGCTTGCTGGATAGAATCATTTTTATTTACATCTGTTTGGAATCTTAAATGTATCTTACTCTTGTCAATAGGGGGGCGTTGTTTTCACTTTGGAAAAAATCGTACCCAAATTAAACTGCCTCGTACTCTGTTCTAGATCGTACAATATGCATAGTATTATTACTATTGGATAGAAAACACTCTCTAGTTTCTAAAACCGTTTGAATTATATCTGTGAGTAAAACAGAACTCATTTTTCAGCAAACTTCCTTTCTGGAAGTGGAAAATCTGAAATCGATGCTCTGTTCTAGGGCCTTCCTATAAATGTGCTTGATATTTATTAGTATACATGCACTTCATACGCCTTCCACTAGATGTCAACAGGCAGTGAGAGAAGAAATGGAGTGTATAACATCATCTGAGGTCGAATAAAAGCTCTTGGCATGACGTGACCCCAATTTCCTGTTTTCTGGAGCGCGCGAGAAGTGACCTGGTATTGCCTTCTGTAAAGCTGTCGTTATAGATGACTAATATCTCCGGCTTTGATTTTATTTGATACATGTGACAATATCATCGTAAAGTATGTTTTTTCAATATAGTTTTATTAGATTATTTACATTTTTTTCGGGACGTTAGGCGTGGTGCTTTGTCTGCGTATGTTCAGGAAGGAGAGCTTCGCACCACTTTGCTAGCTTTCCGTGCAAATTGACTGGAGAAGAGGACATTCTAAATCCAAACAACGATTGTTCTGGACAAAGGACCCCTTGTACAACATTCTGATGGAAGATCATCAAAAGTAGGACCCATTTTCTGATGCATGATGCTATTTCATATATCTGTCGAACATGTGAACTAGTAGTTTGCGCCCAGATTTTGGGCACGCTCTCGCCATAACGTAAACTGCATGTCGTAATGAAGTTATTTTTAGAATTCTAACACGGCGATTGCATTAAGAACTAGTGTATCTATCATTTCCTATACAACATGTATTTTTTAGTAATGTTTATGAATAGTTATTTGGTCAGAATATGTGAGTGTCAGAAAAATATCCGGACGTTGTGGGGAAAATATGCTACGTTAGCACAATGTATAACCACTGATTTCAGCTCTAAAAATGCACATTTTCGAACAAAACATAAGTGTATGTATAACCTGATGTTATAGGACTGTCATCTGATGAAGCTTATCAAGGTTAGTCAAAAATTATATATCTTTTGCTGGTTTGTTACGATCGCTAACTTTTGCTGCTGGTAAATGGCTTGTGTTTCTGGCTATTGTGGTAAGCTAATATAATGCTATATTGTGTTTTCGCTGTAAAACACTTAAGAAATCGGAAATATTGTCTGGATTCACAAGATGTTGATCTTTCATTTGCTGTACACCATGTATTTTTCATAAATGTTTTATGATGAGTATTTATGTATTTCACGTTGCTCTCTGTAATTATTCTGGCTGCTTTGGTGATATTTTTGATGGTAGCTGCAATGTAAAACTATGATTTATACCTCAAATATGCACATTTTCGAACAAAACATATATTTATTGTATAACATGTTATAAGACTGTCATCTGATAAAGTTGTTTCTTGGTTAGTGACTAATTATATCTATATTTGGTCGGTTTTGTGATAGCTACCTATGCGGTAGAAACATGGTGAAAATATGCAGTTGAGTCTTTGGCTATTGTGGTTAGCTAATAGAAATACATATTGTGTTTTCGCTGTAAAACATTTTAAAAATCGGAAATGATGGCTGGATTCACAAGATGTTTATCTTTCATTTGCTGTATTGGACTTGTGATTTCATGATATTTATATGCTATTATTTACTTGTGGCGCTATGCTAGGCTATGCTAGTCAGCTTTTACTGATGAGGATGCTCCCGGATCCGGGATGGGTTTTAAGTAAAGGTTAAATTTACAATTTTGTGATATTTAAATGCTTATACTGTCATAATCACAACCAATATGTCAACCTTCGTTAATTATACTCCATAGCTAGCTAGTAAAATGATTTAGGTTTACTTTGGTTGATGTTACGCTAGGCCTTGATCATGACCCTCCATTTCATTACATTACACATAAGAGTCATTGGACGAAGGCGTCTTTTGTACCGGGGGGGGTTGTCACTCGACGCTCGGTCTGAACATAAACTCGCACCGGTTGCGATACGTTTTTGGAAGCATAAGGACCTTGTCTTTTTTTATTATAGTGTTTATTTTCTCCCCAATTTTCGTGATATTCAATCGCTGCCACTCCCCTAAGGACTCCCCTAAGTTAGAGGCGAAGGTCGAGAGCCATGCGTCCTCCGAAACACGATCCTGCCAAGCCGCACTGCTTCTTGACACACTGCTCGCTTAACCCGAAAGCCATCCACACCAACGTGGCGGAGGAAACCCTGTCCAGCTGGCGACCGAGGTCAGCTTGCAGGTGCCCTGCCCGCCACAAGGAGTCGCTAGAAACTGATGGGACAAAAAAATCCTGGCCGGCCAAACCCTCCCTAACCCGGACTACTTTGGGCCAATTGTGCACTGTCTCATGGGTCTCCCAGTCACGGCTGGCTGTGACACAGCCTGGGATCGAACCCGGGTCTGTAGTGATGCCTCAAGTACTGCGATGCGGTGCCACTCGGGAGGCCCGACCTTATCTTTCATATCAATGAAAAATACTTAATAAAAAAACGGAGGGTTAAATTGATACACACCTTCACAGGTTAGGTTTAGTGTTCCCTCACAGTACTATATCATTGTTACAGCATAACACTGGAAGGTTAATGGAAGTGTAGTTTCGTTGCACCCATAGCTGTATGGAACAGTGCAAAAATTCAACAGTAAGTGCATCTTTTATATTTGAAGGATTATTTCTTGCTGATGAAAGATAAGGGCCATATGAGTTGAAAGCTGTATTGCAAGTGATAATTATTGGCATTTCTAAACATTAAAACACAGCCTCGGGATTGTAGTTCACATGAGCCAGTCATGGGCGAAGCTTACCACTGAAAACTGTAGGAAAAAAGGCAGAAAGCTGCCTAGAGTTTTTGAGAGCTAATGTTACACATTTACTAATAAGTTACAAACGTCAGGTGTGGCGCATAGCAAGCTTGCAGGAACCAGGCTAACTAGCCAACTCCAGTCATGTTCTAACATTTGCTGGTAAACCTAGCTTTAGGTTGCTGGTTAAGATGGCTAGTTAAGCCCAGACCCGCCCTATTCGTGGGCAGTTAGATGCTCAAATTAAATCCAGATTCCGCCAGGGTGAAATTTTCCTTTGTCTGAGTGAAGATGAGGAAGCCAAGTGTGGAATACTGATTGAGGGGCGCTCAAGAGCAGTGGAGTACTGTCGTATTTAGCTTCCTTATACCTTACTCATACAAATAGAGACTGCTCATGGGATTTAGTTTGGTGTTATACTAGCCTCGATTTACAGGCTTCGCCTTATGTAGCTTGAAAGCCTGGGGAGAAAAGAGGGTTAGTTAGAACACAATGCAAGAATATGGCATTTTGCTCTATGCTGTAGATATCTGATGAGAATATCAGCACAGCTTTTCCCTCCCATGTGTATAGTTTACATTTGAAATCTGTCCGACGGATGAGAAATTTTATCTAGTCCAGCCCACTACAATGACTGCTAAATTATACCTGCCCTCTTAGATAGAGTATGTCAGTCAAGCTGATGGACACTGCTTATCTCTCTGGGAGAGAAATGGATCAGGGCCTTTCTCTCTGTCAGTTGATCCATACGTGAGAAGCCGAGGATCCTCCTGGTAGTTCGTCAGTTGCAAATCACAGATGAGGCCATTGAGACTACAGCGTATTCTCCACGGTTGTTCTCATATAGGTACAGGGATGACGGAAACTGTGCACATTGTCCGTGATTTTGTTAAGGTTGCGACTGTTTTATCCATAGTAAGTGTTCAGAAAATTGGGCATCTGGTAATGTGAGGTGGCATGGGATACAATATCAAGACTGAACAGAACAGTTTAGAGAACAAGACCAAACAGTTTGTCCTTAAGGCTGGGAAGTAAGTATGATTTATGATCAAAGACTTCCTGCTGATCATGTGCAATGTTGTTATGTCAGCAAACATCTGTATCGTATGCATGAACAAGATAACATGTATTCATCACCAGACATATTTTGTAAGTTGGATAAATTGTGACAGCTATTAATAGGCAGATTCTGCTAGCCATTGTGAAATGTTTGGAGAAAGCACCGAAAGTCTGTACAGAAGTATGTGCCTCACCATAAAAATTATTCAGACTCATCTCTATTTCTGAGATCAAGCCAGGCACAGTAAGTCTTGCTGTATCACAATTTGCATTCCCCATTAATCTCAGGACTTAAAAATGTCATTCCATTGCACTTTATTTTGTTTATGCTTAAGAAATAAGCTTCATTCCTTTTGCCAGCAAATTTTTTTTCTTAGTCATGCAGTAAATCTTGTCATTTCACACCATCTGGCGCTCTAGAAGAACTTGTCTGTTTTCCTATTATTCTTGGACTGATTTTCATTCCATTTGTGCATTTAACATCCCTGGGATATAATTTTGACTAACTATTATGCCTCTAGCACCTTACAGTGAATATGGCCTTGGCCAATGCCAGCTAGCATAAATACTTTCATACTAGTCAGTGTGGGAAAATGAAAATGAATGTATTACGGGACCTTGAGTCATTGGGGTGGCCCGAAATGGCACTGCCATGTTATTTTTTGTTTACAGAGACAGACCAGTGTTCTTTCTCCTTCCATAAATGACTTGGTTTTCATTGGTGGAGAAAAATAATAGGTGCAGGGAGGAAGATTGTGTCAGTGATGGAGGGTTAGCCGTTATAAGACCCAGTCAGCAGAAACTGGCCTGTTTTGGCCTTAAATGGGTAGGAGTCAAGGTGAAGACCTCTGTGGATCCAGTGGTTTGGCCTCTCCATAAAGTCACAATAGCAAGGTGCAATTGGGCCTTCTGCCCTACCTCTGTTTTCCCATTGAGCAGTGCAGCATTGAGCATGATTAACAGGCGTTCTGAGAAGGAGAGCAAGCAAGGCAGTCAACCTGCGTCAAGCAGATGCATGGAAATGGATGCACATTTTGCAGGCTTTGACAGTTAGCATGAGTCATGAAACACGAACTCAGAGGCATTCTCACACACGCACTATCCTTGTGGATCAAACCAAACAATTGATTCCCATTCAAAATCCTATGTTCCCTAACCCTAAACTTAACCTTAACCCCTAACCCTAATTCTAATTCTAATCCTAACCCTAATTGTAACCCTAAACCTAACCCTTTAGCCTAAAACAGCCTTTTTCCTTGTGCGTACTGGTGAATTGTCCCCACTTGTCCAAATGTTCCTTTTTTTACTATCCTTGTGAGGACTTCTGCAAAGTGGCAGGGAAAATAGGCAGATAGTAAATAATTCCTGCTGAATTGTGATAATTTTCAGTTTAAAGATGAGATCCACATAAGGTGAAACAGCGCCACCAGGTGCATTTGTTATTGTTCTGTTTATGAAATGGAGCAGAGGTGCATTCAGCATCATGGTAAAACATTTTTATAATACATACTTTGCTGTACCATCGTGCATGCGATGATGTTCAAGGGAGAAAAAAGTTTGTTGTTGGAGTCCTTGTTGCTGTAATATTGCAAACAGACGTCCAACTTTTTAAGTTAATATGTTGTTTACCATTAGAAAACAATAAATGTAACCCAGTATCTCCTTGACTCATTCATACATGAGACGTATTTATGAAATATGAAATCCTACACAACACTGTTTGTTCAGCCATTGTTGAGTTCTTGTGAATATATTTGTAATGCACTTTAGTCCTGCGGTCAACTTTGGTCATATAGGGGCAGTTTCTCAGAATCAGATTAAGTCTTGTCATGCACTAAAAAGCTAGCTTAATGGAGAATCTCAAATCTGTGTCTGGGAAACTGTCCCAAAATGTTGATAGTCATTTTAGGCTGACGCTTCCATATCCTTACTCTAAAATCCATTCATTGGATTTATTTAGTAGATATTAAGGAAATACACCAGACAAACTGCAATTACCCTAAGTGAGGGCTAAATTATCCCTTTTTAAATAAGAGACAGATATATATTTAGATATTGCTAAAATAAAGTGGTTTTCGCTTCTGGCCCACATACTCTTATGTGTATTATGTCAGCAACAGCATGTCATTATAAAGTTTTCTGAAACACTGAGTCATTAACTTTTACATTCATTATACATTCATCAACAATCTCAATTTGACATTACGTTGTTTAAATTGGAGGATTCCATGGAATTAGATACAGTCAATGCAAAAGCCACTTCTTGGAGGCAGACCAAATTATCTGATAAACTTTAAAAGCTTCTTGTAACATTTGAGAAAATGTTATCTGCTTTAGCGTTGGGGCCTAGTTGAATTAATAAATCATGGAGATGTTCAGGTTGACTGAACACTGGCTGATTGAATTTGCAAGTCACATTTGGGAGACCCCTGTTGATGGTCCTAATAATTTTGCATGTCAACATAGTTGCAGTTTTATAGTTTAAGCATTTATATATCATCTCTGTGGGTTCACTCAGCACATTTACGCTGTGTAAAACGAATATACCCTTGGAAAGGATCCTTGATACTTTTTGCCAGTTTCAGCCTGTAAGTCATGCAGGCTTTGTCTATGTCTGACACTTCTCTCACCGACTACAACCTGGTGCTATTTCTCGAACTTCGATTGGGAATGATTCATGGAATCATTTAGGCCCTATTTTCCGGGATACGTAGCATCTTAACGGTATTATAATTACAGGTTGAAGATTAATATGACAGTGTGAAGCAAATGCATGATGGATGATCTGGAAATTGGCATGGAATAATGTAAACTGTTCTGTGGATCACTACCCATGCAAATTGTACAGTACAGTAAAAAGGCAAGTCTGCCAGAAGAGCATGCGCTTTGACTTGTGATTAACCATCCTCTATTTCAAATACGAAAAAGTTGTTTACTTATTTATTTGCTTATTTATGTGGTTTCAAATGAGCTCTGTGCAGTAGCTGTGACAGCTTGAAAAGGCCCCCAAAACAGAAAGTGTATATTTCAAACAAATAACACACAACAATTTAGAATACATATGGCAAATTCTGATTAATTGCCTTTGCACCTAACAAATGAGTAATTGATTAATTGTTGCTCCTTTAATTAAAGTGGATCTGCCTGGGTCCCCAGCCGTCTTCCTCTAGTTCCATTAAAACTGCTCTTCTCTGATTAGAAATGTAACTAATTCAGTGGCAGGGCTTTGAGCGTCGCCGCTAAGCCACATATTTAGGCCTGTCTGTCTCCCAGGCCTGATGAGGCCCCCTTAATTACCAAGATTGTTTTGTAGCCTCAAATGAAGTCATTAGAGTTCGTTTTGAACTGTCTTCTTTGAGGAAGAGTGTGGTAAATAAGTCTCTTAAACCACAGAAATTGGAGGTTTGGGGGACCACTTAATTGCTTTGCATGTCAACAGAGGACATCCGGGATTGAGAGTTGCATTGAGGAGCTCACTGGGGTTGACTGAGCTGTGGTGTAGGGCTGGGATGGTGTTTGTCAGCAGCAGCCACTCCTCCATGCTATTTATTAATTAATGGGGATGTCAAGGGGAAGGCCATCAAAGAAACAAGTGTTATTGTCCGGGAGTAGAATGGCATCAATACAACATGAGCCCTAAGGTAGTTAGCGCAGAAGACTCTCGTATACAGTATACCTGGAGGACCAGTTTAAGAACATTCAGTGCATCAACATTGATCATTGTACTGATTTGATGCAGAGTGCACATACCTGGTTTCTCAGGAAGTTAACAGTCCCTAGATAAAAGGTAAGGACAGATAGCTACATGACTGTAGCCTTAAAGGATAAATAAAAGCATACATTCACTGAGATGAAGCACTTACTATCGTTCTGGCTCGGACAAGGCTTACTTGTCCAAGGCTTACTCGGAAGGGTTACTTACTACTTTTTAGCAAAATAAATGTAATCTTCTATTAAAGTTGTATTTAGCAAAAGTGTGAGAGTGCCTACATGGGAGTTATCCCTCACTGTCTTCCCACAGGTGACATGGCCGCAATATTCACCACTGTCTTCTGACAGATGATGTCAATTGTAACGCTACACATTAAATTAACAACCAGTGCATACGAAGTCATTGCGTTATCTCACATACGATAATGAAATACCCCCCCAGTCATTTTACATGAGTGATTTGACCTAATGGACAAAGTTCACAGCTGACTGATTCCAGCATACCTAAATACATCAATATGAATGGCAGAAAATTAGTGGTTAAAACTAAAAGCCTGAAAATCATGCTGTACTTATTTGAGAGTATTCCTGTATAAAAACTGCTGTCAATGTTTCAGTTATTGCTTCAAATTCTTGGTTTGAAGAAATCTTGGCGAAGGATTACTAGGGTTAGATTTAGGGAAAGTAGTGGTGTAATATGGCGGCATTGTAACGGCTTTCGTCCTCTTCGTCTGAGGAGGAGTAGGAAATGTCGGACCAATGTGCAGCGTGGTACGTATCCATAATAACTTTTAATGAGAATGAAAACAAAATACAAAAAGAACAAGAGAATCAAAATGAAAACCGAAACAGTCCCGAATGGTGAAAACACTAAAACGGAAAACAACTACCCACAAACCATAGTGGGAAAACAGGCAACCTAAGTATGGTTCTCAATCAGAGACAACGATCGACACCTGCCTCTGATTGAGAACCATACTAGGCCAAACGCATAGAAATATAACGTATAGAACAAAACATAGAAAAACAACATAGAATCCCCACCCCAACTCACGCCCTGACCAAACTAAAATAAAGACATAAAAAGGAACTAAGGTTAGAACGTGACAGGCATGAGGTAAAAGATAAGAGAGAACTGCTATAGCAACGGAATTTGAAATCGTTATCCAACACAGTAATAATGTTTTCAGAGCAAACATATAGCAGAGACATAAACTGGAGTGATTAAGCGTTTTTAGAATATATTGGTCAAACTTTAGCATGCATATTGAATAAATCATTATGTTGGGCTACCAACTTTGGGACATGACTTATTGGATGCTGTAAGGGTCAGTAATGGATTTCAGATAGAAATCCAGTAAGGCTTGCCATCTGATTTGACTGACATTTACACCATAATCAATTTTATGGTTATCATAGATCAGATATAGCACCTGTGAGTATCCCAGGGTCGTTTTTTGAAGTCATTCTTGATTGTTAAATTGACAAATGGTGGGTGGGTCCAGGATAATAGAGTTGGCTACTGTGTCTAAAAGTGAAATAAACATGCCACATGCCACTGACAAGGACTGGCATAAGGTCGACTTACAATGTTCCCTGTTAGTCATTGAGGAGATGATATGTTCGGTGGGGTGCCAGGAGCGTTGTGGCTAATTCTGTCGCCTATCAGGTGGCTTGTGGGGTAGCTAATCCTGTTGAAAATATCAATGTTTTTGGCCTTGGGATCGAGAGAGGGGCAACAAGGATGCCACTGGCCCTAAGGAGTCAGTCTTCCATGTGCACAAGGAGATAGCCTAATCTTGCAACAGGCGCTGGAGAGAAATTCCTCAGCTATTGGTGGCAAAGACTCATGCTAAGGGAAACAATTTGTAACATGCACGCGAACACGAGCGACCAAGAAGAAAAACGTTTTGGGGGTCGTTTCTGTTTATTCTGTAATTCACTTATGCATACAGTTATAGTTTGTTTCTTATCGTCTCTTCTTGCCCTTGAAATTGCTTTCTGTTCCTAGGCATGCTTCTAGTGTCTTTGCACTGGACCCCTATCATCAATCGAATTTGGCTTTCCATTTTGTTTATTTCTTCCCCTTGCGAGGACTTTGGGCATATATCGCCCTCCCATTATCCCCCCTCCCTCACCACAATTCCTCTCCTTTGCAGTTCCTTGGTGCTGTCACTTTTCACAATGACCAGATATGCCATTGCCTCTCCTCCACTTCTCTACACTGACACCTCTCCTGAGGGTGGGTGTCTGAAGAACTGTCCACCCAACCCACCCCACTCCATCCCAGTCGTTTACTCATCTTTTCCTTACATTGTCAGAATAATCCTCCATGTGCCACCAATCCCCCATCAATTCTACCCAGGATTAGACACTTTTCTACATGTGACTGGAGAGAGAATCCTCAGTGGTCCTGTCAATGTGACGGTGGTGCAGGAATAATTACAGACAGACTGATAAATGATAATAGAACATGATAATGATACTTGATCATGGTAATATATCATTATCAATAGATGATAATAGGGCCAATTCATTCCCTTATCCAGTGTTACTGCAAAATGCCAGCAGCCGTTTGCCTCCCAATGCTTGGGAATTTCTTTCTTTGCTGCTGCACCATTCAAACAGATATTTTCATGTAGTAGAAGGGAAAGGGGGGCACCAAGATTACTGTTATTACTGGAACTTTATGACAAGCCTTAGAATTATTTGAAACTGTAAGTAATTAAAGCTTTCATCAGTAAAGCAATGACTAAAATTCTATTGAAAAGCTCCAAAATATCATACATTTTACATACATGAAAGGCCATGTATGTCACATGAATGTCTTGCTACTAATGTTTCCTGGCGTTTGTAGCCATACCTATAATTTCATATACTGACGATATCGTATTTATCTCAAGGGTGGGCTTTCAGCAACTATTTTTGTATTCTTGTAGGCTATATGGAGGGGCATGTAAGTCAATCAAATATATAAAAAAGACAATTCAGTCCAAGCAACAGCCAGCTCTGGAGAGGCGGCATCAAGAGAGCTGCTAATAGGAGTCAGTCAGTCAAAAGGAAAAGTGTAAGCTAGTGTGTAATTACACACAGTGACTGAGTGCATCGGACAATTACCAGCTCTAATGCTTCATAAATCCACATCAAGGATCTCTCAATCAATATCTAATTCATCACTCTTAGCATTGACTCGTTTATTAATTACTCCAGTCATGGACACTGTCTCAACAGCCACTATGAGAGGATTGAATTATTTTGGCGGATGGGGGATGGTTTTGGAGGAGGTGATGTTGATATGACAATATACAGTGGGGAGAACAAGTATTTGATACACTGCCGATTTTGCAGGTTTTCCTACTTACAAAGCATGTAGAGGTCTGTAATTTTTATCATAGGTACACTTCAACTGTGAGAGACGGAATCTAAAACAAAAATCCAGAAAATCACATTGTATGATTTTTAAGTAATTAATTTGCATTTTATTGCATGACATAAGTATTTGATCACCTACCAACCAGTAAGAATTCCGGCTCTCACAGACCTGTTAGTTTTTCTTTAAGAAGCCCTCCTGTTCTCCACTCATTACCTGTATTAACTGCACCTGTTTGAACTCGTTACCTGTATAAAAGACACCTGTCCACACGCTCAATCAAACAGACTCCAACCTCTCCACAATGGCCAAGACCAGAGAGCTGTGTAAGGACATCAGGGATAAAATTGTAGACCTGCACAAGGCTGGGATGGGCTACAGGACAATAGGCAAGCAGCTTGGTGAGAAGGCAACAACTGTTGGCGCAATTATTAGAAAATGGAAGAAGTTCAGATGACGGTCAATCACCCTCGGTCTGGGGCTCCATGCAAGATATCACCTCGTGGGGCATCAATGATCATGAGGAAGGTGAGGGATCAGCCCAGAACTACACGGCAGGACCTGGTCAATGACCTGAAGAGAGCTGGGACCACAGTCTCAAAGAAAACCATTAGTAACACACTACGCCGTCATGGATTAAAATCCTGCAGCGCACGCAAGGTCCCCCTGCTCAAGCCAGCGCATGTCCAGGCCCGTCTGAAGTTTGCCAATGACCATCTGGATGATCCAGAGGAGGAATGGGAGAAGGTCATGTGGTCTGATGAGACAAAAATATAACTTTTTGGTCTAAACTCCACTCGCTGTGTTTGGAGGAAGAAGAAGGATGAGTACAACCCCAAGAACCCATCCCAAACGTGAAGCATGGAGGTGGAAACATCATTCTTTGGGGCTGCTTTTCTGCAAAGGGGACAGGACGACTGCACCGTATTGAGGGGAGGATGGATGGGGCCATGTATCGCGAGATCTTGGCCAACAACCTCCTTCCCTCAGTAAGAGCATTGAAGATGGGTCGTGGCTGGGTCTTCCAGCATGACAACGACCCGAAACACACAGCCAGGGCAACTAAGGAGTGGCTCCGTAAGAAGCATCTCAAGTTCCTGGAGTGGTCTAGCCAGTCTCCAGACCTGAATCCAATAGAAAATCTTTGGAGGGAGCTGAAATTCCGTATTGCCCAGCGACAGCCCCGAAACCTGAAGGATCTGGAGAAGGTCTGTATGGAGGAGTGGGCCAAAATCCCTGCTGCAGTGTGTGCAAACCTGGTCAAGAACTACAGGAAACGTATGATCTCTGTAATTGCAAACAAAGGTTTCTGTACCAAATATTAAGTTCTGCTTTTCTGATGTATCAAATACTTATGTCATGCAATAAAATGCAAATTAATTACTTAAAAATCATACAATGTGATTTTCTGGATTTTTGTTTTAGATTCCGTCTCTCACAGTTGAAGTGTACCTATGATAAAAATTACAGACCTCTACATGCTTTGTAAGTAGGAAAACCTGCAAAATCGGCAGTGTATCAAATACTTGTTCTCCCCACTGTATGTATGAAAGCTAAAAAGGCCTGTTTTTGGTGAGTACAGCCTAATCTCGTTTGGTTACAGCATCTCACAGCTCCTCTCTTGCCTTATTGTGTATTATTTACAGTTTGTAATTTTTTACGGCCGACTGAATGTTTAAATTAATTCATAACTTCATAGCATCTCAATTAACATGTTTGTGTGTTCAGTTCACAGTCCAAGATTTGTGTGAACACACATTTTACACATATGATTGGGCTTTTCAGGCTTTTTGTTCCTGATCCAACTCTGGCCAAGATAATTTATCATCAATAAACACAACATTAACACATCACAGCTGCTTGCAAACAATCTGCAACATAAACACATAAATATCTATTCAAATTGATTTTGCCAGTAATGAGGGAGATGAAAAGTGAGATGTCTTGTTTGGGCAGAACAAAATCTCCCCATTTCTGCCAGCACCTCAACCACATAAATCACACCGCAGATGCGAATACTTTGCTTTGGATCCATTTGAAAGGCTTCCTTTTCTCCTACGACAATATCAAAGCAAAAATATTCCCCTTTTGATTTCCATGTAGTCACCAACTCCGCAATGCAGCGTGTATCTATGTTGCATTAAGATTGAGGGCATTTGCTAAGGCATTCCTACGGTCCTTTCCAAACTGTGGGTTTGTCAGCTTGGCTTTGCTGATTTTGTGTTGACTGGAATAAGAAGATGTGACATCTTAGCCAATTAGTCCCAGCTGCAAATGCTATAGCAGGAAACTTTTGTTGGGCTCTTGCTTTAGTTCTTATGGGTCAAACTCTCCAAATATTGACATCACAACCATCTGCTGCCAAAAAGGATTTCAGCTCATTATGAGATGGTGGTTCATTCAGGGATGCAGTCATGTTTATCAAAGGAACACACTTAATTCAACAAGACATACAGTGCCTTCAAAAAGTATTCTTACCCTTGACTTATTTCACATCTTGTTGTGCTACAGCCTGAATTCAAAATGGATTAGGTTGATTTTACCCATCTACACACAATAGCTCATGATGAAAAAGTGAAAACATGTCAACAGAAGTCAGAAATAGCATTATAAATATTCACTTACCTTTGATGATCTTCATCAGAATGCACTCCCAGTTCCACAATAAATGTTTGATTTGTTCCATAAAGTCCATCATTTATGTCCAAATTACTCCTTTTGGTTCGCATTCCGTACACAATCTAAACTCACGACGCGCGGGCAGGTCCAGGCAAAAGTTCAGACAAAGTCATATTACAGTCCGTAGAAACATGTCAAACGAAGTATAGAATCAATCTTTAGGATGTTTTTAACATAAATCTTCAATAATGTTCCAACCGGAGAATTCCTTTGTCTTCAGAAAAGCAATGGAACAGAGCTCGCTCTCACGTGAACGAGCGTCACGAGCTCCTGGCATTCTGCCAGAGCCCTGACTCATTCCCCTCTCATTCGGCCCCACTTCACAGTAGAAGCATCAATCAAGTTTCTAAAGACTGTTGACATCTAGTAGAAGCCTTAGGAAGTGCAAATGACCCCATAGACACTGTGTATTCGATAGGCCAAGAGTTGAAAACCTACAAACCTCAGATTTCCAACTTCCTGTTTGGATTTCTTCTCAGGTTTTTGCCTGCCATATGAGTTCTGTTATACTAACAGACATCATTCAAACAGTTTTAGAAACTTCAGAGTGTTTTATATCCAATACTAATAATAATATGCGTATATTAGCAACTATGACTGAGGAGCAGGCCGTTTACTCTGGGCACCTCTGTGCACCTTTCATCCAAGCTACTCAATACTGCCCCTGCAGCCACAAGAAGTTAAGCCCCGCACTGTGTCTCTCCATCCTTGCTGTGTGTGTGTGTGTGTGTGAGAGAGAGAGCTTTTCTTTGACATGAAGGTTGCCTAATCACACATATAAAGTTTTGAAAAGATCTGACCTTTTTAACCCTGAAGGCAAAGCCAAATGAGGTTTTTGGGTATAAATATGAACTTTATCGAACAAAACATACATGTATTGTGTAACATGTTGTCCCGGGAGTGTCATCTGATGAAGAATATCAAAGGTTAGTGGTTCATTTTATCAATATTTCAGCTTTTTGTGACTCCTCTCTTTGGTTGGAATATCGCTGTAGGCTTTCTGTGACTAGTTGCTGACCTAATATGTTCTGCTTTCGCCGAAAAGCTTTTTTGAAATCGGACACTGTGGTTGGATTAACGCGAATTTTATCTTTAAAATGGTGTCTAATACTGTGTTTTACAGCGAAAACACAATATAGCATTATATTAGCTTACTACAATAGCCTACCACACAACAGCATTGATTCAAGGCAACAGTATTGATAGCGACAAAACCAGCAAAAGATATTAATTATTTCACTAACCTTCATAAACTTCATCAGATGACAGTCCTATAACATCATATTACACAATACATATATGGTTTGTTCGAAAATTTGCATATTTAGAGCTGAAATCCGTGGTTATACATTGTGAAAATGTAGCAACTATTTTCCGGAATCTCCGGATATATTTCTGACACTCACCTATTCTGACCAAATAACTATTCATAAACTTTACTAAAAAATACATGTTGTATAGGAAATGATAGATACACTAGTTCTTAATGCAATCGCCGTGTTAGAATTCTAAAAATAACTTCAGTACGACATGCAGCTTACGTTATAGCGAGAGAGCGCCCAAAATCAAGGCGGAAAACACAACAACACATTTGACAGAAATAGGAAATAACATCATAAATGGGTCCTACTTTTGTTGAGCTTCCATCAGAATCTTGCACAATGGGTCCTTTGTCCAGAACAATCGTTGTTTGGTTTTAGAATGTCCTTTTTCCCTCTCGAATTAGCATGCAAAACTAGCCAAGTGGCGCGAAGCTGTCCACCGTGAACAAACGCAGAGAACGGAACACGCCAAAACTCCCGAAAAAAATTCAATACTCTGATAAAACTATATTGAAAAAACATACTTTACGATGATATTATCACATTTATGAAATAAAATCAAAGCCGGAGATATTAGACGTCTATAACGAATGCTTTTCAGAAGCCAATACTGATGACCTTTTTGCGCCTTCCTGAACAAAGGAATTTGGGGTCATGTCATTCCAAGCTCTCTCTTTTGACCATAGATATACCTAGAAACCCCATTTCACCTCTCACAGCCTATTGACATCTAGTGGAAGGCGTATGAAGTGCATGTATACTAATAGATTTCAAGCAAATTTATAGGGAGGCCCTGGACAGAGCCTCGATTTCAGATTTTTCACTTTCTGACAGGAAGTTTGCTGCAAAATGAGTTCTATTTTACTCACAGATATAATTCAAACGGTTTTAGAAACGTGAGAGTGTTTTCTATCCAATAGTAATAATAATATGCATATTGTACGAGCAAGAATAGAGTACGAGGCCGTTTAAATTGGGCACGATTTTTTCCCAAGGTGAAAATAGCGCTCTCTATCCTCAACAGGTTAACACTGTTTTGGTTACTACATGATTCCATATGTGCTATTTCATAGTTTAGATGTCTTCACTATTATTCTATGATGTAGAAAATCGTAAAAATAAACCCTGGAATGAGTAGGGGTGTTCAAACTTTTGACTGCTACTGTAGATATCCTGCAATGTCCTGGCAGACAGGAACATCGTTGAGACAACCGTATCTTCACGCTGCTAGCGTGATTGTACAATCGGCAAAACACAAAGCCCACAACAATTGCTTCAAAACACAACCTCATTCATTGTTTTATCAGACAGCAGGCTCAATCAACCAATGACATCATTGGTGAACTCTCCCGGTGCGAAAATTCTATTCCGCAGTATGAAGTACTTTAATTAAACATCAATGACTAAGTCATTACAATAGGGTTCATCAGGGTTTTCGGTGAGCATTTCTTCATTTCCCTTTTCCGTCTGAAAGGACAAATTAACTGTGGTTTCTCTGGTCTCCAAAACTTCGACATATCTCTGACATTTCCAAATCTGATCCCCTCCCTCCTACATAGAGGAAAATGAAACAGAACGTTGTCATTATTGGTATGATGTACAACTGTGAGGTATAGGGGCAGAGCTGAAATTATGAATTTGTGCCTTCACTAAAACTGACTTAATCATGAGAATGTATGATAATCGGTGGATTTGTGTGACATGGTGGACTTTTTTTATTGTATTTGAAAAGGTGGTTGTGTATTGAAATTCTTCTGATCAGCATTGGCAACCACGGAGCCATTACCGCTCGTGTGTTGCTACCTCTGTTGGCATAACAACATTGCCTGATGTTTCATAGGGAATAGTTGATTATCTATGCAAATGTTGTCTGCTGTTTTTTTCAGGGTAAAATTTGACCATAAAGACCAGGACTTTCAAGTGTTGAGGAACTGTCTCAGGATCAACTCTGTTGTAATGGCTCAGTGAGGGTATTCTGACAGTCTCCCAATGTATCATTGTGTTAACAATATGATCAAATATTCATGAAATATAACACAATGATAACCAACAAAGATATGAGTTGTGACTAGACTGGCAATAACCAGTTTGTGTACTATGGACCAGTGGATGCAAATACTGTATATTTAATTCTGTTGAATTAAGTATGCATCTTTCATGATGGACAACCTTAAAATGTGTAATATCAACTTATACACCTTTCCTGGGTATGAGAGTATGTGTTCTTTCGATAACTCGTATTTCACTTTCTGTCTTGCCATCAATACACCAGCCTGTACTGAGGTTTGTAATGGGTTGTTTTCTGTTGCAGGTGGATGGTCTGTTGAGCAGGGATGCAGCGAGGGAATGTGGTTTAAGGGGAGACAGAGCCAACCTCACACCAGCAGCCTTCTGCCCTCCTCACAGTGAAAAGGTCCCAGTTGGAATCAACAGGCCAACATTTACTGCCTGTAAGTATATGGAATTTTACCTATACCAATACATCTGTTATGATAAAGCTATGTTTTTCGGATTTAAAACTGCAGATTGTTTTCGCCTGCATGTGTATCAATCCTATATGTTTGATAGCCAAATGGATTACGTTTCAGAGAAGTTTATTCTTCTTACCTGATGGATCTCTTTTGTCAAACGTTGTGAAATGGATGATACGTCTGGGGTGAATATATTACCCTTCCTCAATCAAAATAGATTTAACTAGATTATAGTGTCACCATATGGCTGTATGCAGGAATACCACCCTGTACCCATCTGCTAGCTGGCCCATGAAAGCTAAGCAGGGCTGCATGGAGTTGGCTTATAGGTGTGTGGATGGTAAACCACCTCAGAATATCAGGTAGCATTGGTATTGGAGGGCCAGTAGGGGCTACTCATTGTCCCGCTAAGGGTTTTGTCTCTTGGCGGACAAGCTAGAAGGTCTTGACTAACTGTGGACATTAAAGATGAATTGGCACTTGTCCCATGAGCAGAGATATTATTGGCTGAATTCCTGACCCAGCCCTGCTTCAGATGGACTAATTCAACACTCCACTGCAACCCCCCTGTTTTTAATCTTAAAACATAGTTATTTCCTCTCATAGACAAGTTCTGATGCTTCATATCTCATTTCAAAATCGGTCAATATGTGTTGGTGTGGTGATGATGCTCTGCAAACCTGTGTACATGTATACACAACAATGCTGGGTCTTGGCACATCTGTCTTTGAGGGTTTTCTGGCTGATATCCAGCACAGAGCTTGATTAATGGCTTGTCAATAAGGAAATACTTCCCAGCACCACAATCCACTCCTTTTAAGCATAATGGCAAATTGGCAATTTGAAAAGCATTAGACCCAGCAAAGCTTTTCAACAGAGCATGAATTTAAAATTAATTCAGTTATTTTACACATGCTTGTGCGTACACTGCCTTTGTTTATGAAGTTAAACTGCAGGAAGTATTTGTGCTCCTGGGATGTCACCTGGGTAAAGATACATATTAGCAATTAAAACATCTGTTCAAAACAGCAAAACACATCCGTTCAGACTCATTTCTCACTCTGTGTATGACAACTGAGGTTGTAATTTAAATGGTCGCCAATAGCGGGGACAGATGTTAATGCTGACCTCAGTAATGTGTCCACGCCCACTCACCCATGGTGGGGGCCTCATCACCACTGCCAACTCTATCATTCCATTACACACACTCATCTGTCTGGGAGCCCACTTTGATAACATGTGAGAATCATTACCTGGTGATCTATTGCATCTTGTCTGTGCGATTAAAAACATTTCTAATACACATTCTGATCCATTCTTTTCACACACCTTATTAGAAGGTGATGAACACATTCTCTCTGTTCATACAAGCTGTGGTGGACCGCATCTGTATACGCTCATATTTGACCATTTCTTAGACGTCATTGCTATTTACCTTCCCACTGGGCACACACTAGTTGAATTAACGCTGTTTTAATGTGAATTTGTCAACTTATTGTGACGTGGAATCAACATGGAAAATACATTGGATTTGAAAAAAAGTCATCAACCAGTACTGATTTCATATAATTTCAACCAGCATTGTAAACATTTAAATTAGGGTAAAACTTAAACTTAAATACATTGACTTAACCTGATTAACAGGTTGTTACATCAATCTAATTTTAACAATCTTCAGAGCTATGTGAAGAGTGTAATTTCAAAAGACTATATATCCATTTCCAGAAATATTGGTAAATTTGCTTTTTATTTTTGTAAGAACTTATGAAAAAGATTGGTGTCTAATCATAGCATGGTGTTGTTCAATGACAGACATGTTTTTTTTTTTTATTCTAGTACTTGATGGTCTCGTTTCAGAGTGTTTTTTTGAAAAATGCTATACAGTGCATTCGGAAAGAATTCAGAACTATTCCTTTTTTCCACATTTTACTACGTTACAGCCTTATTCCATAATTGATTAAATTATATTTTCCCCTCATCAATCTACATACAATACCCCAGAACGACAATGCAAAAACACATTTTTAGAATTTTGTGCAAATGTATTCAAATTTAATAACTGAAATACCTTTACATATTCAGACCCTTTGCAATGAGACTTGAAATTGAGCTCAGGTGCATCCTGTTTCCATTGAGCATCTACAACTTGATTGGAGTCCACCTGTGGTAAATTCAATTGATTGGATATGATTTGGAAAGGCACACACCTGTCGATATAAGGTCCCACAGTTGACAGTGCATGTCAGTGCAATAACCAAGCCATGAGGTTGAAGGAATTGTCTGTAGCGCTCTGGATTATGTCGAGGAACAGATCTGGGGAAAGGTACCGAAACACTTCTGCAGCATTGAAAGTCCCCAAGAACACAGTGGCCTTCATCATTTTTAAATTGAAGAAGTTTGGAACCACCAAGACTCTTCCTAGAGATGGCTGCCTGGCCAAATGTGAAAGAAGGGCCTTGGTCAGGGAGGTGACCAAGAACCTGATTGTCACTCGGACAGAGCTCCAGAGTTCCACTGTGGAGATGTGAGAACCTTCCAGAAGGCAGCCATCTCTGCAGCACTCCACCAATCAGGCCTTTATGGTAGAGTGGCCAGACAGAAGCTACTCCTCAGTAAAATGCACATGACAGACCGCTTGGAGTTTGCCAAAAGGCACCTAAAGGTCTCAGACCATGAGAACACAAGAAACCTCGCACCATCCCTACGGTGAAGCATGGTGGTGGCAGCATAATGCTGTGGGGATGTTTGTCAGCGGCAGCCACTGGGAGACTAGGCAGGAACAAGGGACGATGAACAGTAAGATCCTTGATGAAAACCTCTAGAGCTCTCGGGAACTCAGACTGGGGTGAAGGTTCACCTTCCAACAGGACAATGACTCTAAGCACACAGCCAAGACAACGCAGGAGTAGCTTCGGGACAAGTCTCTGAATGTCCTTGAGTGGCCCAGCCAGAGCCCTGAACCCGATCTAACATCTCTGGAGAGATCTGAAAATAGCTGTACTGTGATGCTCCCCATCTAACCTGACAGAGCTTGAAAGGATCTGCAGAGAAGAATGGGAGAAACTCCCCAAGTACAGGGGTGCCAACCATGTAGCATCATACCCAGGAAGAATCGATGCTGTAATCGATGCCAAAAGTGCTTCAACAAAATACTGAATGGTAGTAAATGGTCTAAATACTTACAGCATGTTAATGTGCAAACATTTCTCAAAACATATTTTTGCTTTTGAATTTTTCGGTATTGTGTGTAGATTGATGAGGAAAAAAACATTGAATCAGTTTTAGAAGAAGGCTGTAACGCAACAAAATGTGGAAAAAGTCAAGGGCTCTGAATACATTCCGAATGCACTGTACAGTATATCCGCCTCACTCTCAGAGAAATAAGTAGTACTTCTAGGTTTTACAAATCAAATGTAACGAATAACTACATGTTTAGCTCTCTGTGGTCTGAACGGGGATTTTAGAAGCTATAACTCAGCATCTACAATGGTCATTAGCTATGTGTTCACATTGAGGCATTTCACTCTATTACATACCTGCTACTTAGCATTCATCTCTTTGAGACTGTACTGAATGTGCAGTTTTATACAAGGCAAAATGTCCATATTGCAAAGGTCAAGCCATAAGACAGACTGCAGAGGCTTCAGAACACAGTGTTTTCCCCTCCCAGTAGAGCCTATAATACAGCAATACTGTAATTATGCAAATGTATAGACTCAATAACTGATTATAGGAGAAGGTCCAATATGAAACGGAATATAGACTATGAACTGTATAGCTTGTCCCCTCTTGTATTGTAACAACGGAGCAGAGAGGGAGTTTTTGCTCACTGCATCAGCCACTGACTGAAATGTTGTGTTCAAAGTGGTCGATTGAATTGTAAGTGATATAAACATGGACATTTCTCTATTTCCCTACCCTCTGGTGGTGAGAGAAAGAAATGTAATGTAAAAAAACCTGCATAGCGGATTGGGAGTGTCATTTGTCTTTAGTCATGCGGAATGCGGAATGCCGTCCATCAGTTTTACTGCACATTGGCTGCCTCTCAACGCAACAGTGATGAGTGATGGCCAAAGTGCCTCCGGATAGCTCTGGCAGGGATGATGAAAATGTGAAAACACCAAGTTACACAGGAAATTGGCCGTTTTGGATGCAATTGACACGAAAGGCAGCGCGGAGAGGGTTTTTAGAAATGACACAAGCTTAACGGTTCAAAGTGGTGTCTGTTTTAAGGGTTGCAAGATAGTAATGGTCCATTGGGCTTATTGCTGAAGTATTCTCCCTTTATAACCTTATCACTGCAGTTTTTTTCAAACCACTCTAATCTCTATAGACGTAATTAGGCCAAAGAACCGAGATACCAAAAAGCCTTGAATGAAAAAGCCAGCATAATACCCCAATTGTGCGAGAAGAGAAAACCTATCTACCCTAACGACCCACTGGGCACACACTGGTTGAATCAACGTAATTGTGACGGGGAATCGATGTGGAAAATACAATGGATTTGAAAAAATGAATCAACCTTTCATTTCATTTTAACCAGCGTTGTAAACATTCAAATAAATAAAACTTAAATACCTGACTTAACCTGATTAACAGGCTGGTACATCAATCTAATTTCAACATAATCATCAGAACTATGTATACATTGAAATTGTGTTGTTTCCATGTGTATTTTTCAATCTTCTTCCTATACTGAATATACAAAGCATTAAGAACACCTGCTCTTTCCATGACCTAGACTGCCTAGGTGAATCCAGGTGAAAGCTATGATCCTTTATTGATGTAACTTGTTAAATCCACTTCAAATCAGTGTAGATAAAAGGGAAGAGACAGGTTAAAGAAAGCCTTGAGACAATTGAGACAAGGATTGTGTATGTGTGCCATTCCGGTGGTGAGTGGGCAAGACCAACGATTTAAGTGCCTTTGAACGAGGTATGGTAATATGTGGCAGGCGCACCGGTTTGTGTCAAGAACTGCAGCGATCCTGGATTTTTCATGCTCAACAGTTTCCCGTTTGTATCAAGATTGGTATACCACCCAAAGGACATCCAGCCAACTTGACACAACTGTGGGAAGCATTGGAGCCAACATGGGCCATCATCCCTGTGGATGGGGGGTAATCAATATTATGAAGGTGTTACTAGTGTATGGTGGTTGAAATTATGTAAAATGTTATATTTGATTAGACTTTTTGTTTATGTTGATAGTAAAATGGTATTTTTCAATCAACATCAATGCTTCACTGTCAAGCCATCAACCAAAATAAAGAGGTACACTACGGTGCAAAAGTTTGGGGTCACTTAGAAATGTCCTTGTTTTTGAAAGAAAATATATATTTTCCGTGTAGACAAAAATGTGATACAGTGTAGACATTGTTAATATTGTAAATGACTATTGTAGCTGAAAATAGTAGATTTTTTTAATGGAATATCTACATAGCTGTACAGAGGCCCATTATCAGCAACCATCACTCCTGTGTTCTAATGGCACGTTGTTAGCTAATCCAAGTTTATCATTTTAAAAGGCTAATTGATCGTTAGAAAACCCTTTTGCAAGTATGTTAGCACAGCTGAAAACTGTTGTCCTGGTTAAAGAAGCAAAAAAACTGTCCTTCTTTAAACTAGTTGAGTATCTGGAGCATCAGCATTTGTGTGTTCGATTACAGGCTCAAAATGGCTAGAAAATGTCAACAGTGAAGAGGTGACTCCGGGATGCTGGCCTTCTAGGCAGTGTTGCAAAGAAAAAGCCAGGACTGGCCAATAAAATTAAAAGATTAAGATGGGCAAAAGAACACAGACACTGGACAGAGGAACTCTGCCTAGAAGGCCAGCATCCCGGAGTCGCCTCTTCACTGTTGACGTTGAGACTGGTGTTTTGTGGGTACTATTTAATGAAGCTGCCAGTTTAGGACTTGTGGGGCGTCTGTTTCTCAAATTAGACACTCTAATGTACTTGTCCTCTTGCTCAGATGTGCACCGGGGCCACTCCTCTTTCTATTCTGGTTAGAGCCATTTTGTGCTGTTCTGTGAAGGGAGTAGTACACAGCGTTGTACGAGATCTTCAGTATCTTGGAAATTTCTCGCATGGAATAGCCTTCATTTCTCAGAACAAGAATAGACTGATGAGTTTCAGAAGAAAGGTCTTTGTTTCTGGCCATTTTGAACCTGTAATCGAATCCACAAATGCTGATGCTCCAGATACTCAACTAATCTAAAGAAGGCCAGTATCAGCTGTGCTAACATAATTACAAAAGGGTGTTCTAATGATCAATTAGCCTTTTAAAATGATAAACTTGGATTAGCTAACACAACGTGCCATTGGAACACAGTTGTGATGGTTGCTGATAATGGGCCTCTGTACGCCTATGTAGATCTTTCATTAAAAATCTGCCGTTTCCGGCTACAATAGTTATTTACATTAACAATGTCTACATTGTATTTCGGATCAATTTGATGTTATTTTAATGGACAAAGAAATGTGCTTTTCATTCAAGAACAATTCTAAGTGATCCCAAACTTTTTAACAGTAGTGTAAATTGAAATATAATGTGAAGCCACAGTCCAATGATTCCTGCCTGAACATTGACTCCTACTGAGGGGTAATGCACTTCAGTGAGAAAGTGCAAGACAAAAGATTTAAATGCCTTTGAACAGGGTATGGTAGTAGGTGCCAGGCGCACCGAGAATTCTACAGGAGAATGTCAGGCCATTCCTCTGTGAGCTGAAGCTGAAGCGCAGCTGGCTAATGCAGCAAGACAATGATCCAAAACACACAATCAAGTCGACATGAAAATGGTTAAAAAGCAACAAATTAGAATTTTTGCAATTGGCCTAGTCAAAGTCAGTACCTAATCCCAATTGAGATGTAGTGACAGGACTTGAAACAAGCAGTTCATGCTTGAAAACCCACAAATGTCACTGAGTTAAAGCAGTTCTGCATGCAAGAGTCGGCCAAAATTCCTCCACAGCAATGTGAGAGAGAGATCAACAACTACAGGAAGCATTTGATTGCAGTCATTGCAGCTAAAGGTGGCAGAACAAGTTACTGAGTGTTAGGGAACAATTACTTTTTCACACAGGGAATTGGATGTTGCATAACTTTGTTAATTAAATAAGTAAGTATACATTTTTGGGGTGATTTGTTAGCTCAAGTTCCCTTTGTCTAATTTTAGGTTTTGTTTGAAGATCTGATAAGATTCAGTGTAAAAAATATTCCAAAATAGAGAAAATCTGAAAAGGGGCAAATACCTTTTCACGGCACTGTACATGAAGAGTTTATTTTCAAAACACTGTATCCACAAATGTTTCACATTAGTGTTTTTCACTAGAAATAATTGCTAATGGGTACCTCCATGTGTGTGTAAAATGTTTTTTTTTTTTCATTTTTTTTTTTTAGATGTGTGTTAAAATATACATATTTTTTGCAAAACGCTACATATCCATTGGTTAGCAGGAATGGAATGTTCGTATACTGTATATTTAACTGATATGTGGTTGTCTTACCTAGCTGTAAGTTGTTCTGTGTAAGAGCATCTGTTAAATGACAAATGTTCATGTAAAAAATAAAATGTAATATTGATGTTACAAATGTATAATTTCTACAGTTCTTTGTAAGGATCGACGCTGGTAGACGAGAAGCAGGAACAGGGAGTGAACACTTAATTAACAACGGACATGCAACAGGACAGCGTCTGGACATTAACACATAACGACATTAATGCAGACACAGGGAACAAACGGGGGAGCAGACAGTAATAGATGGGGCAATCAACAAAGGGAAGGAGTCCAGGTGAGTCCAATGAGCACTGCTGTGTGTAATGATGGTGAGAGGTGTGCGTAATGAAAGGACAGCCTGGCAACCTCAAGGACCAGAGAAGGAGAGCGGGAGAGTGACATGTTGGATTCACGTCTCCAACTAAACCAAAAATAAAAGTTAAATAGGATTAAGCCAGTGGCTCAGATGAAACTATCCTGTGTTGTCAACCAAACACAATTCAATAGTATTTTTCTAATACAGTAAATAGCCTAAAGTTAAGGCTATTTTACAAACTAATGTAACAACATTTTGAGGTTAACGTACTGTAACTATAAATGTCTTATGTAATCATAAAAAGCATGCATGTTCAAGATAGCAAGAAAAGGTGGTGGATCTTTGAAGATCTTCACCATTTCTGTAATAATCTGCTCAGTGCAACTGAGCAATGCTGTTCAAGATTCTATGTACTTTTAGTGTTATCTCAAAGGCAATCCAGGTCATTTGGTTGTACTATTAGATTAATCACAGTGATATCACATTCAATTGTTGTATGAATACAAGATACCTGACATTGTATTCCCATTTGAACTTGTTGTACTTTTAAATGGTTAAAAACGCAGTGAGAGAAATTTGGGTGACCAAAACCCAAAATCAGACATTGTTTTTCCATTGGAATTTGATTATACTTTTATATGGTTGAAAGCATAGTGATAACACATTGAAAATTAAACTAACTTTTGGCTGTCGTTTTGAGTGGGTTGTAATCTCATTGATAAACGTCTCAACCAGATATTGCCTAATTATCCACATTGAAATGATTTTGTGTGCCCAGTGGGATGTTTTTGAATGTTAGCAAAGTGTATAGAATGAGATAATTGAGCACACAAGTTATATAAAATATAACTTTCTTTGTGTACACTCTACTGCTTACCATTGTGATGTCATTGTCAATTCACACTATTGTAACTATGGAAAAAGCCCTCCTTTGCTTTCCCGTGTGGCATATCCACTGCACTCTCAACACGTCTCTATGGGTAAACTGTAATGTACTACAGTGCCAAATTACAGTATGTGTTTTTCACTCAAGTTGGAGGTTGTAGGGCTGTTATTGTTACCCATTATTTAATGTTGAAAAAGTGTTAAAAGCTTGAGAGCTAGGAAGATAAAAAAGAGTGCTATTTCAATAAAGAAGTGTCGATCCAAAGAAGCACTCTGTAGGTCTTGATTTCCAAAATTTGTTTTCATATTTGTATGACTCGGATCGTTTAATGTTATTGATCCTACAGGTCTAGCAATGATATCTCCACACATGTTTTGGGAACATTCTCTGTGACATTATGTTACTGTTAATGGTGTATGATTTTCATTTCTAACCTCACAGGCTGACACATGTATCTCCACTCCAGTGGCAGTCGGTGCTGTTTAAGATAAGGGAGGATGTTTTTTTTTCATGAGCATGGACTTATTTCTATTACAGAATATTGGATGACTGTCATTCATATTCCATTCACCCAGCTCAGTGTAACAGTGAAAAGGTTTAGGCTACATCATGATACTCCAACTTGCCCTATACCCATCATGAGGTTGCTACAACCAACAGGTGGAGAATCTTTTACTAATCAAGGTGACAGACACATTCAATACCACCTTGCACACTCTTGCCTGCATCTAGCTGATCTAGGGTGTAATCATTAGTTCTAACAGTTGCAAAAGGTTTTGTTTTCCAACTCAAACAAGTTTCTATTGGACAAATTCAGGTAGGTCCCTCCCGTTTCGTTTGCTTCTGTTTAAGAAACGTTTTGCAACAGAATCGTCGGAATGAATACACCCCTGATCACCCGCACACACACTTCAATTCCATAGCACCACATACATCATTGTCACTTTGCTCATTGTATAAATCCTTCTCGCATCTACGCACTCTCCTCCTCTCATCTTTTCCTTTCGCTTGTGGTGCACAACACAACAGCTGTCTGTTACCAGGCACAAAAACCTCTCCATAACCGCCAATGCTAACCGCTACACAGCCTACATCATTGTCACCATATTAACGTTATAGTCAACATAGTGGAACTAATTTGTTATTACACCACACAATCTACTCCATGTGTACAATCACACATTAGTGTACAGCAAGCAGTTTAGCATTTACACCAGGTGGCCCCTGTGGCAATAAATTAATACAACCGAAAGTTTATCTTGACTTGGAAGAGTTGCAGTGTTGGATTGCCTTAGCCAGCTAGCTAACATACATATAAGTATTCTCGGATTGAGTCAAGTAGTTGAGTCGGCTAAATTTAGCTGCATTAGCTAAGTAAGTGAAACAGAATATCGCTCTCTCTTTCTCGCTCTGCTGCTTCTCCTTAATTTTTTTTCGAAATGACTATTGTCTTTCTCTCTCTGTCACATACTCACCACAAATATGCACTGCATTGCTACTGTAGCTAGCTGTAGCTTATGGTTTCAGTACTAGATTAATTATCTGATCCTTTGATTGGATGTACAACATGTCAGTTCATACTGCTAGAGCTCTGATAGGTTGGAGGATGTCCTCCGGGAGTCATCATAATTACTGTGTACGTTTATGGAAGGGGGTGAAACCATGAGCCTCCTAGGTTTTGTGTTGAAGTCAATGTACCCGGAGGAGGATGGAAAATAGCTGTCTTCCAGCTACACCATGGTGCTACCCTTGAGGGTGCTGTTGAGGCTACTGTTAACCTTCTTTGCAAAACAGCGTGTTTTAATCAGTTATTTGCTGACGTGAATATATTTAGTATAGACTTATCGAAAAAGTTTCACTTTTAATGTTTTACTCTTCTGAGCTGCCTCCACTGCTCCACTCACGTCTCAAAATTACTTGTTTCTGCTATGTTAAAACAAATCTAGGGCTAAATAGGCGCACATCTCTCGGAGCTAAATGTGTGTCTGAGGAAGATTTCCTCTAATCTTCGCTTCACAGCGCAAAGCGAGAATCCAAGGTCAGCTTTGCCTTGGATGGGGGCATATTTCCATGCTGCAGATGAGGGGATTTGGAGGGCAGGGCTTTGCGATAAGCCTCCGCACACACAGGGAACAAGCGTGCACGAATGGCACCTGAGGATCTTCTCGACCCGGCAGACAAAGGCAGCGGTGGCATGTGTGTCTTGTGTAAGGTGGCATGCCTTTAACCTTGAGTGACATTTGGAACTTGGCAGGCTGGTCTATGGGCGCTGCTGCGCTAGCTAGCTATAGGAAGACTATTGTTTCTTTTTGGGCCCTCTAGTGTGCACTGTCAGAGCAGGAAAAAAATATGACCTCTCTATTCTGCCACTGTCAGACAGTGACACTCAGCAGGAGGTGTGCTAGCTAGTGCAGATGTCCAGGGTTTTTCTGGAGTTTGAAGTATGCTAGCTTGAGCCCAGTGCTGTAGCCCACACAACTCAACCACCATACTGCAGAGAAGTCAAGGTCTAGGGCCGATATCTAATTTCATTTTCAAAGGACCCCCCTAATCTAGCACAGGTAGTATAGAGACCACCCATTGACACTAATTTACTGAGAGTCACACCCACGAAGTTCAGTTAATTTAACACCTTTATTATTGGCTGGAATGAGAACCAGCATACTGAGGAGTCCAAGAACCAAGTATATTCCATAATGCCGCAAATGAAACTAATGCGATTCAGTTTGAAACAACACAAATGAGCCTACATTGTGTGGGGAAGGTATGTCATAATGGGATAATTAGGTACCATAAAATATGAGATTACATAAACTGACATGCAATTTGTATGAAAACAAATGAAAATGGAATGACGGCAGGTATAATTGGGGGTCAAAAAGTGACCAATTTGTTGGTTCAGGGAGCCCTCAATGCGCTACATAGGTCAAGTAGAGTTCTCAAAGCTTTTCTGTTCAAACAATGTCTTGATGATATTTTTTTGAGATTGTGTATTACACGAGAAACTGCACTGCACTTAGGGACCAATAAATCCCCCCTGTAAGGTTTTTAATGTCATCTCTATGGTGTGTTCAGGCCGTTGTGGCAGTGTGAAGGTCACCACAGCACCACACCTTTCGAAATGGCATTTAGGCAATTTTAACACAGGAGTCAGGACCCTGCATTGGGAAAGTAGAGGCTTTAACTTGGCTGCTGATCTCAAATAAAATAAATTGTTATTGGTCACATGCTTCGTAAACAACAGGTGTAGACTAACAGTGAAATGTTTACTAATGGGGCAATCCCAACAATGCAGAGAGAAAAAATATATATAAAGTAGGAGTCAAAAATTTGGACATACCTACTCATTCAAAGGTTTTTCTTTATTTTTACTATTTTCTACATTGCAGAATAATAGTGAAGACATCAAAACTATGAAATAATACATATGGAATCATGTAGTAACCAGAAAAGCGTTAAACAAATCAAAAAATATTTGAGATTCCTCAAAGTAGCCACCATTTGCCTTGATGACAGCTTTGCACACTCTTGGCATTGATGAGCTGTCATCAAGGCAAAGGGTGGCTACTTTGAAGAATCTCAAATATACAGTATATGTTGATATGTGAAATGTATTAGTTTTGATGTCTTCACTATTATTCTACAATGTTGAAAACAGTAAAAATAAAGAAAACCCCTGGAATGAATAGGTGTGTCCACATTTTTGACTGATACTGTAAATATAATAGAAAGGTAAAACACATAATAATAAAAGTAATAATAAATACACAATGAGTAATAATAACTTGGCTATATACACAGGGTACCAGAACCGAGTCAATGTGCAGGGGCACGAGGTAATTGAGGTGGACATGTACATTTACAGTGTCTTCAGAAAGTATTCACACCCCTGATTTGTCAACGATCTACACAAAATACTCTGTAATGTGAAAGTGGAAGAAACATTTGAAAATTTGCAAAAAATATATTATATATATATGTAAAACCCTAATATCTTCATTACATAAGCATTTAACCCCCTGGGTCAATACATGTTAGAATCACGTTTGACAGCGATTACAGCTGAGTCTTTCTCAGATAGTTCGAAGAGCTTTGCACTCCCGGATTGTACAATATTTGCACAGTATTCTTTTTTAAATTCTTTAAGCTCTTTGTTGTGTTGGTCATTGCTAGACAGCCATTTTCAAGTCTTGCCATAGATTTTCCAGACAATTTATGTCAAAACTGTAGCTTAGGCCACTCAGGAACATTCAATGTAATCTTAGTAAGCAACTCCTGTGTATATTTGGCCTTGTGTTTTAGGTTATTTTCTTGCTTAAAGGTGAATTGGTCTCCCAGTGTCAGTTGGAAAGCAGACTGAACCAGGTTTTCCTGTAGAATTTTGCCTGTGCTTAGCTGTATTCAGTTTGTTGTTCATCCTAAAAAACTCCCTGGTTCTTGCCGATGACGAGCATACCCATAACATGATTCAGTCACCACCATGCTTGAAAATATGAAAAGTGGTACTCAGTGATGTGTTGTGTTGAATTTGCCCCAAACATTTTCCCCAAATGTATTCAGGACATAAAGTTAATTTCTTTGCCACATTTTTGACAGTTTTACTTTGATGCCTTATTGAGAACAGGATGCATTTTTTGAAAATGTGTGTTCTGTACAAGCTACCTTCTTTACACTCTGTAATTTAGGTTTGTATTGTGGAGTAACTACATTGTTGTTGATTCATCCTCAGTTTTCTCCTATCGTAGCCATTAAACTCTGTAACTGTTTTAAGGTCGTGGTTAAATCCCTGAGCAGTTTCCTTCCTCTCCGTCAACTGAGTTAGGAAGGATGCCTCTTTTTGTAGTGACTGGGTGTATTGATACACCATCCAAAGTGAAATTAATAACTTCACCATGCTTTTTGTCTGCTTTTTAATTTTTTACCCATCTACCATAGGTGACCTTTTTTGCAAGGCTTTGGAAAACCTCCCTGGTCTTTGTGGTTGAATCTGTGTTTGGCCCATGCCAAATCTTTTCAGCCTCCTTAGGAGGAAGGGGTGTCATGCCCTCTTCATGACTGTGTTGGTGCGTCTGGACCATGATAGATCTTTTGTGATGTGGACACAAAGGAACTTGAAGCTCTCACTACAGCCCCATCGATATGAATGGGGGGTGTGCTCTGCCCTCTGTTTCCTGTAGTCCACGATCAGCTCCTGTGTCTTGCTGATGTTGAGGGAGAGGTTGTTGCCCTGGCACCACACTGCTAGGTCTCTGACCTACAGCCTATCATAGGCTGTCAAATCAAATCAAAGTGTATTTATCACGTGCGCCGAATACAGTGAAATGCTTACTTATAGGCTCTAACCAATAGTGCGAAGAAATAAAAAAAAGTGTGTGTGTGTGTGTAGGTAAGTAAATAAATAAAACAGTAAAAAGACATTTGAAAATAAGAGTAGTAAGGCTATATACAGACATCGGTTAGTCAGGCTTATTGAGGTAGTGTGTACATGTGGGTATGGTTAAAGTGACTATGCATATATGATGAATAGAGAGTAGCAGTAGCGTAAAAGGAGGGGTTGGCGGGGGGTGGAACACAATGCAGATAGCCCGGTTAGCAAATGTGTGGGAGCACTGGTTGGTCGGGCCAATTGAGGTAGTATGTACATTAATGTATAGTTAAAGTGACTATGCATATAAGATAAACAGAGAGTAGCAGCAGCGTCAAAGAGGGGTTGGGGGGGGCACACAATGCAAATAGTCCGGGTAACCATTTGGTTACCTGTTCAGGAGTCTTATGGCTTGGGGGTAAAAACTGTTGAGAAGCCTTTTTGTTGAATGTTGAGCTGTTGTCATTGAACAGTATTCTCACATAGGTGTTCCTCTTGTCAAAGTGGGAAAGGTCAGTGTGGAGTGCAATAGAGAGTGTCATCTGTGGATCTGTTGGGATGGTATGCGAATTGGAGTGGATCCAGGGTGTCTGGGATGATGGTGTTGATGTGAGCCATGACCAGCCTTTTGAAGCATTTCATTGCAACATATGTGAGTGCCACGGGGCGATAGTCATTTAGACAGGTTACCTTGCCATTCTTGGGCACAGGGACTATGATGGTCTGCTTAAAACATGTAGGTATGACAGACTTGGTCAGGGAGAGGTTGAAAATGTAAGTAAAGACACTTGCCAGCTGGTCAGCACAGGCATTGAGTACGCGTCCTGGTAATCCGTCTGAACGTTAACATGTTTAAATGTAAATCACCGGCCACTAGGAGCGCTGTTTCTGGATGAGCATTTTCTTGTTTGCTCATGGCCCTGTTCAGCTCGTTGAGTGAGGTCTTCATGCCAGCATCAGTTTGTGGTGATAAATAGACAGCTACAAAAAAAAAAAAATCTCTTGGTAAACAGTATGGTCTACTGCTTGTCATGAGGTATTCTAGCTCAGGCGAGCAGAACCTCAAGACTTCCTTAATATTAGATTTTTTAGCATCGGCTGTTATTAACAAAGAGACACCCCCTCCCCCCTTGAGCTTACCCGACGCTGCCGTTCTGTCTGCCGATGCATAGAAAAATCTGCTAGGCGTACGTATATTATCCTTGTTCAGCCACAACTCCGAGAAACATAGTATATCACAGTTCCTCAGGTCCTGTTGATTGGATAGTCTCGACCGTAGCTCGTCCAGTTTGTTCTCCATTGAGAACGGAGGGTGGAGGCGGTTTATGTACTCGCCGACCTAGTTGTCAGGGCGCCCACACTTCACCCTCTCGTACGTTGCCTTTTTATTTTTCAGCCTGTTCCAGGGGTGAGCGGCATGTCCTGCGTCTCTGACACGTTGAAGTAGAACTCTTCATCATAACAATGTCCAGAAGCTCTTTTGGGTCATGGTGGAAACATTGTGTACAAAAAAGTTTAGATCAACACACAAAATAGCAAAGTTGGTCAGAGCCCATGAAACGGCTGCTTTCCCATGACACTTATTTTGACACAGGTGCACCGGATTGAAATGATACCATCACTGAGAACCTTTTTGCCACTGGCTCTATCCCTAGACTTGACCTGAAATAAGGAATGCAGCTGCTTAGAAGACAAATACCTTGAGTACCTTTACGCCACTGCCGCATATTTCCTAATGTGGCTGTTGAGAAGACACAGGTGGACTCCGAATATGCAGTAAATTCAGGCTTTTATTACGCAAGCTACATCTATTTACATTGATTTATGTGTTCTCCACCCCACTATCTGTCAGTAATAAGTAATAGGATGTTGTTTTTCTTTAGCCTGTCGAAGCCCCTCCAACACGTTACTCTGTCACCTTTTTTATCACGCCCCTTTTTCTTTTACCATCTAAATGCATTTCGTAAACTGCCTTCGTACTGCCCGAGCCCTTCGACTCAGCAGTAATGAGATGAATGCTCCATTTGTTAAACTGTTTGTTCATGCCATATTGATCTAATTTGAATTCATTCGTTCGGTATGCTATAGCTGAAAATGAGGCATGTATCTTTCCTGATCAATGTAATGGTTTAAATTATAGAGACCCTACATTCCAAACATTCCAAGTCTGATGCTATGGCAACTGGCTTGATGATAGATCTGAAGATTTAAGCAGTAATGTAAAAAAATTGCCTGAAATTCGGAAGCTGAATTCCTATGTTCTAAATCTTCTCTCCACTCCAGCTAGTTGTTTCTCTTGGTAGTCTTATTCACTTATAAGGTGATTGTATAAATAGTATATTTAGCCACAAGTCAATATACACTGCTCAAAAAAATAAAGGGAACACTTAAACAACACAATGTAACTCCAAGTCAATCACACTTCTGTGAAATCAAACTGTCCACTTAGGAAGCAACACTGATTGACAATAAATTTCACATGCTGTTGTGCAAATGGAATAGACAAAAGGTGGAAATTATAGGCAATTAGCAAGACACCCCCAAAAAAAGAGTGATTCTGCAGGTGGTGACCACAGACAACTTCTCAGTTCCTATGCTTCCTGGCTGATGTTTTGGTCACTTTTGAATGCTGGCGGTCTGAGGATCTCATCTCGGTACCTAATGGCAGTCAGGCTACCTCTGGCGAGCACATGGAGGGCTGTGCGGCCCCACAAAGAAATGCCACCCCACACCATGACTGACCCACCGCCAAACCGGTCATGCTGGAGGATGTTGCAGGCAGCAGAACATTCTCCACGGCGTCTCCAGACTCTGTCACGTTTGTCACATGAGCTCATGTGATCAGTGTGAACCTGCTTTCATCTGTGAAGAGCACAGGGCGCCAGTGGCGAATTTGCCAATCTTGGTGTTCTCTGGCAAATGCCAAACGTCCTGCACGGTGCTGGGCTGTAAGCACAACCCCCACCTGTGGACGTCGGGCCCTCATACCACCCTCATGGAGTTTATTTCTGACCGTTTGAGCAGACACATGCACATTTGTGGCCTGCTGGAGGTCATTTTGCAGGGCTCTGGCAGTGCACCTCCTTGCACAAAGGCGGAGGTAGCGGTCCTGCTGCTGGGTTGTTGCCCTCCTACGGCCTCCTCCACGTCTCCTGATGTACTGGCCTGTCTCCTGGTAGCGCCTCCATGCTCTGGACACTACGCTGACAGACACAGCAAACCTTTTTGCCACAGCTCGCATTGATGTGCCATCCTGGATGAACTGCACTACCTGAGCCACTTGTGTGAGTTGTAGACTCCGTCTCATGCTACCACTAGAGTGAGAGCACCACCAGCATTCAAAAGTGACCAAAACATCAGCCAGGAAGCATAGGAACTGAAGTGGTCTGTGGTCACCACCCGCAGAATCACTCCTTTTTTGGGGGTGTCTTGCTAATTGCCTATAATTTCCACCTTTTGTCTATTCCATTTGCACAACAGCATGTGAAATTTATTGTCAATCAGTGTTGCTTCCTAAGTGGACAGTTTGATTTCATAGAAGTGTGATTGACTTGGAGTTACATTGTGTTGTTTAAGTGTTCCCTTTATTTTTTTGAGCAGTGTATTTAGAATGGATTGCCTAGGCATTTTAATCATCCCTGGAATTGGATAAGATTTACAGAGGGATTAATGGTTGAACAGGCCACCACTTTCCTTAATTATATCACCTTTGGGGGGGGGGGGGGGGGGGCTTCTGTAATGAAAAGTATGGCAGAACCTAACATGCAATTCGGAATTTACCTTGTTGCAGGTTAATTCTGTGAATTGAATGCAGCACTAGTGTCTTTGTTTTTCAAATCAATTCTGTAAATCTGTGAATATTCCAATTCATGACAATTCATGCATAATCCAGCACTTTTAGTCAGTAACCTTTGTTACCATTCCCTGTAGATTAATAATACATCATCTATTTCATATTAAAAAGAACACAACATGCTCAGTGTGTTCTTTATTTCATGATAATGGTTTACATCTGATGTGACAATTTAAAAAAATATGTATTTAAATGTATTCTTAGGGGATAGCCCCTTTTTTTCCATTTTCGCCTAAATGACATACCCAAATCTAACTGCCTGTAGTTAAGGCCCTGAAGCAAGGATATGCACATTCTTGGTGCCGTTTGAAAGGAAACACTTTGAAGTTTGTGTAAATGTGAATTGAATGTAGGAGAATATAACACAATAGATCTGGTAGAAGAAAAAACAAAGAAAAAACCCACCCATGTTTTTTTACCACCATCTTTGAAATGCCAGAGAAAGGTCACTGTTATAGCCATCACTCTGGTTGGAATTCCGATAGTGTCCACAAGATGGCAGCAGTGTGTGTGCAAAGTTTCAGATGGATAACGTCAAGTATGACTGAACCTCGAGACTTTTAGTGTGAAGTCCACAGGTACATTTGGGCAAATCGTGAAGGAGACATTCACATTTATATTCCATTTTTATGCAAGAATATCGTGAAATCTGTATACTTGGACTTTGATTTAGCTTTCCAAGTATTAGTAGCCATATTATAAGTTCAACATTTGCAAAACAACCAGTTTTCATAACTCTGAATATCCTTATCATTTTTGTCCAAAATGAAAAGACATGCTGTCGTACAAGGTAAAAAGCGACATTTTACAACATATACATGGTTTCAGGATACTTCCGTAAAGCCCAGCTCATTGGCTATCTAGCTAGCTTTGTTTGACCCCGATCGGTGCATATTTGACAAAGATACAGTCATTCAAGTGATGGCCGCCCACGTCATCGGCGTGCAATGAAGGCGTTGCTCTCTGACCAAATACGATGTACTATAGGATACACTACACCCCTAACGAAATAGTGAAGTCTTGTTACCTTCTAGCATCTCTGAGGAATAGATACAAATGTGATTTGACTCGTTTGAAACAACATTTAGGGTGAGATTTTCACAGATTCCTTTCTTTGCAAATTGAACGAGTGGAAATACAAAATTGATCATGCATGCTTTTAGGATATGAAAAAGGATGTTATCTAACAAAACAACACTATCTCTGGGACCCTTTGGATGATAATTCAGAGCAAGATTTCAGAATGTAAGTACACATTTCACCTTCAGAGGTGAATTTATCAAACCTATCGCGGTGAAAAAACTGTTTTGTTGTTAGGAGCTCTCCTTAAACAATAGCATGGCATTTTTTGGAGTAATACCTACTGTATATTGGACAGTGCAGTTATATTAACAAGAATTTAAGCTTTCAGACAATATAAGACACTTACATGTACCGACATTTGTTGTTTATCTAAAATCTGCGATCCTGACATAACGCGCTGCATGATTTACAACTGTCCTGTTGACGGGACGCCGATGCTTAAGAAGTTTTTAAGGAAAATACATTTGCTAATTTCTCAGACAATCGTAATGCGTGGAAAAGATTTTGCATTTCCAAAGTTTATTTTTTAGAAAATGTAATATCTTCTGTTGTTTTGTGTGGCTCTTTTGAGTTATTCTTCAATACTATGCCTTTGGAAAGGTAAGGCTGGAGTAAATGTAAATGAACCTCCCACACACAGACAAGTCATCCATACTGACACCTACACACAGACACGAACACTCACACACATACAGAGACACACACACACACACAAAAACAAATCCACAAACACATGAACACACACTCAGTGACATTTAATCATTTATAAAGGGGGAGACTTAGGCCACTCCCAACTATTGGTTATTCCCTCTGCTTAGCAGCTCTTGACAGGTCAGGTTGGGAGGGTGGGTGGGTGGGGGAGGTTGGTCAGGAGGAGGAAGAGGAGAGAGACGGGACACTGATCTCTGTGATATTACTGCAAGGTCACAAAAAAGAGAGCCAGGGAGAGGGGGGGAGAGAGAGATTGCAGATCACATTTTCTCCAGAGAGAGGGAAACCCGCCCTTACACATAAATGCGAAACAACAAAAATGTAACTGATGAAAAAAACAATGATTACAGCCAGATTAAAGCCGATTGTCACCACACTAAACATAACTATTAGATATCAGGTTAGCTAACCTGAACCTCAAACTAGTATGTGCATAACGTTTTAATTATAGTCTTACCACATTGTACTTTAAACTGTTCTATACGCCTGCCACATACTTGATTGTCTGTGCAGTGGAAAGCTACTTAAAAGTTTAGCCGAAAGCAACCGCAATATGCTTGTGTGACAAGTTGACAGACGATTTGACTGAATTAGATTGACATCAAACAATAGCCTGCAGCTCCACGTGCGTAACACCCAAATTAATACCCGTCACTCAAACGCCCTAAACCCCCCAAACCCTCCAACCCCCATGCCCCTCATTGTGGCAACTGAAGCAATTTACAGTTTCATCTTTGAAATAAATCCCTCTTTATGAAATGGAACTTCATACGTAGGCCATCCATTATCAGTAGCCAGAGCGGTGGTGGGATTGCTGGAGTGCAGGTGAGGCCCTTCATCATGTTGGCAACCACACAGTGTAAAAAAAGGCCCAGAGATGGAGTGTGCAAGTGTGACGGTAAGCAGACCTTTAATGGATCCCGCCAATTACCCTGGCTTTTGTGTTGATGGAGCGTGATAGGTTACAGTGAGCTGAGCCGCAGAGAGGCATGGAGAGGCGGAGAGAGCAGCAGAGCCGGGCCTGATGGGACGAGGGGAGGGGGGGTCCCAGTAATGGCTTCACATGGCTCAGTGGGCGGACCATCCACCACCAAGAACAATGCCTGCTGCCTGTCAAGCCACGAGACGGTGGTCTCTGGAATAATTCACGAGCAACGGGTGTACAATGGAGCTAGGACGGACTTGTCGAGAAGGTGAGGTAGGCAGGTTGTGCTCTTCACATGACAACTCTAAATAGGGTATGCTTCAATAGGGTTTCAACCGAATACTAATGGGTGATTTTCCATCATGCTCCAATCCTTTGTCGATAGCCCTATACTGCTCCATTATGATTTTCATAGAGAGGAAACCAATCTAATAACCCAGCCCAGTATGCATAAAGAAGGCATTTGACAAATGACCTGCGAACATGCCTGGTGACAAAAAACAATGTGTAGCATCCAAGGAGAATAGCATTGATTGTGAGTGAATCATTTTACTGTGCATTGAGACACGATTTGTTGCGTGTTGTTTGTCTTGGCATGTGAAGGATCGTTTTCTGATGTTGGGAGAGGGCTGGAGATGATGTGTGCCAGACTGAGGTTTCGGCGAGGGCGCTTTAAAGATCTGTAAAGAGGATCATTGAGGAGGCGCAAGGGGGAATGAATAATTTCCAAGAGGCATCAATGTGAATACATTGCATACAGGTTCTCAGAGCACAGAGACCAAGGAGCCTCCCACAAAATGTTCTAGGGTGACGATATTAACGCTATAGATTATAGGGACGATCCTTGACCTTAAATTTTAAGTTTTATTTGGAACTCCATTTGGGGTGTAAAGTCAGACCCTGTGACAACTACTTCACAAAGAAAAAGTTTTCAACTGCACAAGTTTTCGACCCCCCCAAAAAAGATTTCCTTTGTGAGCATACAACCCTGTAATAGAAGGCAAATAATTGGATTGTAGTACTATTGACATACCCTATAGAGCATTCCAAAACTTTAGACAATACAAACTGTCACCATTTCTTAAAATATGTGCAGTGAACATTGGGACACCTTCGACATCAATTATACATTGCTTTTCCAAGTGCCTGAAAAAAACACAACATTTATTGACTTAGAAAAATGTAGTGTTTATCTCCATTTTGGATTCAATTAAGCTATTTGGCTCCTTTATGTCAAAGCATCACTTTGCACACATAATGTTCTAGTTTCGACTTTCGATTATATACACTGCTCAAAAAAATAAAGGGAACACTTAAACAACACAATGTAACTCCAAGTCAATCACACTTCTGTGAAATCAAACTGTCCACTTAGGAAGCAACACTGATTGCACATTTGTGGCCTGCTGGAGGTCATTTTGCAGGGCTCTGGCAGTGCTCCTCCTTGCACAAAGGCGGAGGTAGCGGTCCTGCTGCTGGGTTGTTGCCCTCCTACGGCCTCCTCCACGTCTCCTGATGTACTGGCATGTCTCCTGGTAGCGCCTCCATGCTCTGGACACTACGCTGACAGACACAGCAAACCTTCTTGCCACAGCTCGCATTGATGTGCCATCCTGGATGAGCTGCACTACCTGAGCCACTTGTGTGGGTTGTAGACTCCGTCTCATGCTACCACTAGAGTGAGAGCACCGCCAGCATTCAAAAGTGACCAAAACATCATCCAGGAAGCATAGGAACTGAGAAGTGGTCTGTGGTCACCACCTGCAGAATCACTCCTTTATTGGGGGTGTCTTGCTAATTGCCTATAATTTCCACCTTTTGTCTATTCCATTTGCACAACAGCATGTGAAATGTATTGTCAATCAGTGTTGCTTCCTAAGTGGACAGTTTGATTTCACAGAAGTGTGACTGACTTGGAGTTACATTGTGTTGTTTAAGTGTTCCCTTTATTTTGTTGAGCAGTGTATATTGTTTGAAACCACAAAAACTTTAACACAATAAAGCCAGTGGTGTAAAGTAAGTTGAAGAACTACTGAAGTATTTTATCTATACTTTACTTTACTATTTTTATTTTGGACTTTTACTTTGACTTTTTCTCCAACAAATTCCTAAAGAAAATATGTACTTTTAACTTTTTCCTTGACACCCAAAAGTATTCATTACATTTTGAATGTTCAGTTAAGCAGGACAGCAATATGGTCCAATACACGCACCTATCAATATAACATGTTGTCATCCATACAGCCTCTGATCTGGCGAATTTACTTAAAACACAAATATTGCGTTTGTAAATTATCTCTGAGCTTAACATAAGGAAATTGATGTATAGAATTTACTTTTAGTCATGTATGACAAGTGGGTACATTTCCCACCACTTCACTTAAGTATCTGATTTAAAATGTACTTAAGGCGGCTAGCATAGTGGTTAAGAGTGATAGGTCAGTAATTTAAAAGGTTGCTGATTCGAATTTCCGAGCAGAGTATGTGAAAAATCTGTTGATGTGCCCTTGAGCAAGGCACTTAACCCTAATTGCTCCTGTGACGCTATGGATAAGAGTGTCTGCTAAATGTAAACAATGTACTTTTACTCAAGTAGTATTTTACTGGGTGACTTTTACTTGAGTCATTTTCTATTAAGGTACCCTATATATAGAAAAGTATGTGGACACCCCTTCAAATTAGTGGGTTCGGCTATTTCAGCCACATCCGTTGCTGAAAGGTGTATAAAATTGAGCACACAGCCATGCAATCTCCATAGACAAACATTGGCAGTAGAATGGCCTTACTGAAGAGCTCAGTGACTTTCAATGTGGCACCAACAACAATTCAGTTTTTCAAATGTCTGTCCTACTAAAGCTGCCCCAGTCAACTGTAAGTGTTGTTCTTGTGAAGTGGAAACGTCTAGGAGCAACAATGGGTCAGCCACTAAGTGGTAGGGCCACACAAGCTCACAGAACAGCACCGCCAAGTGATGAAGAGCGTCGCTTGTAAAAATTGTCTGTCCTCGGTTGCAACACTCACTACCGAGTTCCAACCTGCCTCTGGAAGCAGCATCAGCAAAATAGCTGTTCTTCGGGAGCATCATAAAATGGGTTTCCATGGCTAAGCAGCCGCACACAAGCCTAAGATCACCATGTGCAATGCCAAGCATCGGCTGGAGTGGTGTAAAGCTCGCCACCATTGGACTCTGGAGCAGTGGAAACACATTTTCTGGAGTGATGAATCACACTTCACCATCTGGCAGTCCGATGGACAAATCTGGGTTTGGCAGATGCCAGGAGAAGGCTACCTGCCTCGATGCATAGTGCCAACTGTAAAGTTTAATGGCCCGGGCCTGTTTTCATGGTTCGAGCTAGGCCCCTTAGTTCCAGTGAAGGAAGATCTTAACACTACAGCATACAATGACATTCTAGACAATTCTGTGCTTCCAATTTTGCGGTAATAGTTTGGGTAAGGCCCTTTCCTGTTTCAGCATGACAATGCCCCCGTGCACAAAGAGAGGTCCATACAGAAATTTGTCAAGATCGGTGTCGAAAAACTTGACTGGTCTGCACAGAGCCCTGACCTCAACCCCATCGACTACCTTTGGGATGAATTGGAACAACGACTGCGAGCCAGGCCTAATTGCCCAACATCAGTGCCCGACCTCACTAACGCTTGTGGCTGAATGGAAGTAGGTCCCCGCATCAATTTTCCAACATCTCGTAGAAGACTTTCCCAGAAGAGTGGAGGCTATTATAGCAGCAAAGGGGAGACCAACTCCCTACTAATGCCCATGATTTTTTTGGATTGAGATGTTCGACGTGCAGGTGTCCACATACTTTCGGTCATGTAGTGTATCTTTGCTTTTAATCAAGTATGACAATTGAGTACTTTTTCTACCACTGGCTAAAGCACAATAATATGACATGGAAGCGAAGAAAACAACACTATTTCTACTTCCACTATTCTATTACCCCTCTATTTCTACTCTTTCCAATGTTCCTGTACTGCCTCAATGCCAGTCAGGCGTTACATAACAGGTTAGACATGGTCTGTTTGCTTTGGTGTTTGTATTTTCACAGACACACCCTGGGACATATTCCACAAAGACTTGTCTGGTTTGGAAAGCAAAGAAGTGGCTGTCACCATTTCATCAAATGTATTTAGCTCTAAATTGTGGAAAAATATAATCCAACGGTTGGTAAAAGGACAACACAATTTGACTGTGTACCTGGTTTAAGTCGCAATCCACTGTAACGGTCGTCATATTCGTTCTCCTCCTCAGACGAGGAGGAGCATGGATCGGACCAACACGCAGCGAGGTATGTAGACATAACGAACACTGACACGAACTGCACTTGATAATTAACAAAATAACAAACAAACGACTTAGACTGACCTGAACATAAGAACTTACATATAGACACGAAGAACGCACAAACAGGAAAGACTAGTTAAACGAATGAACAAACGAAAACAGTCCCGTGTGGTGCAACGGACACAGACACAGGAACAATCACCCACAAACAAACAGTGAGAACAGCCTACCTTAATATGGTTCTCAATCAGAGGAAACGTCAAACACCTGACTCTAATTGAGAACCATATCAGGCAACACCTTTAACCCAACATAGAAACACATAACATAGAATGCCCACCCCAACTCACGCCCTGACCAACTAAACACATACAAAAACAACAGAAAACAGGTCAGGAACGTGACATCCACCATAATGACACATATGCTGCAGCTATTTTGTGAAATGCAACAACGGATGTCCTATCCATAACATAAACAGCCACATAAAGAGCAACTAATACTGATGCTAGGTAGTTTCAACTGGCTGACTGGGGTAGCTAGCTAGCAAGTTATAATGACAGAAACATAGCTTTGTATACCTTACCAACTTTATTAGCTATTGCAAGCTACGTCTTTCCTGTACAGTATGTACCTGTGCTTGTCTGTGTCTTGGCTGAGAAACACCAGACAGGTGTGTTCTTCAGCAACTCATTTTATTTGTCTCCAAGTAGTGGGGCTGATGTTTTTCTTTTACTGAAACGGTTTTAATGAGAAAGGGAATGATTAGTATTATGGCATATGAATCATACAGTAAACACTCAACATTGGAAGTAAACAATTACCAACTAAACTTCTATCCCTTCAGTTGGTATAGCCTACATTATAATTCCAACCTGCAATCTGCAGTTCAAACAACAACAAAGTGGTCACCCCGCCAGCTTTTTGGGTGAACAGCTTGGAGCAGGGGCTGGAGAAATGTAACCACTCTCAAATTCATATACGGGGCTATGGATGCAAGGACTGACCATCCATGAGATCAAAATGATTGTTTTTAAAATGTTTTGAAGCTATACAGTGTTTGTTTATAATTCCAGTATTTACAAACAAAGCAGTTAACTTCTTATGGCTGGGGGCAGTAGTGAGTAGCTTGGATGAATAAGGTGCCCAGAATAAACTGCCTGCTACTCAGGCCCAGTTGCAAATATATGCATATTATGAGTTGAATGATGTCTGTGAGTATAACAGAACTCATATGGCAGGCAAAAACCTGAGAAAAAATCCAACCAGGAAGTGGGACATCTGAGGTTTGTAGTTTTTCAACTCTTTGCCTATCCAAGATACAGTGGAAATGGGGTCATATTGCACTTCCTTGGGATAGTTTTATTTTTTCAGTGGGACAATTACACACATTTTAGTGCCAAAGACACACTAGAATGACTTTCCAATAGGTGTTGAGTTTTCCTGAAAGGTCCAGTCTCAGTCCTGATTTAAATCTGCTTGAAAATCTGAGACAAGGTTTGAATATTGCTGTCCATCAATGACTCCCTGTCAAATGTACTGAGCTTGAGCAATTTTGGCAAAAACAATGGATATATGTGCAACAATGGATATATGTGCAAAGTTGGTATACTCTTATTCTAATTGATTCACAGCTGTTTTGGCTGCCAAAGGTACTTCCACCAAGTACTAGCTCTGGGGTGTGAAGACATACGCAATGAAGATTGTACAAGTGTCTGGAACTATTGGAGGCATGCGACACCAGAATATTTCAAGCACAGTCACATATCAGCACTGTACAATATATTCTTCCACAATTTGGTGTTTTGTTGATGGTGGTGCAAAACATTGTGTCAGGCACCACTCCATAATCTCCCATAAGTGTTCAATTGGTTTGAGATCTGGTGACTGAGACGGCCATGGCATATGGTTTAAATAATTGTCATGCTCATCAAACCATTCAGTGACCACTCTTGCCCTGTGGATGGGGGCATTGCCGTCCCAAAATAATGGCCAAAATAACTGCCTGTACCATTGGGATGTTAATTGCTTAATTAACTCAGGAACCACACCTATGTGGAAGCATCTGATTTCAATATACTTTGTATCCCTCATTTACTCAAGTGTTTCCATTATTTTGGCAGTTAACTGTAGGTTCAGGCATCATTCTAAAAACATGCTGGGAAATCCCCTTTACATCAACAGAGGGCTCCAGGTAGACTGTTAGATCTAGGATCTTCCTACCCCCACCCTTAACCTTACCCAACAGGTCCTATACACTTAAATAAGCTCCTGGATCTGTGCTTAAGAACAGTTACCAGCTACACCCAATCTAACAGGCTATAATCTTATTTCCAGCAGCTCACAACCACCCCATCTCGTCCTTGATTTACTGTCGGTACCTGCTTGTGACAGCCAGAGGGCTGCTTCGAGATACACAAACAGAATTGTCAATCACCTTACATTAAAGGCCCATTTTAGTCAAAATGCAGTCTTCCCTGCGTTTTGCATCATATTGTACAACAGCTGATAAAAATAATAATAATAATAATAGTTTGATCAGTGTTATTTCCTGAAGGTTGCTAGTTGAAAATACAATCTACACAGGACCTTTTAATCAGCAGGTTTGCATGGGCGGGAGTTTCGGTTAACCTCTAACGAGCCTCTACCCCGGGTCCGGGATCACCCCCCACCCCCCCACACACTGATTAGCATAGCTAGCATAGCTTCACAAGTAGATAGTAGCATCTAAATATCATTAAATCACAAGTCCAAGACACCAGATGAAAGATACAGATCTTGTGAATAAAGCCACCATTTCAGATTTTTAAAATGTTTTACAGGGAAGACAAAATATGTAAATCTATTAGCTAAACACGTTAGCAAAATACACCACTTTTCTAACTCCATCAGTTTCTTACTACTTCAGGTGCTATCACCAATTCGGCTAAACTAAGATATTGATAGCCACTAACCAAGAAAAAACCTCTTCAGATGACAGTCTGATAACATATTTATGGTATAGGATAGGTTTTGTTAGAAAAAAGTGCATATTTCAGGTAGAAATCACAGTTTACAATTGCACCGACCATCACAAGACGACTAGAATTACTATAGAGAGCAACGTGTATGACCAATTTACTCTTAATAAAACATTTCATAAGAATAGACAAAGCATAGCAATGGAAAGACCCAGATCTTGTGATTCCAGACAATATTTCAGATTTTCTAAGCGTTTTACAGCGAAAACACAATAAATCGATAAGTTAGCATACCACATGTGAAAACGTTACCAGAGCATCGATTCCAGCCAAAGAGCGCTATAACGTAATCACCGCCAAAATATATTAATTTTTTCACTAACCTTCTCAGAATTCTTCCGATGACACTCCTGTAACACCATTTTACAACATACATATACAGTTTGTTCGAAAAGGTGCATATTTAGCCATACAAAACCGTGGTTACACAATGAAAATACTAGGAAATCAAGCCTCAAAATGTCTGACGTCATCTTTCAGAGTGATCTAGTTTAATTGAAAGCTAATCATATACTTGACTAAAAAATACAGGGTTGACAGGAATCGAAAGACAAATTAGTTCTTAATGCAACCGCTGACTTACATTTTTAAAATTATCCTTACTTTTCAATACAGGGTTCGCCAAGTGACGCGATAACAAACAAAATGGCGAAATATGCGTTTAAAATATTTCGACAGAAACACGATTTATCATCATAAATTGTTCTTACTGTGAGCTGTTCTTCCATCAGAATCTTGGGCAAAGAATCCTTTCTTGGGTCGAATCTTCTTTTGGTCGATAGATGTCCTCTGTCCTTCGAAATATCCACTAACGATCGAACGGGACCCCGAAACGTGTCCAAAGTTTCAGAGTGCACAACAAAGAAATTCCTCAAAATCGCACTAAACGGATATAAATTGCTATAAAACGGTTCAAATTAACTACATTATGATGTTTTTAACAACTTTAACGACTAAAAACATGACCGGAGAAATATCACTCTCTAAACAACGATTTGGAAGGAGGCAGTTCTGATGTCCATTTTGCGCATGACGCATGCAGGAAGAGAGCGGTACTTCTACGTTCTCGTGTTTTATAGTGGCTCTGATTGCGCAATCGAATCCATTCAAAACGTGATGACGTACAGACACCCAGAGGAAGACGTAGGCAGTGTCGGTTTCTTCATAGCATTCACTGTCACCTTAAAAACAGACTCCAGATCAGGGGTAAAAATTTCTGAAATCTGACCCCTGTCATGAAAAGTGCTGTAGATATAGTTCTGTACCACTCAGAGACAAAATTCCAACGGCTATGGAAACTAGAAAGTGTTTTCTATCCAATAATAACAATAATATGCATATTGTACGATCAAGAATTTAGCACGAGGCAGTTTAATTTGGAGACCAAAAAATGCTAATGCGGAACAGCACCCCCTATAGTTGCAAGAAGTTAATAGACCAATAACAAAGCTAATTTTCAGTTTCCCCCTCCCCACAGACCACTCTCAGACAGTCCTAGCTAAATTCTTGCTAGATACATTTTCTGTTGCTAAAATGCCATTTTTGCCCATTTGAATGGAAATCTACTACAGTAAGATACTTAATTGTTACCCAGAAATGATTTGAAATGTATTTAAAAACAGCTATGTTGGGCCTTTAAGGTACCCTAACCCTTAAAACCTCTTTGGGATCGGTGTCCTGCTAGTGTGCCACTACGACAACATCCGGTGAAATTGCAGAGCGCGAAATTCAAATAAATGACTATAAAAATTTAACTTTCATGAAATCACACATGCAATACACCAAATTAAAGCTACACTTGTTACATGTATGTTTTGTTTGATAAAGTTCATATTTACATCCAAACATCTCAGTTTACATTGGCGCGTTACGTTCAGTAATGTTTTGCTTCCAAAACATACGGAAAAACACAGCCATTTTTCCAGCCAAAGAGAGGAGTCACAAAAAGCATAAATAGAGATAAAATGAATCACTAACCTTTGATCTTCTTCATATGACACTCATAGGACTTCATGTCACACAATACATGTATGTTTTGTTCAAAAAAGTTCATATTTATATCCCAAAATTTCAGTTTACATTGGCGCGTTACGTTCAGTAATGTTTTGCTTCCAAAACATCCAGTGATTTTGCAGAGAGCCACATCAATTTACAGAAATACTCATCATAAATGTTGATGAAAATACAAGTGTTATGCATGGAACTTTAGATAAACTTCTCCTTAATGCAACCGCTGTGTCAGATTTCAAAAACGCTTTACCGAAAAAGCACACCATGCTATAATCTGAGTACAGCGCTCAGAGCCCAAACAAGCCAAACAGATACCCGCCATGTTGTGGAGTCAACAAAGTCAGAAATAGCATTATAAATATTCACTTACCTTTGATGATCTACATCAGAATGCACTCCCAGGAATCCCAGTTCCACAATAAATGTTTGATTTGTTCGATAAAGTCCATCATTTATGTCCTAATACCTCATTTTTGTTTGCGCGTTTAGTACACAATCCAAATTGACGACGCGCGGGCAGGTCCAGGCGAAAATTCAGACGAAAAGTCATATTACAGTTCGTAGAAACATGTCAAACTAAGTATAGAATCAATCTTTAGGATGTTTTTATCATAAATCTTCAATAATGTTCCAACCAGAGAATTTCTTTGTCTGTAGAATTGCAATGGAACGCAAGCTACCTCTCACGTGAACGTGCGTGACCAGCTCATGCCACTCTGGCAGACCTCTGACCCATTCAGCTCCCATTCCCCCCTCCATCACAGTAGAAGCATCAAACAAGGTTCTAAAGACTGTTGACATCTAGTGGAAGCCTTAGGAAGTGCAATATGGCCCCATTTCCACTGTATCTTGGATAGGCAAAGAGTTGAAAAACTACAAACCTCAGACTTCCCACTTCCTGGTTGGATTTTATCTCAGGTTTTTGCTTGCCATATGAGTTCTGTTATACTCACAGACATCATTCAAACAGTTTTAGAAACTCCAGAGTGTTTTCTATCCAAAACAACTATATGCATATTCTAGCTTTTAGGACTTAGTAGCAGACAGTTTACTCTGGGCACCTTTTGATCCAAGCTACTCCATACTGCCCCCATGTCCCAAAGAAGTTAATCCAACTGCGTTGTCAGATTTCAAAGAGCATACCATGCGATTATCTGAGGACAGCGCCCCACATTAAAATATTTTTTCAAAACAGCCCAGGTGTCACAAAATCCCAAATAGCGATAAAATAAATCACTTACCTTTGAAGATCTTCATCTGTTTGCAATCCCAAGGGTCCCAGCTCCACAATGAATGGTCGTTTTGTTCGATAAAGTCCTCCTTTATATCCAAAAAAGTCTGTTCAGTTGGCGCCATTGATTTCAGTAATCTACTTGTTCAACATGCATACAAACTAATCCATAAAGTTACCGGTAAAGTTCGTCCAAACAAGTCAAATGATGTTTCTAATTAATCCTCAGGTACTCTAATATCTAAATTAACGATAAAATGTAAGACGAGAATAGTATGTTCAATAGGGAAGAAAAATAACGAAGAGTGCGCACCTCATTCACACGCGCAGACTACTTTTCTAATGAGGGACACCTTGGATAAACTACAACTACTTGTTCATTTTTCAAAAAACAAGCCTGAAACCCTTTCTAAAGACTGTTGACATCTAGTGGAAGCCATAGGAAGTGCAATCAGGGGTCCTATCTATTTGTTTTTCCAATAGGCTAGTATTGAAATGGCCTGTGACCTCAAAAACATATTTTCTGGATTGGTTTTCGCCTGCCATATCAGTTCTGTTATACTCACAGACATTATTTTAACAGTTTTAGAAACTCCAGAGTGTTTTCTATCGAATGCTAATTATATGCATATCCCAGCTTCTGGGCCTGAGTAATGGACAGTTTACTTTGGATACGTCATTCATCTGAACTTCCAAACACTGCCCCCTAGCCTTAAGAGGAATGTAAAGTGTTACCGAACTTTTATTACAGGATGTGTGTGCATGGAAACAGAAGGACATTCTAGGGGGACAGTGTGGCTACAGTAAATTGTGTTTTTATGCTGGAAAACCAACTGTAAAAGGCTGATTGATTACGTTTAGTGGGGTTTATATGCAATTACGTGTGTTTGGGATGAAATTCATTAAAATTGGGGTGGTAAAAAATATACAATTCCAACCTGTTTCGTGTGGAGATACTCCTTATCCTATGGGTGTTATCGCATGTATCGGCAGTCTGTCGTCAGTTCCCACCTGGCACATATTACAATTCAACTAGAGACACCCCTCCCTTTCCTTTGCTCTCCCAGCATTTGTGTACAGCTATGAGCAGCAAGAGATTATTGGCTTTGGTGTCGGGCGGACACCGGCAGTGGCTGAGTCAGCCAACCGGCTGCCCTTTGAAAGCCCTGAGCTCCGTGTGGGGCGAATCCAGCGATGCCCACTGTACAAGTCTCACTCTGTCTTCCACAGTCACACAGAGCCTCTAACTGGCGTCAACACCCTCTTCTCTGATGCAAGGCCCATGCTCGGATTCATCCTTCTCTCGTTGACTGGTGTAGAAAGAAAGGCCTGTATACAGAGTGTGGTCATGAAATGGAAAAATTTCTCAATGCCTCTGTTCTTACAACAGAATTAAACAAAAATTGATATCTCTGCTGGGAGGCCCTGAGTCAGAGATATGAAAGAGTAAGGAGGATAAAAAGGATGTTTTGAGGAGAATGCTGTGGAAGGACAAGGTGAAAACATAATCAATAATGTAATTAATGGATTATGTTTGCTGGAGGACATGATTTTACACAGTGCCGTTATATGTCGTTGAATATAGAAATGTATGGATAACATGGTTTTCATATCATTCCAATGATCCAGCAGGGTTTGTTTTGGTTGGTTGGTTTTGGCTGAACCTACTTTGACATTGTAACACGCCAAAGGCTTGGCCTTGAGTAAGGCTGAGCTAATCTAATGTCTTATTATTGTATCTTTTCAAGAGAGAATACGTCACTGTACATAACACGGTAGTCATGGTACCGGTGCTATGACATTCTTAAGGGGCACCAATTTCTCTCTTTCTATTTCCTCAACTTCCTCTCTCAATTTACATCTATGAGCATAAGCCAATCACCATTAACCCCTTGTGTGTCAAGTCCTATTCTCAACAAGAATTTCAGTATACCAGTCTGTGCAACGAAGGAAAAAAGTCATATGCATTTTAATATTGGCCTTTGGAAGCGAGAACTTTTCTTAAAATACCTCAAGTGCTTTTAATTCCTGGTGACATGCTTTAATATTTGACAATCTGTGCTGTCAAACCATTCCTTAATAGCAAGGAATCCTTCACCACATCCCACAAAGCTATACCCATAATGTAGCTTACATTCTTCAAAAATCACACTTTGAAAATGATATACAGTAGCAGTTGAAAGTTTGGACACACCTACTCATTCCATGGTTTTTCTTTATTTTTTTTATTTTTTCTACATTGTAGAATAATAGTGAAGACATCAAGAACACTTATGGAAACATCTTTCAACCAAAAAACTGTTAAACAAATCAAAATGTATTTTATATTTGAGATTCTTCAAAGTAGCCACCCTTTTCCTTGATGACAGCTTTGCACACTCTTCGCATTCTCTCAACCAGCTTCATGAGCAAGTCACCTGCAATGCATTTCAATTAACAGGTGTGCCTTGTAAATTTGTGGAATTTCTTTCCTTTTTAATGCATTTGAGCCAATCAGTTCTGTTGTGACAGGTAGGGGTGGTATACAGAAGATAGCCCTATTTGGTAAAAGACTGGTAAAAGTCCAAATTATGTCAAGAACAGCTCAAATAAGCAAAGAGAAACGACAGTTCATCATTACTTTAAGACATGACGGTCAGTCAATCATGAACATTTCAAGAACTTTGAAAGTTTTGTTCAAGTGCAGTCGCAAAAACCATCAAGCGATATGATGAAACTGGCTCTCATGAGGACCGCCACAGGAAAGGAAGACCCAGAGTTACCTCTGCTGCAAAGGATAAGTTCATTATAGTTAACTACACCTCAGATTGCAGCCCAAATAAATGCTTCACAGAGTTCAAGTAACAGACACATCTCAACATCAACTGTTCAGAGGATACTGTGTGAATCAGGCATTCATGGTTGAATTGTTGCAAAGAAACCATTACTAAAGGACACCAATAAAAAGAAGAGACTTGCTTGGGCCAAGAAACACGAGCAATGGACATTAGGCCAGTGGAAATCTGTCCTTTGATCTGATTTGTCCACATTTTCGATTTTTGGTTCCAACCGCCATGTCTTTGTGACATCCAGAGGAGGTGAACGGATGATCTCTGCATGTGTGGTTCCTACCTTGAAGCATGGAGGAGGAAGTGTGATGGTGTAGGGCTGCTATGCTGGTGAAACTATGTGATTTACTTAGAATTCAAGGCACACTTAACCAGCATGGCTACCACAGCATTCTGCAGAGATGACCTGGCCTCCACAATCACCTGACCTCAACCCAATTGAGATGGTTTGGGATGAGTTGGACTGCAGAGTGAAGGAAAAGCAGCCAACAAGTGCTAAGCATATATGTGGGAACTCCTTCAAGACTGTTAGAAAGAATGCCAAGAGTGTGCAGAGCTGTCATCAAGGCAAAGGGTGGCTACTTTGAAGAATGTCAAATATACAGTGCTGTTGACACTCTGTGATTTATTTAGAATTCAAGGCACACTTAACCAGCATGGCTACCACAGCATTCTGCAACGATACACCATCCCATCTGGTTTGCACCTAGTGGGACTATCATTTGTTTTCAACAGGACAATGACCCAAAACATACCTCCAGGCTGTGTAAGGGCTTTTAGACCAAGAAGAGAGTTGGGAGTGCTGCATCGGAAGAGCTGGCCTCCACAATCACCCGAACGTCAACCCAATTGAGATGGTTTGGGATGAGTTGGACTGCAGAGTTTAAAAAAATATATATATTTCACCTTTATTTAACCAGGTAGGCTAGTTGAGAACAAGTTCTCATTTACAACTGCGACCTGGCCAAGATAAAGCAAAGCAGTTCAACACATACAACAACACAGAGTTACACATTGAAAAAACAAACATACAGTCAATAATACAGTATAAAAAAGTCTATATACATTGTGTGCAAATGAGGTAAGATAAGGGAGGTAAAGGCAATAAATAGGCCATGGTGGCGAAGTAATTACAATATAGCAATTAAACACTGGAGTGATAGATGTGCAGAAGATGAATGTGCATGTAGAGATGCTGGGGTGCAAAGGAGCAAGATAAACACATAAATACAGTATGGGGATGAGGAAGTTGGCTGGGCTATTTACAGATGGGCTATGTACAGGTGCAGTGATCTGTGAGATGCTCTGACAGCTGGTGCTTACAGTTAGTGAGGGATATATGAGTCTCCAGCTTCAGTGATTTTTGCAGTTCGTTCCAGTCATTTGTTAGCAGAGAACTGGAAGGAAAGGCGGCCAAAGAGGAATTGGCATTGGGGGTGACCAGTGAACTATACCTGCTGGAGCGCGTGCTACGGGTGGGTGCTGCTATGGTGACCAGTGAGCTGAGATAAGGCGGCGCTTTACCTAGCAAAGACTTGTAGATGACCTGGAGCCAGTGGGTTTGGTAACGAGTATGACGCGAGGGCCAGCCAACGAGAGCGTACAGGTTGCTGTGGTGGGTAGTATACGGGGCTTTGGTGACAAAACGGATGGCACTGTGATAGACTGCATCCAATTTGTTGAGTAGAGTGTTGGAGAATATTTTGTAAATGACATCGCCGAAGTAGAATGGATCGGTAGAATGGGTCAGTTTTACGAGGGTATGTTTGGCAGCATGAGTGAAGGATTCTTTGTTGCGAAATAGGAAGCTGATTCTAGATTTAATTTTGGATTGGAGATGTTTAATGTGAGTCTGGAAGGAGAGTTTACAGTCTAACCAGACACCTAGGTATTTGTAGTTGTCCACATATTCTAAGTCAGAACCGTCCAGAGTGAAGGAAAAGCAGCCAAAAAGTGCTCAGCATATGTGGGAACTCCTTCAAGACTGTTGGAAAAGCATTCTTCATGAAGCTTGTTGAGAGAATGCCAAGTGTGCAAAGCTGTCATCAAGGCAAATGGTGGCCTCTTTGAAGAATCTAAAATATGTACAAATATTTCGCTACACCTGCAATAACATCTGCTAACACATGTATGTGACCAATACAATTTGATTTGATCTGAATATGTTTTGATATGTTTAACAATTATTTGGTTACTACATGATTCCATGTGTTATTTCATAGTTTTGATGTCTTCACTATTATTCTACAATGTAGAACATAAAAAAAAAAAAAAAAAAAACCTTGAATGAGTAGGTGTGTCCAAACGTTTGACTTATACTGTATGTCACGGATCAGTAACGATTTCATACCGTATGAAGTCATAAAACAATCAACAGAGTAGGCTTAGAGTTGACACCCTTCCTCTTTTATGAAGACCTCCGGCCCTGTACAGAAACAACCCCTAGGCATCCCCTAAGTCAGTGGTTCCCAAACTAAGGGTCGCGACCCCACATGAAACGGCATAGGGGATGTTCAGTGTGTTGCGTGGCTATATTGACGAAAAACAGATTCCATATGTGATCGAATTTTAACAGATGGGGCTCCATCTATGGCAGGGCGACGGGCAGGTCTCTGCACTCTATTTATGAATGTGTCTCCCTCTGCCTTATGTACGCATTGTATGATAAACGAGAACAACTGGGGGCAAAAGAGCTGAGCACAGAACTCGGCGATACTGTATACCGCAGCAGGTAAATTCAATTGTAAACTACATCAAACCACATCCCCTGTGCACACGCCTGTTCTCAAAAATATTTGGAGATATAGAATCATTGCATGACAATGTTCTATTTCACTTCAAAACAGACTTGGTTGACTTTCTGTGTAATGAAAAGAAAATAACAGAAAACAGCATCAGTAAGTATCTCACACGAGTGACGACTGCTCACCTCCAACGCTTGGAAGAGCACTTTGGGATCTACTTCCCAATCCATTTGACTGTGATCCTGGATCAGTTGACATGCCAGTAAGTGAAATCGAATAGCTGATCAAGCTATCATGTGAACGAATGCTGCAGACAACGCATTCACGGGTCACTAAGGAGCTTTGGTTCCTGACTCTAAGGGAATACCCTGCCATCTCCCTCTGAGCATTAATGCAGAGTCCTCTTTCTAGAGCTCCGACTTTCCGACCTAAAGATCACTAAAGTTGTAAGGTTCTGTATTTATTTTCTTCGTCAACCTTGTGTTGTGTTCTTGAATTTAGCCCTGTCTTTCATTTTTGTTCATTGATTTTACCTCTATGACCATTGCCTGCCTGTGACCACGATTCCTGCCTTCTGCGAAGGCGAAATAAACACCTGCTGCGCTCTGCGTGTGAATCTACACCTTTTTCTCCCTGAGTATTCATAACAAAAGTCAGGATTTGTTCCTAGTTATCTTGAAAGTACCATAAAACTCCTGGTAGTCTACCCGTTGCCAGCTCATATCTGTGTGAAGCTGAATTCAGTGTTCTCGTCTGCATTAAAACTCAATATCGATCCAGGTTGGATGTGACAGTAGAGATGAGGGGCGCACTGTCAACCACGTCCCCTGACTTTGAGAAGCGCCGACACTACATGCATCAAGCACACCCATCTCATTAGTGGATGTGAGATCATTTGCAATTGACTGTCATAGCTCCGTATTAAAAGTATGTGATGGTGAGTTGAAAAGTCAATCAGAAATACTGTTAGAATGTTTTTCAATTTACTGCCATACCCCCAAATAAAAAAGTAAACATTAGCTGTTAGTTACATAATTTTTAACACATGTTTAGGTTCACTTATGTAGATTTAAAAGGATTGAATACGATAAGACATATGGCTGAATGGAGCTGATGGAGCTACTAGAATATGCTTGTATCTATCTAATTATTTCAGATCTACATGAAATGAAATGCATTTGGGTACAGAGGCTAGGGTTTATTTCTGAATCACACCACTGTGTACAGACTTAGAGAAGATGCTGTTTCCATGATGGTACTTTACACCCAGAGAGGTTTTCAGGATTACCAGTGTGTTTGTTTAGTGTATAACTACCCATTGGCAGGACCTAGACACTCTTAGGAAAAAAGGTTCCAAAAGGGTTCTTCGGCTGTTGCCATAGGAGAACCATTTTTGGTTCCAGGTAGAACCATTTGGGTTCCTTGTAGAACCTTCTGTAGAAAGGGTTCTACCTGGAACCAGAAAGGGTTCTTCAAAAGGTTCTCCTATGGGGTCAGCCGAAAAAAAACTTTAGGTTCTCGATAGCACCTTTTGTGTGTAATGACTAGTCAGGGAGGTTTAGGTAGCACACACAGTTATAGCCCAGCATTAATGCTTTATTGATGCACATTCCCCTTGTGTCATGCTCATCCATTTGGATCTCCCTGTAAAGCTTTCACAGGCTTTTTTCGGAAGCGTATTAAGATGGGTCTATTGAAAAGGAGGAAATTAGGAAGCTAGAAATGGATAGAAGATGGAAGTAAAACCTTCAGCCATTGTTCAAGGATGTGCTACAGTCAGCCTCTTATCTCCGTTCATTTCGGCATGGGCTAATTAACGGATTAGAGAAGCAGAAAATCCCCTTTGACCTTTCTGTCAATCGCTAGCAGACATGACGACCATTTCACATTGGATTTTGATGTTGTTCTACAGGGGTGAATTGTGGGTAATGATCGCACTCCCCCCTCCCAAGAGGGTCCCTTGTTTCGCTGGAAGCCACACGTTGAGAATGTATCATTACCCGGGAACAAATAAAGCTTTGCAATTGAGATCTGACATAACATTTCTCTGGCCAATAATCTGCCCGACAACTGCACTGAAATAACGAGATTCCGTGGAGACAGTGTTGTGTAGCCAGAGTCAGTGTTATTTATGTCTTAGCCTCCCTGGTGTTATCCGGTCTATGGGAGTGAGGGTGGGGGTGATGTTGGGGGAATGGTGGGGTAATGTGGTGTGGAGGTTAAATGATATTCTGTGCGCTAGGCCTGTACTTTGTTTACCTTTAGACACCTAATCCTGTCGAATGGATGCCGTATTCATCTTCTCTCCGATAACAAATACTATCAGTTACCAGTACAATGTATGCACCCTCTAAGCTTTCTGTGGGTTTCTGAGGTGAAACATATTGATTGAGTCATTCAACTTTATAACATGCAGGTCTTGTCAGTATTATTTGGTTTATGTTTTAGTGTATGTGCTGACATAATGGGCCAAAATGGTTCCTTTATAAGGTGTGAAATAGTTTGAAAGACACAGTTAAATTTTAAGTTGGTGTGCAATGGCCTCAAACCTCAAGGAGACTTGGTGCAGGGTAAGACCATCCTCTCTCTATTTTTATGAATTTGAGACGGCCCCAATCTTCTTTTATTTCAGATTTGGAAATGATACTGCACTCCATTGGTATGTCTTCTTTTTAAGTCTTTTCAGTCACGGATTTGCCGATACACCGTATAATACAAAAGTCAAGGCTCTCCTGTACAACCAATGACCTCACCAGTGTCTAAATTTGGCGGATGAGATAACCATGCTAGCAATTGTTTATTGGTTATGTGTCTTTGTGTATGTTTGTTTAGTGTATTTAGAAGCTTTTGTTACTGCAGACACTGCACCTGTGACTGTGTCCCACCAATCTAGTCCATGTCATTGTTGTTCACCTCCCAGCTAGTTTTGATTCACTTCTCTCCCCTTCTCTTCTTATTTGTTTTCTCAGCCTTTTGCATGGCATCATCTTAACCCTGACCCCATCTGACCCAAACCATGTTAGGGACACAGCCCGGTATAAATCTCCTCATCCGAATGACATTATATGGCTCCTTGTTATAGCTGTTACATAAACACAGTTATTCCACTCCCTTGGCTCATATTTTTATATCATATTTCTTGCTTCAATGTTAGTGTTTTAGAGAGGGCATGGAAAGTTCACCGGTCAAGGGCAGGCTTTTGTTTGGTTTTTGTTGAAGGGCCAAGGCTCACTTTCTAGGTTTGGGCAGCATTTCCCAAACAGGATGGGATAGTATAGTGCCCTGGGGGATGCCATGCAAGCCAGCTTTTTGGTACAACTACCTCTAATGCTGGAAATTGTATGTATAATAGACAATATTTTTGTGATACCTATCTCTTTCAATTGTGGATATTTGTCCTAACAGTCTATGAGCCAGTGGGTCGATTGGTACCATTTGGGGGGAGAATGTCTCATAGTGGTAGTAATTTGAAGGTCTATGCCTCAACATTTTGATAGCTATCACTCTTTTTCTATAACCTCATGTAAGTGCAATATCTCCTGTACCCTCAAGTGCAATATGTAAGTACAATATCTGCTATTTGATATTCATTCTGGGCAATTCCATGGTAGCTGAATTACTCTTTTACTTTAAAATGTATGCCAAACAAAAACCATTGATTTAAAAAGTTTAACAAACTATACAATTCTCTATGCACAAGGACTACTTTGAACAATTTACACAGAAAATTTAACCAAAACACATTTACTGAAAGAACTGTGCAGATACAAAGTTTGGTAACAGAAAAAAATATTATTTAAAAAAAAAATCTGCACCGAATTAAGATTCAAAGATGTCTGCAGAAACAATGAAGTGTCAGCTATGACATGGCACCTTGAGTTAGAAAAAAAATATTTTGGTTATTTAAGTACGTGAAGTGGATTTACATCAAGTAAGGGAATTACGTGAACAGAATTACATTATGGGACCCTTATACATAATTATGGATATGAATATAATTATCTTCATGGTGATATGTCCTGAATAGGTACACAAAAGGTCAAAATATGTAATATCCTTCTTTTGCATATTTCGGTACTATTCTATAAACTGGCTATTATTGTAATGAGCTCCGCCCCCAAACAATACCACATTTTGTTCGTCCGGACCAGACCAAATCTGAAACAATCGTAGACATCTATGTTTCACAAGTTTCGACATCACAGTACAACACAGTAGAGCACTGCTAGTAAAGCACAGCACAGTAGAGTTCAGTACAGTACATTGAAGTAGATATGTTCAGTACAGTACAGTAGAGTACAGTACAATAAAGCACATTATACTGTACTTTACTCTAGTGTGCTCTACGGTACAGTACTGTACTGTAATGTACTTTTCTTTACTGTACTGTATTGTTCTCTACTCTGCTTTACTGTACATACTGCACTGTGCTGTCCAAACTTGTGAAACATAGATGTCTATGATTGGTTCAGATTTGGTCCGGCCAGAGCGGATTGACCAAATTTCTACTTATTTTCAAAGTCCATGGACATCCGGTGTCGGTTGGTGCTCAGTGGGTGAGGATGCTTGTCATAGTAAATAGAAAGTGGTAGGTGTCATGGTATTTGTCAGTAAGAGCTGAGAGGTGACATTAACTGGTGAGAGAGAGCGGCAGAGAGAGGGAGAAGGAGGGGTTGTCCAGACTGTTTTCACAGTCTTGTTCTGACCACCAGACGACAGAAAGAAGAAGAGAAAATAACAGTTAGGAGCAGAACATAACAGTATGCCAGGGGAAAGGAAGAAAGTAACAGGTGACCCAACTGTGGTTTGTGACTACTATAATTTTCCATTGCAGCCAATTCAATTGCAGTAATTCCATTATTAATTTGGTAACATAGTTACAAGTTTTAATTACTTAATAATTAATAAACACACTTGATATCAGTAAAAACATAAAGTAATTGTTTGGTCTACCTTCACTTGTTACTTCTGTGAACTGTCATCTGTCCTCATGAGGGAGAGAAATGAGAAAATATCTTAAACGTGGGTTTTTGGTAACGGAATTACAAGTCACAATGCAGTGTTTGTGCAACTTACAAATATAAATATAAGTCTTGATATTAGTTGGCAGGGGTCTTTACTTCAACATGATTGTGTTTTGATGTATTTCTGATACCTTTTAAGACATTTCTGGTAGATGTTGTCTAAGACCCCTTTTCCATCTGATTGACCAGAAATCAATGCCTTGGCCTATTCCTCATTTTTAGGATGGACATATTTGGAAAAATGCGTTGATTTCTCAAAAAGTATAGACTCTTAGCTTTCATTTGACAACCAATTTCACATACTCCTATGAAATTCCCATCTGGGTTCTTATGGGTCCTTTTAGATGTAAATTCCCATAGGTAGATACCTGATTTTACAGCTATATTGTATCACTGTATCTCCAACCAAATCAGTATCATGTTGGTCATATGTTGAAGTTTCCGTCTCCAGTATAACAAATATATCGAATTTACTGTACAAGTTCCTCAGTGTGCTTTTACGTTTTGGCTACAGTGAATCAACAGGGCACATAATAAAAACATGACCATGAACCCACACCTTCGCCTCTTCCTATTTTTATTCTGTTCAATCTTCAATAGATGATAGCTTAGTAGGCCTAACCAATTTTAAGTCCATAACATGGTCCATTGCATGCTTGTTTTTTGCAATATTGAGATTAGATCTTAAAACCATTGAACGATAATGGAGATATGCACAATTGTTTGAAATGGTGTTAGCCTTTAGTTTAAACAGCTGAGAAATGTGTGAAGGGTTAAAGTGTGAGCTGTCTTTTAGTCACTCCCAGTACATGGCTTCTACCAAGCAAACAAATAATGCATTGTGTGGACATGTGGCGTCGTGATGTACTGTATCTTTGATGTCCCCGAAGAGCATTAATGTGAGCAAATGATAAATAATTTCTGTGTATTACCAATGGTTTGTCATGTTGCAAGTATATGAGTTCGGGAGGGAGGAGGCTCTGCCGAGACGTGATCACAATCAGGTAATACAGGCTGCCTTTTGATGTAGTGCTTCCTGGATATTCCTGTGGTAGCCCCGACAAATCAGTTAGCATACACGTGCAGAAGATCAAGTCGAAGATCTGCTGTTCGTTGGCTCTGTTTCTCTTAGGCAAAATAAATATCCTAAAAATAAATAAATCATAGCAAGTTTTTGGACTCATTCAGCAGTTTTTACCTGATTATTAAGTAGAATACTACTGGACATTGTTGAAGATCCATTTACACTATATTCCTAAAACATAAGTTGAAAAAGATGCTGTCGCTGCTTGCTGTTGACAATAACTTTTGATAAATAGCCCAATGTCAAAACCCTGCTTGTAAGTGTCCAAATCAATAGCCAATAATATGCATTAACGGTTTGTGATATATTTAAAACATAAACATAAAATTCACTACCTACACATACAGTGCCTTCAGAAAGAAGTCATACCTCTTGACTATTTTCACATTTTGTTGTGTTACAGACGGAATTCAAAATTGATTAAATAGATTTTTTCACCCATCTACACACAATACCCCATAATGACGGAGTGAAAACATGTTTTTTAATTTTTTTTGTGCCTTTGTGCCTGTTTTTTTCCATCTCAGGCAGAGATGGATTAACTTTCAAGCCTGCTATATTAGGTTAGATACACAGACCGCATGGGAGAGGAATGTACACAACACAACAACAAGAGAGAGGAATAGAGTTTGTGAAAGTATGCCTTATCTTCTTTGACGAACTACAAAAAACAATTGTCAGACAGCTCTGCAGCTAGCTTAGCTAAATAGGATGACTAATGACAGAACAGTATGGGTACTACAGAGATAACGTTGTCTGGCTGTTTAGCTAATAAAGTCATCAAATAAAAACAAAGTAATATAGACAAATGCAAAAAATGTAATCTCCTATTTTTCTATTGATGTCTACGCAATGTGGACCTGACAGAGACAATGGAATATTTTCAATGTTTTTGGCTATTATTATAATGCATTTAATGTTTAAAAAAAATTACTGAAACCAAAATCGAAAACAGTGATAATTTGTTTTATAATCAAACCGAAACCCAACCGACCTATAAAAGTACTAATCACTCAGCATTATTGGTTGTTGATCATTTCTAGACAGCCATTTTCAAGTCTGGCCATAGATTTTCAAGCCGATTTAAGTCAAAACTGTAACTAGGCCACTCAAGAAAAGTCAATGCCGTCTTGGTAAGCAACTCCAGTCTATATTCGGCCTTGTGTTTTAGGTTATTGTCCTGCTGAAAGGTGAATTTGTCTCCCAATGTCTGTTGGAAAGCAGACTGAATCAGGTTTTTCTCTAGGATTTTGCCTGTGCTTAGCTCTATTCTGTTTATTTTTATCCAATAAAACTCCCTAGTCCTTGCCGATGACAATAATACCCATAATATGATGCAGCCACCACCATGCTTGAAAATATGAAGACTCAGTGATGTGTTGTGTTGGATTTGTCCCAAACCTAACGCTTTGTATTCAGGACATAAAGTTAATTTCTTGGCCACATTTTTTGCAGTTTTACTTTAGTGCCTTGTTGCAGACAGAATGCATGTTTTTGAATATTTGTATTCCGTATAGGCTTCCTTCTTTTCACTCTGTCATTTAGGTTAGTATTGTGGAGTAACTGCAATGTTGTTCATCCATCCTCAGTTTTATCCTATCACAGCCATTAAACTCTGTAACTGTTTTAAAATCACCATTGGCCTCATGGTGAAATCCCTGAGCGGTTTCCTTCCTCTCCGGCAACTGAGTTAGGACGTACACCTCTGTCTTTGTAGTGACTCGGTGTATTGATTCATTATCCAAAGTGTAATTCATAACTTCACCATGCTCAAAGGGATATTCAAAGACTGTTTTTTGTTTTTTACCCATGTATCAATAGGTACGCTTCTTTGCGAGGCATTGGAAAACCTCCCTGGTCTTTGTGGTTGAATCTGTGTTTGAAATTCACTGCTCGACCGAAGGACCTTACAGATAATTGTATGTGTGGGGCAGTGGAGGCTGGTGAGAGGAGCTATAGGGGGACGGTCTCATTGTAATGGCTGGAATTGAATATTGAAACAGAGTCAAACGTGGCTTCCATATGTTTGATAATATTCCTTGTATTCCATTCGAGCCATTAAAATGAGGCCATCCTCCTATAGCTCCTCCCACCAGCCGCCACTGGTGTGGGGTACAGAGATGAGGTAGTCATTCAAAAATCATGTTAAACACTATTATTGCACACAGTGAGTCCATGTAACGTATTATATGACTTGTTAAGCAAATGTTTTGAATATGTTTCTAACCACTTCTACATTAAATGTGGATGCTACCATGATTAAGGATAGTTATGAATGAATGAGTGAGAAAGTAACAAACCCACAAATATCACACCCCCAAGACATGCTAACCTCTCACTATTACAATAACAGGGGAGGTTAGGATTTTTTTGGGGGTGGTATGATATTTATTCTGTAATTTTTTTCTACATCATTATTCAAGAAATAATCTGAAACAGAACCAAAACAAACAGTGAATGCTTCCAACACATTTTTAGAGTCACTAGCTTGGGACCAAATACTTAACTTTTGACTACTTTAATACACATATAAGTGAATTTGTTGCAATACTTTTGTTCCCCTAAAATGGGGGGATTATGTACAAAAAGTGCTGTAATTTCTAAACGGTTAAACCGATATGGATGAAGTTACCTTCAAATTAAAGATGATAGTCTGCACTTTAACATAATCATTGTATAATTTCAAATCCAAAGTGTAGGAGTACAGAGACAAAACAACAAAAAATGTGTCACTGTCCCGATACTTTTGGAGCTCACTGTATTTGTAATGAATAGGAAACCAGTGCAAAACAGCATCGACTACTCATTGTGTGCAATCACTCAAAGGATATGGCTGGGATTTGACCGTCCACAATTTACTAAAGCAACGGTGCCGCAGGAGGCTTTAAAGTGATTGAAATCCCTATGCCCTTCAGGGCTTTTTATACAGGTTTGTGTTTCCCCACCGCCAAAGCCTTCTGAAATAGTGATTATTCTTCGGGCGTTGCTGCACCCTACTGCAGCCTAGCCCAGCCCTCATGATCACTACCGCCTGAAAGAAATAAAGGGATGAGATTTGATTTTGGGCCAGATTAGATGTGTGCTGCAGAGCGCAGGGGCCTACAACATATTTTACGAAGAGCCCTCATGTCACAGGGCTATTGTCTGTGCGATGAGATGACAGCCTTGGCCGCCCAGCAATGAATTGTGCCTCACCGGTGGAAAAAATAAATAAAAGAGGACATTGTTTCAGAGGCCATGAGCTAGATTCCTTTAGGGGTCTGGGGGTCTGGCCTCGATTCATAATAGACCCTTTTTCCAGTAACACATCTGTCAAGATTGGTGGTGGATGGAAAGGAAGAATGAATGACCAGCTCTCCAATGAACAGGAAATGCTGCATCTGGCCCTCTCTAATAAAGGAAATGATGCTATTGGCCTGCATCTGTAAACGTTGCATGATCATAATGCACCTTGACAGCTTTGCACACTCTTGGCATTCTCTCAACCAGCTTCATGAGGTAGTCTCATATAATGCATTTCAATTAACAAGTGTGACTTGTTAAAAGTTCATATGTGACCCGATTCAGGAAACTAGGCGTATGTCGCAAGTCACGACTTCACAGGAGAGCTGTTTGAACGTAAAAAAAATGTTTTTTTATCAAAATGCGTATTTTGGAAGAAATGCCTTCTCGAACATGTGAACATTAACGTGCCTTAATATCAAACTTGTATGCCATTGGTAAATACGATATAATTGTTAAATTACAAGCCTAGTTGGTTTAGCCACAGAAAACGCGAGCAACCTTCCCGCTAGCCATGATTGGCTGAGATAATGAGTGGGCTGGACATGCCGAAAGATGAGTTTGGATTGGTCTGCCATATAGCATGTGTCTGTCTATTGGAGCCTGTCAGTATGTCTAGGTAATCGTGTCAAACGCAGCTTAAAAAACTGCATAAACCTAATGTCAAGTTAAAATGTATTGTTAGCGAGCTAACGTTAGCTGGCTGGCTCGATAGCTAATGTTATGTGTATGGTCTCCACTTTCTGGAGGACCGAGTTTTGATATCAGTGGAGTTTGAGTATATACCGGTAAGATATTCTAGCTATCTACATTTTCTCTATTACACATTTCTAATTTTGACAGAAAGTGGTTTCATTTCAAGTGTACTGTTAGCTAGCTAACATTATGTGTATGATCTTATACTTCATATCTCAGACAAATTTGCTTGACTAGTGTCTGCAACCTGGATCAGGTTGTCAGTCAACCTACCAGAGTAGTTGAAAACAGAACAGGAATTAAATCATCAACATGTATTGATCACATTTTTACTAACGCTGCAGATATGTGCTTTAAAGCAGTTTCCAAATCCATAGGATGTAGTGATCACAATATATTAGCCATATCTAGGAAAACCAAAGTTCCAAAGGCTGGTCCTAACATAGTGTATAAGAGGTCATACAATACGTTTTGTAGTGATTCATATGTTGTTGATGTAAAGAATATTTGCTGGTCTGTGGTGTGTAATGAGGAGCACCAGACACAGTACTTGACGCATTTATGAAACTATTTATTCCAGTTACTAATAAGCACACACCCATTAAGAAAATTACTGTAAAAACTGTTAAATCCCCTTGGATTGATGAGGAATTAGTTGAGAGGGATGAGGCAAAAGGTATGGCAATTAAGTCTGGCAGCCCAACTGATTGGCAAACGTACTGCAAACGAAGAAATCATTTGACTAAACTAAATAAATAATAAACTACACTATGAAACAAAGATAAATCATATAAAGAATGATAGTAAAATGCTTTGGGGCACCTTAACTTCTCTAGGGTAGGGGGCAGCATTCGGAATTTTGGATGAAATGCATGCCCGAATTAAACTGCCTGCATCTCGGGCCCAGAATATAGGATATGCATATAACTGGTAGATTTGGATAGAAAAAACTCAAAAGTTTCCGAAACTGTTAAAATAGTGTCTGTGAGTATAACAGAACTGATTTGGCAGTCAAAAACCTGAGAAAAATCCATTCAGGAAGTCGTTCTTTTCTGTTGGTTTTGTAGTTTTCTATTCAATGCCAATACAGTATCCATTGACTTAGGACTCAAAAAGTTTCTATGCCTTCCACTAGATGTCAACAGTCTTCAGAAAATGTTTCAGGCTTGTATTCTGAAAAATGAAGAAGTAAGAGCAGTCTGAATGAGTGGACCCTGCCGTGTCACAGAGCTTTTTCTTGCGCAAGACCTAGAGAGTGCGTTTCTTGTTTACATTTTATATTGACGACATTATTGTCCGGTTGAAATATTATTGATTATTTAGGCTAAAAACAACCTGAGGTTTGAATATAAACATCGTTTGACATGTTTCTATGAACTTTACGGATACAATTTAGATTTTTTTGTCTTTCCGTTTTTACTTTGTTTGAGCCTGTGGATTACTGAAGAAAACGCGCAAACAAAACTGAGGTTTTTGGGTATAAAGAGACTTTATCGAACAAAAATAACATTTATTGAGTAAATGAATGTCTGCTGAATGCAACCATATGTAGATCATCAAAGGTAAGGGATTAATTTTATCTCTATTTCTAAATTGTGTAACTGTTCTACCTGGCTGGCTACTGTTTGTAATGATTTGTCTAGTGGGCTATGTTCTCATAATCGTAATGTATTCTTTCGCCGTAAAGCATTTTTAAAATCTGACACCGTGGTTGGATTCACAAGCAGTTAATCTTTAAACCTATGTAAAATATGTTTTGTTTTCTGAATTTTTATAATGAGTATTTCTGTATTTGAATTTGGTTTCACTGGCTGCTGTAGAGGTGGGACGCTACCGTCTCACGTGCCCAAGAGAGGTTAAATAAAAAAATTGGGGAAAAAAGCCAACTCGGCTTCTTCATTCATTGAATCAGATGGCTCATTCATCACAAAGCCCACTGATATTGCAAACTACTTTAATGACTTTTTCATTGGCAAGATCCAAGTATATCGGACCAAATTATGAAAGACAAGAATCGTACTTTTGAATCGTACTTTTGAAGTCAGTGTGGAAGAGGTGAAAATATTATTGTTGTCTATCAACACTGACAATCTAGATGGAAAATTACTGAGGATAACAGCAAACGATATTGCCACTCCTATTTGCCACATCTTCAATGTAAGCCTACGATAAAGCCTACGATAAAGTGTGTGCCCTCAGGCCTGGAGGGAAGCTAAAGTCATTCCACTACCCAAAATATTAAAGCCCCCTTTACTGGCTCAAATAGCCGACTAATCAGCCTGCTACCAACCCTTAGTAAACTTCTGGAAAAAAATTGTGGTTGACCAGATACAATGCTATTTTACAGTGAACAAACTGACAACAGAAGGGCAGCATGCTTATAGGACACTCAACAAGCACAGCACTTACACAAATGACAGATGATTGGCTGAGAGAAATTGATGATAAAATGTTTGTGGGGGCTGTCTTGTTTGACTTCAGTGCAGCTTTTGACATTATTGATCATAGTCTGCTGCTGGAAAAACTTATGTGTTATGGTTTTACACCCCCCCCCTGCTATAATGTGTTACTTGTCTAACAGAATGCAGAGGGTGTTATTTAATGGAAGCCTCTCAAATATAATCCAGTTAGAATCATGAATTCCCCAGGTTAGCTGTTTAGGCCCGTTGCTTTGTCAATTTTTACTAACGACATGCCACTGACTGAGTAAAGCCAGAGTTTCTATGTATACGGATGACTCAACACTATACACGTCAGCTACTACAGCAACTGAAATGACTGCAACACTCAACAAAGAGCTGCAGTTAGTTTCAGAGTGGGTGGCAAAGAATCAGTTAGTCCTAAATATTTCTAAAACTAAAAGCATTGTATTTGGAACAAAACACTCACTAAACCCTAAATCTCAACTAAATCTTTAATAAATAATGTGGAAATTGAGCAGGTTGAGATGACTAAACTGCTTGGAGTAACTCTAGATTGTAAACTGTCATGGTCAAAACATATTGATGCAGTAGTAGCTAAGATGGGGAGAAGTATGTCCATATTAAAGCTATGCTCTGGCTTCTTAACAACACTATCAACAAGGCAGGTCCTACAGGCTCTAGTTTTGTCACACCTTGACTACTGTTCAGTCGTGTTGTCAGGTGCCACAAAAAAGGAGCTAGGAAAATTGCAATTGGCTCAGAACAGGGCAGCACGGCTGCCCCTTGGATGTACACAGAGAGCTAATATTAATAATATGCATGGCAATCTCTCCTGGTTGAAAGTGGAGGAGAGATTGACTTCATCACTACTTTTATTTATGAGAGGTATTGACATGTTGAATGCACCGAGCTGTTTGTCTAAACTACTGGCACACAGCTCAGACACCCATGCATACCCCACAAGACATGCCACAAGAGGTCTCTTCACAGTCCAGAACAGACTATGGGAGGCACACAGTACTACATAGAGCCATGACTGCATGGAACTCTATTCCACATCAAGTAACTGACGCAAGCAGTACAATTAGATTTTAAAAAACAGATAAAAAAACGTATGGAACAGCGGGGACTGTGAAGCAACACAAACATTGGCACAGACCCATGCATGCACACACACACACACACACACACAGTCTTGTACAGCTAACCTTGTGGGGACATACAATTCAGTCCCATTCAAAATCCTATTTTCCCTAACCCCTAACCCTAAACCTAACCCTAATCCTAACCCGTACTCTTACCCTAACCCTAACCTTAACCCTAACCCTAACCCTAACCCTAACCCTAACCCAAAAACCTAAACTTTATCCTAACCCTAAACCTAACCCTAGCTCCTAACCCTAACCCTACAACTAACCCTAGCTCCTAACCTTAATATTTAACTTAATTCTAACCCTAACACTAATTCTAACCTTAACCCTAAACCCCCTAGAAATAGCATTTGACCTTGTGGGGACTAACAAAATGTCCCCAGTTGGTCAATTTTTACTTTGTTTACTATTCTTGTAGGGACTTCTGGTCCCCACAAGAATAGTTAAACACGTCCACACACACACACACACACACACACACACACACACACACACACACACACACACACACACACACACACACACACACACACACACACACACACACACACACACACACACATGGATTTAGTACTGTAGATGTGTGGTAGAGGTGGAGTAGGGGCCTGAGGGCACACTGCTGTGAAATCTGTGGGTGTATTATAATGTTTTAAAATTGTATAAACTGCCTTAATTTTTCTGGACCCCAGGAAGAGTAGCTGCTGCTTTGGCGGCAACTAATGGGGATCCATAATAAATACAAACACAAATAGTCATAGAACCTGGTTGGTTAGCTACCTGCAGATTCATGCAGAGTAGTAACGTCATGAGTTGTGAAAAGCTTTCCAGGTGAAGCTGGTTGAGAGAATGCCAAGAGTGTGCAAAGTTGTCATCAAGGCAAAAGGTGGCTACTTTGAAGAATCTAAAATGTATTTTTATTTGTTTAACACTTTTTTGGTTACTACATGATTCCATATGTGTTATTTCCTAGTTTTGATGTCTTCACTATTATTCTACAATGTAGAAAACAGTGCAAAAATGTAATGAACACGATGGGAGACAGAGAGCTGGTTTCAAGTTCAGGGCGCAGTAGATGTTTAATTGTAAAGGACCACAGGAGGAGGCAGGTAGAATGGTCCAGGGGCAGGCAGAAGGTCATATACAGGGGGTCCAAAAAGGCAACAGTACAGGCAGGGAAAAGGCTAGTAACATTGTCCGGGAGATCAGGCAATAGGTTGATAACAGGAAATCTGATAGGCTAAAGTACAGGCAGGGAATAGGCAAAAAGCATCGTTGGTGAGGCAGGCAAAAACTATTATACGCAGGAGGATTAAAATTACAAGAAAACCAGCACTCCGACTAAAAGTGTGTCACAAAACAAACAATACCTCACAATGATGGGGTGCAAAGATAATGACATACAGGTTTGTCATTTTGATAATGACATACAGGTGTGTGAACAGGTGATCAGAATTCGGGTGATTGGGATCTGGAGAGTGAGCTGCGTTCAGGGTATCTATGTGTTTGAGAGTGTGAGCGGGAAAGTGTATGTTAGATGTTAGTTAGATACAGCTTGTAAATACAACATTATCTCCAAGACATTCAATATGGACATTGATACGCCCTCACAAATGGTAGATGAAATGTTTTTAGGCTTGTGGGACTTTCTGCTATGCCACAAGCTTAGTGGGATGCCTTTAGTTGTTACAGAGGTGATCAAGCAGCACCTACAATTAAAACATTGTTGGTGGATAGGGAGATGTCATAGGGAAAGATCCACATTCTACATCTAGCGATAGCGTGATCTCCCCAGATACCTTGAATTTTCACCCAGAGTCACCGCCAGTCTCAGACAAGGCTAAATTGTCTGGGTCACAATCACCTACTCGAGTCGGGCCCAGGTAGCTATTTTTGGGCCAGCAAAAAAAGGCTTGTAAGATAGGGTGACCTCTCTTGTATACTGTAGGGCAAACCTGAAGTTCTGACCTGCATAAAATCTGTCTACTACTTAATAAAACGACATACTTAGTACTGTTTAGTAAAAACGAATTCAGTTATCAACAAATATCAACGTACTAGAGCTCACCCATCCTAAGAATTCCTCATCTAATTTGCAATTGTGTTGATTCCCGCCATTTGTTCATTTGGGTACAGGACATATCTCATTATCAGCTGAGTTTCTATCTTTCAGCTGCTGTTAAACCCACATGAGCCTGGAAAGACGATTATCTTCCTCCAAAGTGTGCTGCGAATTCTACTACATGAAAAGCCGAAATGAGTATAACATCCGTGGCTGTGGAACACACTTCCAGACACTATTAGGGCTAAAGGGTCTCTGTCCATGTTTAAGGCTCAAGGCCGTGCTGTTCAGAAAAGCTTTCAAGGATCTCTGTTAATTCTGTTCTAATTTCCTCTGGATATAGATTTGTTTATTGTCTCTGTTGGATTGTTTTTATTATTATTATAGGAAACTCCATTTTCGAAATTTCACATACTGTAAATTTGGACACGGTCTATGCTCTTGGCCCTCTTCGTGCTACAGCAGGGTTCATGCCATAGACATACAGTAGATATCAGAAATTGCAGTTTGCTATGGTGGCCTCAAACGCTTTACTAAGGCTCAAGTGGTTATGGGATACACTGAAAAGTATGATCTCTTTTGCACTGACAATGGGTGCAACACAATCTCACTCTCAATTCGTGCAAATATGTACAAAAAGTTTTTCAGCAGATTTAGTGCGTTTTTGTGCGTTTTGGGGTAGCTTAATTCGTGTGAAAATACACACGTTTGTGCAACTTAATTCTTAGGAAATGACACACATTTTTGTGCGACTTCATTCATAGGAAAATATGTTTGGGGGCAAACTTGTGCATTTTTTTTACGTTATTGGGCGATGGTGTTCTGCAGTGCCTTTTTTTTGTGTCCAACATTTATTTATATAAAAAAAAAAACGTGTTAACAACCCAATATCGTTAATCAACCAGGTTATTACCAAAAAACGTATAATAGTGGCCTGACGTTTATTTAAAATGTTTGATTAATGCCAATGTTGTTTTCTATGCTTGTTTTCGCGTAATACTTTGGGATACTGGTCGGATTTCATGAGGGTTGCCAGATTGGAGTAAAAAGGTGTATTTGTCTGTATTTTTGTGGTATTGATGAACGTATTTAATTGGGGAATGGGGATACATTTTCATGATGGGAAATTAATTAATCAATAAATGTGGGAAAACAGAATACCTGCAAAAAAAATCCCAGGTGCAACTGCGTGGTATTTGCAGCCTTAACGAGTCTGGATTATGATCATCAAGGACATCAACCACTTGAAACACGGCCTGTTTATCACGCTGTCATCCATAGGTGAGGTCAGTACAGGTGCATCAAAGGTGGGACCGAGAGACTGAAAAACAGCTTCTATCTCACCCGGTTACTCAACCCTGCACTTTAGAGGCTGCTGCCCTATGTACATAGAAATGGAATCACGGGTCATTTTAATAATGTTTACATACTGCTTTACTCATTTGATATGTATGTACTGTATTTTAGTCGATGCCATTCCGACATTGCTCATCCTAATATTTATATATTTCTTAATTCCATTCTTTTACTTTTATGTTTGTGTGTATTGTTGTGAATTGTTAGATACTACTGCACTGTTGGAGCTAGAAACACAAGCATTTCCCTACACCCGCAATAACATCTGCTAAATATGTGTGTCACCAACACAATTTGATTTGATTTGATAAATTAAACCATATCAATGCAGTTAAACAGGTTAATATAAAAATAATGAATTATGTTGGCTTACAATTATGGCACTTCCAACGCCATTTCATGATGATTATTATGGTTGGGTATATCATGTTATATACTTAGACTATTGTAACAAGGCATATGCCAGCATTGTAGGACCTACTGCCACTGCCCAGAGGACTATTAGGCTTTCATGGTAATGGCCATTAGAGCTCACTTTGCCACGTATGAGCCCTGGTTAGAGTCCCTGTTGCAGCTTTCACTTTATTCCGCTACACTGGTGGCTCACATCCAGCTCACATCCAGCTCACGTTTAGTTATGTGACCTAGTGGTGGGAAGCATTCTGTTTTCAACATTGTGTTGGGTGTAATTACATTGATATATCTAGTGATATTAGCAATAATGGGCGTGAAGGAAAGAAGTAGTCACTACAGGTGTGATCAAGTTACCTGAAGCTCAATGGAAAGTGCTATGCTCTGACCTGTTATTCAGAAGAAAATCCTCTATGACTGTCTAATTTACATTAGTTAACTTACCAGTGTGGACCCAAAGCAAACACATTCTACACATTTACAAACTACTTGTTTAAAGTGTTATGACAACCATGGTGTTCTTCTGTTCCTGAAGCTTATATATCAAATAACCTGACAATGATCCACATCATATATGTAGACAAATAATGTACGTGTGTTATGCAGCAAAACACACCCGGTCTTTTTTTAGGAGGAAAACTAGTAATATGAATCACTGTTGATCCATCCTGTTATGATCTAATGAGATGGATGTAGGATTTTCTACGGCCAAGAATCGAGGCCCTTGCCCAGTCATGAAGGATGAAGCTAGGCCCCTCTTGGTTCTTATTGCCGAAGACTGAACTGAAGTTAGGGGTTACAGTGCCTTCGCAAAGTATTCAGACCCGTTGACTTTTTCCTTTTTTTTGTTACATTACAGCCTTATTCTAAAATGTATTAAATAAAACAATTTCCTCAGCAATCTACATGCAATACCCCATAATGACAAAGCAATTATTTCACATTTATTAAACATAAAAAACATAAATACCTTATTTAAATAAGTATTCAGACGCTTTGCTATGAGACTACACATTTAGCTCAGGTGCATCATTTTTCCATTGATCATCCTTGAGATGTTTCTACAACTTGATTGGAGTCCACCTGTGGTAAATTAAATTGTTTGGACATGATTTGGAAAGTCACACACCTGTCTTAATAAGGTCCCAAATTTGGCATTGCATGTCAGAGACAAAACCAAGCCATGAAGTCGAAGGAATTGTCGGTAGAGCTCTGAGAAAGGATTGTGTCGAGGCACAGATCTAGGGAAGGGTACAAAAACATTTCTGCAGCATTGAAGGTCCCTAAGAACACAGTGGCCTCCATCCTTCTTAAATGGAATAAGTTCGGAACCACCAAGACTCTTCCTAGAGCTGGCCGTCCTGCCAAACTCAACTACTCCTCAGTAAAAGGCACATGACAGCCCGCTTGGAGTTTGGCAAGTGGGCTGTGATGTGCATCATGTTTCCTCATGGCTTCGGGACAAGTCTCTGAATGACCATGAGTGGCCCAGCCAGAGCCCGGACTTGAACCCGATCGAACATCTCTGGAGAGACCTGAAAATAGCTGTGCAGCAACGCTCTCCATCCAACCTGGCAGAGAAGAATGGGTAAAGGGTCTAAATACTTACGTAAATGTGATACATATGTGATATATACACTGCTCAAAAAAATAAAGGGAAGACTAAAATGACACATCCTAGATCTGAATGAATGAAATATTCTTATTAAATACTTTTTTATTTACATAGTTGAATGTGCTGACAACAAAATCACACAAAAATTATCAATGGAAATCAAATTTATCAACCAATGGAGGTCTGGATTTGGAGTCACACTCAAAATTAAAGTGGAAAACCACACTACAGGCTGATCCAACTTTGATGTAATGTCCTTAAAACAAGTCAAAATGAGGCTCAGTAGTGTGTGTGGCCTCCATGTGCCTGTATGACCTCCTTACAACGCCTGGGCATGCTCCTGATGAGGTGGCGGATGGTCTCCTGAGAGATCTCCTCCCAGACCTTGACTAAAGCATCCGCCAACTCCTGGACAGTCTGTGGTGCAACGTGGCTTTGGTGGATGGAGCGAGACATGATGTCCCAGATGTGCTCAATTGGATTCAGGTCTGGGGAACGGGCGGGCCAGTCCATAGCATCAATGCCTTCCTCTTGCAGGAACTGCTGACACACTCCAGCCACATAAGGTCTAGCATTGTCTTGCATTAGGAGGAACCCTGGGCCAACCGCACCAGCATATGGTCTCACAAGGGGTCTGAGGATCTCATCTCGGTACCTAATGGCAGTCAGGCTACCTCTGGCGAGCACATGGAGGGCTGTGCGGCTGCCCAAAGAAATGCCACCCCACACCATGACTGACCCACCGCCAAACCGGTCATGCTGGAGGATGTTGCAGGCAGCAGAACGTTCTCCACGTCGTCTCCAGACTCTGTCACATCTGTCACGTGCTCAGTGTGAACCTGCTTTCATCTGTGAAGAGCACAGGGCGCCAGTGGCGAATTTGCCAATCTTGGTGTTCTCTGGCAAATGCCAAACGTCCTGCACGGTGTTGGGCTGTAAGCACAACCCCCACCTGTGGACGTCGGGCCTTCATACCACCCTCATGGAGTCTGTTTCTGACCGTTTGAGCAGACACATGCACATTTGTGGCCTGCTGGAGGACAGACACAGCAAACCTTCTTGCCACAGCTCGCATTGATGTGCCATCCTGGATGAGTTGCACTACCTGAGCCACTTGTGTGGGTTGTAGACTCCGTCTCATGCTACCACTAGAGTGAAAGCACCGCCAGCATTCAAAAGTGACCAAAACATCAGCCAGGAAGCATAGGAACTGAGATGTTCTGTGGTCACCACCTGCAGAACCACTCCTTTATTGGGGGTGTCTTGCTAATTGCCTATAATTTCCACATGTTGTCTATTCCATTTGCACAACAGCATGTGAAATGTATTGTCAATCAGTGTTGCTTCCTAAGTGGACAGTTTGATTTCACAGAAGTGTGATTGACTTGGAGTTACATTGTGTTGTTTAAGTGTTCCCTTTATTTTTTTGATCAGTGTATATATGTGTGTGTATTATTTTTTAAATAAATTAGCAACATTTTCTACAAATGCTTTTGCTTGGTCATTATGGGGTACTGTGTGTAGATTGATGTGTGGAAAAAAAAAAAAATATGAATGCATTTTAGAATAAGGCTGTAACCTAACAAAATGTGGAAAAAGTCAAGGGGTCTGAATACTTTCCGAAGGCACTGTACATGTCAGACTCTACTACTGCTGCTGACATTGAACATAGCTTAGATTTAGGGTATTTAATTAATTTCAAATGTATCCCCAAGCAAAAGCATTTGTAGAAAATTTAGCAAATTTATTTAAAAAAATACACAGTACCCCGTAATTACCAAGCAAAAGCATTTGTAGAAAATGTTGCTCATTTATTTAAAAAATACACAGTACCCCATAATTACCAAGCAAAAGCATTTGTAGAAAATGTTGCTAATTTATAAAAAAAATACACAGTACCCCATATTTACCAAGCAAAAGCATTTGTAGAAAATGTTGCTAATTTATTTGAAAAAAGAATACATATATATATTTTTTATTTTTTAAAATAAATTAGCAAAAGCAACATCATTAATTTCAGAGTCTCCTATACCACTATTCCCTACATATTATACCCCCTAGGTTGTAAATAAACCCTTTTTATGCTGATATAACTTGTATCATTATTATAGGGATGTGAAACCCATAGTCGATTGGCTTCAGACTGAGCATTTCTCACTGGAAATTGCTGCTGACATTGAACATAGCTTAGGGTTAATTAAGATATTTAATTCATTTCAAACTCTGCAATACCACTATTCTTGGCTTCAGACTGAGCATTTCTCACCATTTATTTACGGAGAGCAATTTTTGTTTTATAACAGGTAGTGTCCATTTATTTAAATTAGTGTGTTGATTAATTATTGCTTTCTTCAGTGGAAAAACAGAATGTGTAAAAATGCCAAATATACCAAAAGCTAAATCAAGCAGAGATTTATGACTATTTAACCATGCCAATCATTACTGAAAAATGCATACTACAAACGTTTAACCAGTTAAAGATGATGAGTACATGACAACGAGATACAAATATTTATAAAAAATAATTAACACAAAAGTCAAGAGTTGGCTGTAACATGAGTACAAACAAAGTGAGTGTGTGTGTAAGTGTTTGTGTGTGTGTGTGAGAATGTGTAATATGGTGTGTATTATAATTTCCCATCACAAAAATGTATCCCCATTCCCCAATCAAATATCTTCATCGATACCACAAAAAGAAAAATAATCATCATCATATTTTTCTCCAATCAGGCAACACTCATAAAATTCAACATAGCCTTGGATAAAATGCATTATGAAAGAAATGGTGTAATGTACACTAAAAAGTGGAGCCTTGTATTAAATGCATTATGAAGAAAATTGTGTAAAGTAGGTTCCACGAAATACATTATGAAGAAAATCACGTAGGCCGAAAAAGAGCCTTTCTGAGTACAAGTGCACCAGTATCCCAGGTGTTAAGTGAAAACAAGCATAGAAAACAGTATTGGTATTAATAAAAAATATGTAAACATAAGGCTATTACATTATAATTATTTCGGTGACAACAAGGTTGATTAACAATATTGGGTTGTTAACACGTTTCTTAAAAAATATATAAATAAACGTGGGACACAAACGAAAGGCCCATCATATATTGCTCTAATGCATTTCAAAAGATTGTTCCGAAGTTTGCCCTCCAAAAATGTATTTTCCTCTGAATGAAGTCGCACAAAAATGTGTCTTTTCCTATGAATTATGACGCACAAAAGTGTGTGTCTTTTCACACAAATTGAGCCACACAAAAAAACTCACAAAAACGCACACAATCTGCTGAAATATTTTTGTACATATTTGCATGAATTGAGTGTGCTGTTGTGTTGATTGGTGACATGCTGTGGCACATGCAGTGCTTTTCAAAATGTCAAACAAGTTTCAATGACCTTGAGTAAAAATCTTTGCATCATGCTAAACCCACATCAATACCCCACTAACATATATGCATGTCTATTCAAACATTCATGTGACTACTAAAAACACCACAGGTCAAATAATAATGGACGTTGTACCTTCAAACACATTGAAACATCTCTATTGTTACATCTGTTGTTGTTATGTTGTGTTAGAGCTCAGCATAGGCTCCTTCTCCATCATGTTGCCCTCTCACCATTACCACTTAATTCATGTACCTCCTCATCAAAACACATTTGATGCGTCCCAAGTGGCGCAGTGGTCTAAGGCGACACTAGAGACACGGGTTCGATCCCAGGCTGTCACAAGCCGGCCATGACCGGGTTATGGGAAGGTTTGGCTGGCCGGGATTTCCTTGTCCCATCTCGCTCTAGCGACTCCTTGTGGCGGGCTGGCATGCCTGCAATCAGACTTCAATCTCCGACACATTGGTGCGGCTGGCTTCCGGGTAAGGGAGCAGTGTGGCTTGGCAGAGTCGTGTTTCAGAAGACGCATGGCTCTTGACCTTCACCTCTCCCTAGTTCGTAGGGGAGTTGCAGCGATGGGACAAGACTGTAACTACCAATTGGATATCACAAATTGAAGTAAGTAAGATGGAGTTGGAGAAGAAGACAGACGTTTTACGTGCCCCCAACCGATTGTTTTTTTGTATGTTTATTTGCGTTGGGAACAGACCCAGATCCCTGTGATTTGCTTGAAGAGGAGGTGGAGAAAAGGGTCCGGAGGACGGGCTGCCTTCTGAGAATTTATAGGCGATCGAATAAACCCCCACTTCCTTCCATTCTGATAGCAAACGTGCAATCTCTGGAGAAGAAAATAGATGACCTACGTGGACATTACCAACGGGACATTCAAAACTGTAAAATCTTATGCTTCACGGAGTCGTGGCTGAACAACGACACTATCAATATACAGCTTGCTGGTTATATGCTGCACCGGCAGGACAGAACAGCAGCGTCTGGTAATACAAGGGGCGGCGGACTATGTATTTTTGTAAATAACAACAACTGGTGCACGATATCTAAGGAAGTCTCGAACTATTGCTCGCCTGGGGTAGAGCATCTCATGATAAGCTGTAGACCACACTATCTACCTCGAGAGTTTTCATCTGTTTTTTTCCTATCTGTTTTTTTTACCCCCACAGTCAGAGGCTGGCACTAAGACAGCAATGAATGAGCTAATGAGTATTCTGCCATAAGCAAACAAGAAAACGCTCACCCAGAGACGGCACTTCTAGTAGCCGGGGACTTTAATGCAGGGAAACTTAAATCCATTTCACCAGCATAAAATCTCTGGACCACCTTTACTCCACACACAAAGACGTATACAAAGCTCTCCCTTGCCCTCCATTTGGCAAATCTGACCATAATTCTATCCTCCTGATTCCTGCTTACAAGCTAAAATTAAAGCAGGAAGCACCAGTGACTAGATCAATAAAACGTTGTCAGATGAAGCAGATGCTAAGCTATATGACTGTTTTGCTAGCACAGACTGGAATATGTTCCGATGGCATTGAGGAGTACACCACATCAGTCATTGGCTTCATCAATAACTGCATTGATGACTTCGTCCCCACATTGACTGTACGTACATACAACAACCAGAAGCCATGTATTACAGGCAACATCCGCACTGAGCTAAAGGCAAGAGCTGTTGCTTTCAAGGAGTGGGGCTCTAACCCGGAAGCTTATAAGAAATCCCGCTATGCCATCCGACGAACCATCAAACAGCCAAAGCGTCAATACAGGACGAAGATCGAATCGTACTACACCGGCTCTGACGTTCGTCGGATGTGGCAGGGCTTGCAAACCATTACAGACTACAAAGGGAAGCACAGCCGAGAGCTGCCATGTGACACGAGCCTACCCCAGACGAGCTAAACTACGTCTATGCTCGCTTTGAGACAAATAACACTGAAACATGCATGAGAGCATCAGCTGTTCCGGAAGACTTTGTGATCACGCTCTCCGCAGCCGACATGAGTAAGACCTTTAAACAGGTCAACATTCACAAGGCCGCAGGTCCAGATGGATTACCAGGACGTGTACTGCGGGCATGCGCTGACCAATTGGCAAGTGTCTTCACTGAAATGTTCAACCTCTCCCTGTCCGAGTCTGTAATACCAACATGTTTTAAGCAGACCACCATAGTGCCTGTGCACAAGAACACCTGCCTAAATGACTACCGAACTGTAGCACTCACGTCTGAAGCCATGAAGTGCTTTGAAAGGCTGGTCATGGCTCACATCAACACCATTATCCCAGAAACCCTAGACCCACTCCAATTTGCATACCGCCCTAAAAGATCCACAGATGATGCAATCTCTATTGCACTCCACACTGCCCTTTCCCACCTGGACAAAAGGAACACCTATGTGAGAATGCTATTCATTGACTACAGCTCCACGTTCAACACCATAGTGCCCTCAAAGCTCATCAATAAGCTAAGGACCCTGGGACTAAACACCTCCCTCTGCAAATGGATCCTGGACTTCTTGATGGGCCTCCCCTAGGTGGTAAGGGTAGGTAACAACACATCCCCCATGCTGATCCTCAACACAGGGGACCCTCAGGGGTGCGTGCTCAGTCCCCTCCTGTACTCCTTGTTCATTCATGACTGCATGGCCGTGCACGACTCCAACACCATCATTAAATTTGCTGATGACACAACAGTGGTAGGCCTGATCACCAACAACAAGACAGCCTATAGGGAGGAGGTCAGAGACCTTGCCGTGTGGTGCCAGGACAACAACCTCACCCTCAACGTGATCAAGACAAAGGAGATGATTGTGGACTACAGGAAAAAGAGGACCGAGCAAGCCCACATTCTCATCGACGGGGCTGCAGTGGAGCAGTTTGAGAGCTTCAAGTTCCTTGGTGTCCACATCACCAACAAACTAGAATGGTCCAAGCACACCAAGATAGTTGTGAAGAGGGCACAACAAAACCTATTAACCCTCAGGAGACTGAAAAGATTTGGCATGGGTCCTCAGATCCTCACAAGGTTCTACAGCTGCACCATCGAGAGCATCCTGACTGGTTGCATCATTGCCTGGTATGGCAACTGCTCGGCCTCTGACTGCAAAACACTACAGAGGGTAGTGCGAACGGCCCTGTACATCACTGGGGCCAAGCTTACTGCCATCCAGGATCTCTATATCAGGCGGTGTTAGGAAGAACCTAAAAATTGTCAGACTCCAGCCACCCTAGTCATAGACTGTTCTCTCTGCTACCGCACGGCAAGCAGTACCGGAGTGCCAAGTCTAGGTCCAAGAGGCTTCTACATAGCTTCTAACCCCAAGCCATAAGACTCCTGAACATCTAGTCAAATGGCTACCCTGACTATTTGCATTGCCCCCCCTCCCCCTCTTTTACACTGCTGCTACTGTCTGTTGTTGTCATCTATGCATAGTCACTTTAATAACTCTATCTACACGTACATATTACCTCAACTAACCAGTGGCCCCGCACATTGACTCTGTACCGGTACACCCCTGTATTGTTGTTTTGCTGCTGCTCTTTAATTACTTGTTACTTTTATTTCTTATTTGATCTGTATTTTTTTTAACTGCATTGTTGGTTAGGGGCTCGTAAGTAAGCATTTCACTGTAAGGTCTACACCTATTGTATTCGGGGCATGTGACTAATAATATTTGATTTGAAATTAGGGAGAAAAAAAATTTGGTGTCAAAGTTTAGAAAAAACTAAAAAACATTTAGTCTGCATTGGTTCTGTCCTATATGTCTGCGAAGAAAGAAAGAAAATACATTATATTGAGGAAGACAGGAAAAAAATCATAGAACTGGCTTTACATTTCACTTGAACCATTCACAAACTCTTCCCTCATGCTAAAGATGACTGTTTCTGTCTCCCTCACCGATTTTCGATTCCCATATAGCTGGGAGAGCTGGTGATTTGACGGTGCAATTAAGTCCAGTCAATGTATTGCTCCGGAAAGCTGAGACATGTTTCCCCACGGAGTGGTTAAACACTCAGGCCAATGCCTCAAAAAACACCTTGTCCTCAATGCCAGGGCCTCTTGTCCATGCGTGAACTGATGCTGATGACATTCACATGTAGCTGGGATGCCTTGGTGGCTAAAGTTGCACTGAGGGGTCCACAGATGCCACGCAAGAGGCTGGGGGACACACGGAGTGGAGGAAAAGTATTTTAACACCATGAGACAAGTACATTAGATACATCCAAAATGGTAGCGCACTCTCAACATGAATATAAATCACAAAGTGTGGGTGAGGCAATGTTGTAATAAGGCTTTTTCAGTATTATCTGAAAAAGCAAAGGTACTTAAATGCATTAAGTGGAATGGTAAGGTATACGTTGATCAATATATAGATACATAACATTCATTTCAATTGCAGAGACCAATGAGCCATTATATCCTCCTCCTCAACATTATCTGAGAGCATGTGTTATGGCATTTCCAAAATCCCTGTAAATGTTGAGGCGTTGGAGTGTGTGGATTATTTGAGGCAGACAGTGCCACCAGGTCTTCAAAATAAGTACTGCTTTCTTCACAGAAAAGGCACAGGCTCTGGTGCTATTTTTTAGAAACCTATATGTTAAAGACTTAATTATCTTAACTTTATTTAAATCAGATACACTACATTCAGGTTCATGGACTAGTATCATCCCTCAGTCTTCAAGTGATGAAGGTTTATTGAAGACCATTGGGTTTACTTGGAGTGCATACCCACTGAGATGAATGAATGGCCCTATCGGCTATGTCTTTATAATCCCATTTAATGAAAACTGCATTACTAAGTAGGGAGTTTTGTGTTTAATCATCCAATCGATGCATCACTCTGGTCGCTCTAAAATAAGTGTATGTGTGGGATGAATAGACTAAATCACGTGCAAATTAATATGCGTGAGAACACTAGATCTACATACACTGAGTGTGGTCCGAACAAGGTGCATGCATCAGTTTTGTGCCTCCCTCAAATCTGAGGACAAGAAAGCGAACTGCAGCTACAGACGACAGTCACACAATATCCATCTCGAGTCTGGCCGTGCAGACTGCCTCAAGGAGAGAGAACGGTGTTCTTAGGAACGAATGCGTGGGAGTTGCTCACTTCACTCGCCTCCTTTTCCTAGTGGACGATAGAAGGCGCATTGGGAGCCCCTTTCCGACCGAGGGATAGCGAGCTGGCGGAGAGGAACCAGTGCGTCGTCAGTAGACAGAAGAACAGGGCAGTTCCTCCGGACTATCCATTTCTATTAAGTCACAGGCGGTATCGGAATCTGGGGGAACCGTGTTTTTTTTTTTAAATCGTGTCTTTCAAAGCAATGGACTCGAGATAGTGGGTCTCAATTTGCCTCTTTCTTGACAGGGAGTTGCCGTTGGGAGATATGCGTAAGGATGTTTGGAAACAGCAGTAGTAGGTGAGTATCCCTTTAGACTCGCCCGCTGCTAGTATTGTTGCCGTGGTACCAACCTGATCAATTCAGAAAGGACACTCGAAATGGATAACATTCGTATTAATATTCAATTGATGTCAATAAGGAGTACGTTTACATGCATATTAATAACTCGATATTAAACTGATTATTGCAGTAGGCCGAGTGTGGCATTAGTCATGTGAACGCCTTACTCTGTTTATCATAATCAGCGTAAAGTAATTTGAATTTGAAGCAAGCATATACCAATTAAAACACCTTGGTTTCTGAGCAATCTTTCGAATTATTAAGATATGTAACGTTACGTTTCAGTGGTGTATTTGATTTGCGCATGTGTTATCAAGAGCAGCGCGAGCCTCCTTCTTTTGCCCCAGTGAAGTGAGTTCGGAAAAAATGGAAAGTATGCATCTTAGAAATAGTTTTCTCATACAAACGTTATACGTCCGAACTCAGAATCAATTATTTTTCACAAAAATAACATGGTCGCTGTGGTAGAACGTTTATTCTGATTGGCGATTTTCTGCATGTATCAACGTCCCATCATCTGATTTCAGATGTGTGCATGTAAACAGGTTTTTTCGAGAAATCGTTATTCTTGCAAAGCATATACATGTTTAAATCGAACTATTACACTACTATTCACAATTATCGTATTATTGTGTGCATGTAACCATTACTCAGTGGCGGCCAAAAGTCGTGTTACAGACGGTGCAAGGGGAGAGAGAGCAGGGCGGGCTCCCGTTTATTAGACTGGTGCGTGGGTTTCGAAATATGTATTGTAGCCTATCCAAATCGGTATCCAAATGCAGAATGTATTTCAAACAATTTAGATGCGTAAATGCCTCCGTTTTCTTAGTACCACAATGCATTGAAATGTGTGGTCATTGTGAAAACGTACACCTGACTATGATTAATTAAATTGCCTTTAATAATGTTCCAATACAATATTTATTATGTACCTGATTTATAGAGACTGAAAGCTGAATGTTGTAAGTTTCCCTGACAAGAGTAAGGAATTTGAATAGGCAATAAATAATAGAGATATTCACATCCTCTTCAGGTGAATTACCAAACCATTAATGTGCTAATTTGAGTGTAGTAACCTTTTCTAATTCATCTGGTGTACTTGTAGGTATGATTGAGATCATTAAGACTATACCCTCTAGATAGACTACTGAAAAAGGGGTACCAGTTAGTGATTCAGGACATGTATTTCTCTCTCTCCCTCCATCTCTCTTTCTCTTCTCTCTCTCTCTCTGTGTGTGTGGGTGTGGGTGGGTGTGGGTGTGTGTGTGTGTGTGATCTTTCTGTGTGGTGTGTGTGTTATCAGTGAGGATGGTGAAGGATGAGTATATTCAGTATCATAAAAGGTTTCTCGCCTATGCCCGTGAAAATGTATGGATACAACTCAGTCACACTGTGACGCAGGAGTGAGCTTTGTGATCAGTCATATTTTATTTATAGGGAAAAGAGTATTTGAAAAGAGGCAGATGGCTCTTACTGCATGAGCAGCATAATAACCACTCATTGTTCTTTTGTTGATTTGGGTGGAATAATGACATGTGCATCCAAAATAAGTCTCAATGCTGGTTGCCATAATGTTAGTTGATCAAGTATGCAACTAAAATTTGTTTTTATCCAAGACCATATCTTGCATATTTAACTTGAGCATAATGCTACATTGTTCCTTTGTTATAGCCTACCTGGATTCCAATGTCTGGTCCCCTTTTTTTTAAACAAATACCAGTTTCTTATTGTCATAACTATACATCATATAAATATTATATCATAAGACTGTGCGATGCTGGTGCCCTTCTGACATTCATAAACTGATGTATTTTGGGTTATAAATAGCCTAAGGGAGGAGAGAAACGGGGAGAGCAGCTTCACTGTAGATGTCATCTCGGAAAATAAAGCAGCATCCCTGCTATCTGTGAAACACAAGCTATGTAGATGATGGATGCTTGAACTCTGGAGATGTTGGAGACAGCTTAACATCTGCAAAGGTGTGGCAGTGTGTATTCTCATTGTTTTCACCAATATTGTTGTTGTTTGTTCCGTAAGAGCTTTTGGTTGTATGCCTATCTGGGCATTAAATCAAGGGGGCTGCTGCTAACCGCAGCTGATAGTAGGCTAAGTGTTATCCGCTTTATCCAATCACCCTGCCTTCATTAAACAAATTAAAGCTTGGCAACCTTGCTGTTGCACTGCCTGTCAATGGCGTTCACCTTTTCACCCCTGATGAAGGATAGACAGATGCAGATTAAATGCCCCAGTATATGTGCGTTAGATGTCGACGATGAGTATGACATTTTTCCTCAATAAGGGCTCAAACACACCAATAGCGTTTGCTGTCGGAGAGTACTTAGCACTTTGAGAACCGAGTGCGCAACGATCAACAGCGGGTGGTACCTAAAACACAGGGCGCTGAACGATTGGAAGACCAACTCTAGATTCACATTAGGTGCGAAGTGTGCAAGCCATAATGCCCAGGAAGCTCTGATTCAAACTCCCATTAACCTCTCTGGGATTGTTCGGGACGGTAGTGTCCCACCTTGCCAACAGCCAGTGAAATTGCAGGGCGCCAAATTCAAAACAGAAATCTCGTAAATAAATTCCTCAAACATACAAGTATCTTATACCATTTTAAAGGTAATCTTGTTGTTAATCCTACCACAGTGTCCGATTTCAAAAAGGCTTTACAGCGAAAGCACCACAAACGATTATGTTAGGTCACCGCCAAATCACAGAAAAACACAGCCATTTTTCGAGCCAAAGAGTGGAGTCACAAAAAGCAGAAATAGATAAAAATGAATCACTAACCTTTGATTATCTTCATCAGATGACACTCATACGACTTCATGTTACACAATACATGTATGTTTTGTTCTATAAAGTTCATATTTATATCCAAAAACCTCAGTTTACATTGGCGCGTTATGTTCAGAAATGCCTCCAAAACATCCGGAGAAATTGCAGAGCCACATCAAATAACAGAAATACTCATCATAAACTTTGATGAAAGATACATGTTTTACATATAATTAAAGATAAACTTGTTCTTAATGCAACCGCTGTGTCAGATTTCAAAAAAGCTTTACGGCAAAAGCACAATGTTCAATAATCTGAGTGCAGCGTTCAGCCACAAAAGCAAGCCATACAGTTACCTGCCAAATTGTGGAGTCAACAAAAGTCAGAAATAGCATTATAAATCTTCACTTACCTTTGCTGAGCTTCGTCGGAATGCACTCCCAGGACTCCCACTTCCACAAGAAATGTTCGTTTTGTTCGATTACGTCCATATTTATGTCCAAATACCCCAGTTTTGTTTGTGCGTTTAGTTCACTATTCCAAAGGCGAGCGCAAAATCCAGACGAAAAGTCAAGAGTTCCATTACAGTTTGTAGAAACATGTCAAACGATGTTTACAAGAAATCTTCAATAATATTCCAACCGGACAATAGCGTATTCATTACAGAGGAAAAAGAAGGAACGGCGCGCCCGCGTGACCGTGCAGTAAACAACTCATTGGCCTCAGCCTAGTCCACTTGTTGAAACAGCACTTATTCGACCCCCTTCCACAATAGAAGCCTCAAACAACTTTCTAAAGACTGTTGACATCTGCTGGAAGCCTTGGGAAGTGCAATCTGGCCCCATAGACACAGCATATTGGATAGGCAATCACTTAAATCAAACTACAAACCTCAGATTTCCCACTTCCTGGTTGGATTTGTCTCAGGTTTTCGCCTGCCATATGAGTTCTGTTTTACTCACAGACATTATTTTAACAGTTTTGGAAACTTTAGAGTGTTTTCTATCCAAATCTACTACGTATATGCATATCATAGCTTCTGTGCCTGGGTAACAAGCAGTTTACTCTGGGCACCTTATTCATCCAAGCTACTCAATACTGCCCCCCTTTCCCAAAGAAGTTATTAAACAGCTCTGCAAGTGTTATAATGTCAAAATATGTTTGTTACTCACCATGTGTAGTTTCGCTGAGCACCCAACTATCTTCTTTTACTCCCGTTACGGCCGGTATGTACTTCCAAAAAAGGTTGAAATATTTTTATATCATAAGGAAGTACACACCGGACGTAATGGGAGTAAATTAAGGAAGTTGCTCAGTGAAACTCCATCTTTGGTGAGTAACAAACTTATTTTGACAACATAATGCTTGCAGAGCTGTCTAATGGGAGTCATACTAACGTCATACTCATTGTCGACATCTCTAATGTACAGATACTGGGGCAACCCAACTCCAAAGCAGATGCTATAATATATTACTGGTTGCTTAATGCCTACCCATATATACTGTATCTCAATATATTGTACAGTATATTGAGATATACATGGGTAGGCACTTAGCAACCGTCAATAAAGGAATTTTCCTTATAGTATATTTGTTGTGACAAATGCAAAACTTACACTTAATACCATTAGGTTTTGACATATTTGATGGTTACATTCATGTCTTTATTTGATCAAATACAGTCCGATATTCCCATGTCATGCATGCAGTAAACCATACATAATCCCAACATCAAGAGGTGATTGTTGCTGCATTATAATCACCTTCATCAGGTTTCGCATTTTGACTGGTTGCAATTCAATATGTAACCTGTGTCTAGTCCAGAGCCACGTTTGAGGTTGGGGAAAAAAACGAAAAACCAGACAGTACAACCTAAACTACGCCACATAACCTCAAGGTTGGGAAATAAGTGTAGCGTGTAAATAGGACAACATGACTGAAGGCTTGACAACCTACAGTGCAGTACTTAGTTCCACCAAATGACCAGCAGTGCCAGTGGGTCTAATATTGGCTTATGATGTGTTCCAGTGTCGCTGAGAGACACTCATCCTTGGTGTAACGCTGACACCTTCTGCTGTGTTGACAAGGTGTTTATTAGTCCCCGTTGTGAGGCTGTCATTTGGTAATTTCTGTGATGACATAGCACATTATTTTCAGTTGACATAGGGGAGACCAATTAAGTTGTTTACTTGGCCCTTTTCACCCGATGCTACCTCAATGTGTCAGTGTAATGCCTCAAGGCAAATGCATTGTTAAAAGGACAGTTCGAGGCTGGCACTGAGTGTGTTAGTGGGAGGTGTTTTTTTTATTTGGTTTCCAAACTCCTCTGTACCTCCGTGTTTGTCCTTGGTAGTCCTCCTTTGAATCTTAGCAGCAGCAGTCTCCTCCGTGTGATTCATTTCAGGACAGCCATATGCAATTTTTCAAGGTCTGCTGGAGTGGTGGTGGCAGTGTTTGTTAAGATGCTGTGTTGCAGTGTTTCATGTTGCCTCAGTTGTGGACTCCAGCAGTGAGCTGCATTTCTCCTTCTGGTGTGAAATCCTCCCGAGCAGCTTGATGTGGATGGTTTGTCTTCAAATGTGTCACTTGGGGAACCGTTGTTTTACTTTGCCTTATCCCTCTCTCCGCTCAGTCAGGGTTGAACCTCCGTATGATGACATTTATTGTTTCCTTCCATGGCCCTGAGATAAAACTCAGTGACATGTAAAACAGCCAAAGCCTAGTTCCCCCCCTTCACATTTGATGGTGTTTATGAGGCGTCGTAACTAACGTACAATGTTAATACTGTGTGCTTCATGTAGGGGAGAATGGGGTAAGTTGAGCCAAATTGGTTTGTTGCGCCACCCAGTGTGTATAGGAAACCATACACAAAATGTATCTTGACCAAATATTTAGGTCCAAAAAACTGATTTTCACAAAGTCAAGTGAATTTGTATTATAGGTTTCATGATTCTTGTATCTAAACAAAAAGTAGATTGTTTTGGACATCAGTTGGTGTAAGCTACAATATACGGTGGTAAACCTAGCATGAAATGGCTAATATAGTGAAAATGTTTGCCTTGTGGTAAGTTGAGCCAATGGCCATGGGGTAAGTTGCCACTATACTCCATACCAATAATGATTACATTTGGTCAGTTTTATGCATAAATGGCCCTGATTCCGTTTCGGGTGGAGATCTAATAAATTAAAGTGTGGCGGAGGTGTGTCTACAGATACTATTCTGACCTTGACTTAATTCCACCAGCTTTACGCGCAAGGAAACCATGAATAAGGTCTAGCGAACCTACTGGTTCCAAGTGGAAAAGCATCTACTTAAATCACATCTCCTTGCACTGTAATTTACAAGTCAACGTGATAAGAGCTATTGATAAGAGCTAGGTAAATTATTAATCTGTTTGGATAAGGGAATTGTACATATAAATTACACTTGTTTTAGATACATTTGACCTTATAAATCGCTGCCGACAAATGTAAAGCAGTCATTCGGCAGCAAACTGAAGTATATCAACATATCAACCTTCCCACAGAAAAGTTTATGAAATGCTATGCCATTATGCAGAATTTAAATTGTACTGCCTTTTAACTTGCAGGGATGGGCACTCTCTAATGTCTTCAGTAAAGGCGACCTTTCTCTGTTTCCTATTTCTATCATGTTAAATATTAGTCACTATCAAGGTCGACCTTCAGTAAGCAACTAACACAGATTCAACTGCCAATTTACTGTTAGTTCCCTTCAGTTGGTATAGCCTACATTATCATTCCATTGTTTTGTTTACCTTCATTCACTTCCTCTGTAAACGGCGTCACAGCCATGTGGTTGTTGCTAAGTATTATTAGTTACAAGTGATAATATAAAAAAGACATGTAGGCTAATTAAAACGTTATGGAGCGCAGACCAAACATTAACAGTTTGAACCCGACACATGGCGCAATACTTGGCTGTGTCATCACACAGTTCCATGGTTAGTGCAGGCAATAGATCAGGGTATAGGCTACTATTGTACATTATGCTCCCTATTATAATTCTGTGTACACTAATCTTCCAACACTACCATGGGTTAAAGAACTGAATTGTGGCAATTTTCAGAATGAATCAAACCACAATTTTTTATTCATCAATATATTTAGTGCATAAAGGCTCTCCAAACCTGTTATTTTTTATTCATACATACTTTCCTAACACTAAAATCTGCCTAAATAATCTACAAGATCTGAGTATTTTTAAAGCTACCACTTGGTGTTGAAACGGAGACAAATATGCATATATTTAAATAGCTTTCTTTCATTGATGACTAATACATGAACCCGTTCTCTCGATGTAATCTAGTCTGTCGCCAACATTCTAATTAAAGGTACACTATATTTAAAGGGATGGCTTAAGATAAATGTACTGAAAAGCCTATTGAATGAAAACTTCACAAGACAATCTGTTGGCCAGCAAGTGGTATGGTTTTCAGCGGTTTAATTTAATCTATTCAGCCCATTCAAGGGAACCACACCTGCAAAGCCCGTTACGCACCTTCTTAAGGTAAGTCTGAATACCACCTACCCAGAAGTGCGTAGAAAACGTGTGATTTCCTAAGTCGGAATCGGGCCCAATATGCATAGCAGTATTGCAATTTGTGATCGACTGGCTCGTTTAGATCTTATGTAGCAAAATTTGAAATGGTCTTTGTTACATAGGATAAAAGTAGAGACTCGGTGGTAGAAAATGGTATATAATATACTACAGTTGAGGAACAATGGGAATGTAATTATGCTTTGATCGACTTGTAAACCCACTTTTGCGAAAATGGCCCTTAGATGTTTTGCTGCACCTACTGGAGAGCTCCTCTTTGTCTACACCCGTTCAGCATCATTCACACCATCTTAAGCCTTAGCACCGCCCATCTCTTTTAGGATTCACATGAGGCCAGGTGCTAAACAGAGTGAGTACTAAACAACCAAAGAATAAGACTTAAAGCTAGTTTATACTACGTCTATCGACATGTCTGTAGATAGAATATTCATGTCACTGTGACACTATTGTCGTCCAACATCAAACTAGTCGTTGTCGTTATGACAAAGTAATGACCAAATCATTTAGCTGACAAGGTCTTAGTTTGTATTCATTATTCCAGGAAAATAAACTCACAACAAGATCCTTATTTGAAAGATAATTACAGAAAATAGCTTACGGTTGTGAGTGTGACGAAATAAAAGCATGGCATTCTACCGGAGAATTTTTAAACTTGGACACTGTCTCGTTGGCATAACGTTATATCCTAATTTGACTTTGGTGCATGCAGGTCATGTTGTTTTTCACATTACCATCTCTGGTAAACACATACTTTTTCAAATCAACGTTTATTTGTCACATGCACAGGATACAGAAGGTGTAAACGGTACAGTGAAATGGTTACTTGCATAGTGGAGTCTTTTGTTTAGACATGTACAGTTGAAGTCGGAAGTTTACATATACTTAGGTTTTTCAACCACTCCACAAATTTCTTGTTAACAAACTATCATTTTGGCAATTCGGTTAGTACATCTACTTTGTGCATGACACAAGTAATTTTTCCAACAATTGTTTACAGACAGATTATTTCACAATTCCAGTGGGTAAGAAGTTTACATACAGTCGTATGAAAAAGGTTGGGCACCCCTCTGAGGCTGCATAATAATTTACTCTGTCGTCACAGAATATTATCACAGTGGCATGCCATTCATTTTCTAATAAAAGCTGAGTACTGGGGTATTGTCCAGACAAAGATTTTTAGTGTAGCAATATTACGTTGTATGAAATTAAATCAGATGTGAAAATAGGCTATGCAAAAATGTGGGCACCCTTGTCATTCTGTTGATTTGAATACCTGTAACTACTTAGCACTGATTAATTGGAACACACAATTGGTTTGGTGAGCTCATTAAGCCTTGAACTTCATAGACAAGTGCATCCAATCATGAGAAAAGGTATTTAAGGTGGCCAATTGCAAGTTGTTGTTCTCTTTGACTCTCCTCTGAAGAGTGGCAACATGGGGGCCTCAAAACAACTCTCAAACGACCTGAAAACAAAGATTGTTCAACATTATGGTTTAGAGGAAGGCTACAAAAAGCTATCGCAGAGATTTAAGCTGTCAGTGTCCACTGTGAGGAACATAGTGAGGAAATGGAAGACCACAGGCACAGTTCTTGTTAAGGCCAGAAGTGTCAGCAAGTAAAATATTGGAGACGCAAAGGCGAAGGATAGTGAGAACGGTCAAAAACAGCCCACAGACCACCCCCAAAGACCTACAACATCATCTTTCTGCAGATGGTGTCACTGTGCATCGTTCAACAATTCAGTGCACTTTGCACAAGGAGAAGCTGTATGGGAGAGTGATGCGGAAGAAGCCTTTTCTGCACACACGCCACAAACAGAGTCGCTTGAGGTATGCAAACGCACATTTGGACAAGCCAGCTTCATTTTGGAATAAGGTGCTGTGGACTGATGAAACAAAGATTGAGTTATTTGGTCATAACAAGGGACGTTATGCATGGCGGCAAAAGAACACAGCGTTCCAAGAAAAACACTTGCTACCCACAGTAAAATTTGGTGGGGGTTCCATCATGCTGTGGGGCTGTGTGGCCAGTGCCGGTACTGGGATTCTTGTTAAAGTTGAGGGTCGCATGGATTCCACTCAATATCAGCAGATTCTTGGGAATAATGTTGAAGAATCAGTCACAAAGTTAAAGTTACGGCGGCGCTGGATATTTCAACAAGACAACGACCCAAAACACTGCTCAAAATCTACCCGGGCATTTATGCAGAGGAACAAGGTCAAAGTTCTGGAATGGACATCCCAGTACCCAGACCTGAATATCATTGAGAATCTGTGGGATGATTTGAAGTGGGCTGTCCATGCTCGGCAACCATCAAACCTAACTGAACTGGAGATGTTTTGTGAGGAGGAATGGTCCAAAATACCTTCATCCAGAATCCAGACACTCATTAGAGGCTATGGGAAGCGTCTAGAGGCTGTTATTTTAGCAAAAGGAGGCTCTACTAAATATTGATGTGATTTTTCTATTGGGGTACCCAAATTGATGCACCTGTCTAATTTTGTTTTGATGCATATTGCACATTTTCTGTTAATCCAATAAACCTCATTTCACTACTGAAATATTACTGTGTCCATCAGTTATTTGATAGATCAAAATGAAATTGCTGATCTTAACACGCAATTTTTTATAAACGGAAATCATGGGAATTGTCAGGGGTGCCCAAACTTGCCCAAAATTTTTCATACGACTGTATATACCCCAATTTGTATGGAGTCTCTTCCTTCTCTCTAAACATTACATCTTTATTGCTAGGCAGGAAGTTAACTTCTCTGGGATATGTGGGACGCTAACGTCTCACTTGGCCAAAAGCCAGAAAAAATGCAGCGCGCCAAATTCAAATATATTACTATAAAAATCTATATTTCATGAAATCACAAATGATAGACACCAAATTAAAGCTACACATGTTGTGAATCCAGACAATATGTCTGATTTCAAAAAGGATTTACGGTGAAAGCACACCAAACGATTATGTTAGGTCAGTACATAGACTTTACTTTAATAAAATATTTGTTTTATTTGATGACTTTATTTCAAACTATCAATCACTTAGAGAATATATTTTTAGGCTTGCGAAGCAACTGCTTTTTATCCCTCTCGATTGAGTGCTCTCTTCTCTCAGTCTCTGTGTTTACGGTCATTGTAGTTAATTACCAAATTACCCCAAAAGTTCTGCGCTAAACTATGTAGAATATTGGCTTGTTGGAAACTACAAGTCCCTACTAAATCGCACAGTTTAGGCTTGATCTGATTTATCTCTACAGAAACTGCACATCGCGCTAACAGAAGAAAAACAGAACAAAATGGAATTCAAATACTTGAACCGACATTGGTCAATTAGTTATTTAACAACCGAAAATAGCTGACATTTCAGTTAATTGCTCAGCACTAGTTGCAACAGTGTTTTTTTGGGAAACATCTCGGATGCAAACAAATGCAGTTGAAATGGGATTTATTGCACTTTTTTGTAATTCAGGTTTTTACTGAAATTTCAATTTAATGTAATTCAGGTTTTTAAATTCAATGTAATTCAGGTTTTTACCTTAACGCTGGAGGTTTTACGGGCCTTGGGCTGAGGCCCCATTTACAGATAATTGTTTTAAAATCTGTAAATGGGATGGGATAGTAGTTTCTATATCTCCATATGGGATAATAGTTTCTATATCTGCATATGGGATAATAGTTTCTACTATTTTGGGGGTTCGTCCGAGATCGAGGAAACAAGACCCAGATCCACTAAACAAAGGCCTACACTACATATCTCTGCTGTCACAGTTGGTCATATGGAGTGCATGTTGGCATATTCACAGTTGGAGACCATGTTGTGGATCTAACAGCTCTGCAGAATGACTGCGTCACAGCTTTTCAGAAGGTTACTCCAGTATGGCTCGTACATAACCACTTTCAGAACAAATCAGTTATATTGTCATTGAGACTGGCAAAAATAGAACAGCCGCTAAATAGAACAAGCACTAATCTTTAAATAAAATGTTCCACTTCAGCGGTAAGAGCCATGTTGAATCACTGTTTTCTCTATTTAATTTGCCTAGGTGCCTTAAAATGAAATGACCGTTTTTTAGACCGGAGAAAAGGGTTACATCTTGCATAAAGGACAGGACATGCTTTTTGGGTGATCATGAGGGTATTACAAGACAACGGTGGTAGGTTGCAATCTGAGGCTTTGTTGGCCACATTAACTGTTATCTATTCACGGACATACCATTGTACTCTCCAAATGTCTTACACTTATGATATTTACCATTACTCTCCATTACTCTCCATTGAAAAAATAAACCAAACCTTGGACTTCTGCTTTAACAACATGCAGTTTATATGTCAGTGTTGTAATCGATCACGACTGCAGTTCACCGCTCAATCCCCATGTGGTACTTTGCTATGCGATGAATTGGAAATGACATACCCAGTTTAATCATCTGTGTTAAACCCTGAGAGTTGTCCGTAAGAACCAAAGGAGAGAAGCAGGTCTGTAAGAACCAAATGATAATTGAAATGGACCATGCACTGACTGATTGGATCCTTGAGAAATGCCAGGGGGCATTTGTAAAGTTCAGAGTTACTGCCCATACACATTGTGAACCCGGAGGTAACAGAAACAATAGCTGCGTGTCTTAAAATGGCAATAGCCACCAGAATTGGATGCCTGATGTTCACTTCGACAGTGATATTTCCAGAAGCTGTTCCTTGCCTCATTTATTCTGCCATTAGGATTAAATCAAGCAACTTCTTTCCAAGCTCAACTTTTTTCTCCCTCTTCCGTAAATAGGGAACTGTAGAGAGCATTCACTCACATTGGATTAGAAAATACTTGATATACACTGTGTACAAAACATTAGGCTCTTTCCATGACATTTACAGTTGACATTTTAGTCATTTAGCAGACGCTCTTATCCAGAGCGATTTACAGTAGTGAGTGCATACATTTTCATGCTTTTTTTGTGAATGTGTGCCGTAAAGTGCCTTTGAGCGGGGTATGGTAGTAGGTGCCAGGCGCATCGGTTTGTGTGTGTCAAGAAATGCATTGCTGCTGAGTCTTTCACGCACATTTCAAGAATGGTCCACCACCCAAAGGACATCCAGCCAACTTGACACAACTGTGGGAAGCAGCTGCCTGTGCACATCCAACATCCTGTGCCATGTAAAATGCACCATTGACGTTCGGTGGTATCATCTCGGTCGGTGGTAGGAATAGCAGCCTGTCACACAGCACTTGTAGCACACAGGAGGATGCATTATTGTAGAAGGCTGTTGTGGTGGTGTTGGGCGAGGTTTTGGGTCAAGGGTTTTGGAGGTGTGATTGTGCTTACTGTGGCCCTCCGTGGGGGGAAATCAGTATTCAGTGCACAGGGGGCAATCAGTGCCTCGGCCGGCGCCGGCGTTGCCGGGAACAAATTAAACTGCGACACCCATCATTGGAAGGATGTGATGATGGACATGCGTGTCACTCGCCACATGGGGGGAGCTGTAAATTACATTAAGATGGGCGGTTAACGGCGCAGCGTGGGGTCTCCATAGTTTTTCCTGCCTCGCTGTGAGAGCAGAGACAACCAGCATCAGCTAGCACCACCTGGGTAAAAGAATAGAAGTAGCTGAGGTAAGCAGCGCCCAAATGCAGTTCTGTAATTTGGGTTTGTTAATTTTCTATGGCGGCCATATTGATATACACTGAGTTTACCAAACACCATTCTAATATTTAGTTGCACCCTCCCCTTTTGCCCTCAGAACAGCCTCAATTCGTTAGGGGGCATGAAAGGTGTTGAAAGTGTTCCACAGGGATGCTGGTCCATGTTGACTCCAATGCTTCCCACAGTTGTGTCAAGTTGGCTGGATGACCTTTCTGTGGTGGACCATTCTTGATACACACAGGAAACTGTTGAGCTGAAAAACCCAGCAGCGTTGCAACCTACTACCATACCCCTTTCAAAGGCACTTGTCTTGACCATTCACACTCTGAATGGCACACGTACGCAATCCTTGTCTCAATTGTCTCAAGGCTTAAAATGTATTATTTAACCTGTATCCTCCCTTTCATCTACACGGATTGAAGTGGATTTAACAAGCGACATCAATAAGGAGCTATCACTTGGATTCCCAAACCATAAGACTGCTGAACAATTTATCAAATGGCACCCGGACTATTTACATTGACCCCCCCCCCTTTGTTTTTACACTGCTGTTACTCACAGTTTATTATCTATGCATTGTAACTTTACCCCTACCTACATGTGCACATTACGTCGACTAACCTGTACCCCCACACATTGACTCAGTACCGGTACCCCCTGTATATTAGCCTCGTTATTGTGTTACTTTACATTTTCTTTTACCTTAGTTTGTTTAGTTAATTTTTCCTTAACTCTATTTCTTGAACTGCAATGTTTGGTAAGGGCTTGTAAGTAAGCATTTCACAGTAAGGTCTACACCTGTTGTATTCGGCGCATTTGACAAATAAAATGTGATTCACCTGGTCAGTCTGTCATGGAAAGTACAGGTGTTCTTAATGTTTTGTACACTCAGCAGTATACATTATGGAGCTGTGACAGGGTTCATTATTCATTAAGTTTTCGACAGTTTCGGGCTTTAGTGGCCCATTTCTGTTTGAGGTAAACTGTATTTTGATCCAGGTGTAAAAACAGATGCATAGGCATAAGTGAGTTGTCAATGGTTACTACTAGAACAACACTCCAGTGTGACATGCATTTTTCAATGATAATAAGTAGGGGATAAGGGCTAGAGTTGTCTACTGAATCCCAGACATAATGGCTGTGAAAATACCCTGTTGAGATAGTCGGGTGCAACGTTTCAATGTGAGTGCTCTTCTCCACACTCTCATCTGCCTCCGGTTAGCTTACCCCTTCGACAGATGAGAAAGAAAGTCAGAGGGTTCTCACGGCCCCATGGAACCCAGCACCCTTCCGTTTCGACTTGAATGACAAATTCAGATCAGAAGGATCTCATTTGTTATTTTTTTTATTCAATCGCTAAGAACAGTTCACAGTTTTGTCAAAGCAAAGATTTTTTTGATCCTACAAAATTGTCATTGATGCAGGCCTTTTGGTTACCAGCTTTGGATTGATGGAAAAGCTTTTGCTGGACATAAAAAAAGGTCCACGGGCTCTTAATGCATACTCTCAAAGCCAATACATTTTTAACCAGATCTAACGTTTTAATGGGTGCCCATCTTTTTAAAGTGAACACATTTTCAATAAGATCCAGACGTCTAACAGAGGCCCCTTTTTTTGTTGCCCCGACTCAGAGAGACATTAATGTCAGTTAATACCATTAGAATTCATTAAAGACGTGCTCTCTGCATTCAACCACTGCATGGAAATGGGCCCTCCCTGATGCTCGAATTACAGCTTCTCAGATAATTCTAATATTTTAATGTGTTTCAAGCCCATTGTCTCTTCAATTCACTGGATCAATGTGGTTGCTTTTAATCGGTCTGTCAACAGGCACAGCCAGTTTATTCAAGGTCTGCAATAATATGGCCTTTTCCAGTGGAACAAAGGAATATCTTGATTTTAGTACTCTAAAATAGCTGAATTAGAATAGTGTTCATAGCCTTTCATGAGTCTGTGGCTTTGTGGAATGAGCAAGTCAAGAAAAGCAGTTGTTTGTTCTCTAAGAAACATCTGTTTTTGCCAATGTCTTAAACAAGAGAAACAACCTGTGCTTTCTTACCAGGCTTCTAATAAGGGTCGGTTAGAAAGAGAGGGAAGGAGAGAGGAAGGGATTGAGAGGAAGATAGATAGTGGAAGAGATGGAGAGGGATTCAAAACAGAGTGATAAAGCTATCGATGGAGGGGAAAGTGCAGGAGGAAACAAGAGGTCAGATTTCAGTTTATCGACCAGTCGGGAGGCATGCTTCCATGAGGAGATATCTAGTGGGCATGTACAGTGCATTAGGAAAGTATTCAGACCCCTTCCCTTTTCCCACATTTTGTTACGTTACAGACTTTTCTAAAATAGATTAAATTAAACAATTTCCTCATCAATCTGAGCTCCCGAGCGGCGCAGCGGTCTAAGGCACTGCATCTCAGTGCAAGAGGCGTCACTACAGTCCCTGGTTTGAATCCAGGCTGTATCACATCCGGCCGTGATTGGGAGTACCATAGGGCGGTGCACAATTGGCCCAGCGTCGTCTGAGTTTGGCCGGGGTAGGCCGTCATTGTAAATAAGAATTTGTTCTTAACTGACTTGCCTAATAAAATAAAAGGTAAAATATAAAATAAAATATAAAACAGCTTGGAAAATTCCAGAAAATAATGTCATGGCTTTAGAAGCTTCTGATAGGCTAATTGACATAATTTGAGTCAATTGGAGGTGTACCTGTGGATGTATTTCAAGGCCTACCTTCAAACTCAGTGCCTCTGCTTGACATCATGGAAAATCAAAAGAAATCAGCCAAGACCTCAGAAAAAAAATTGTAGATCTCCACAAGTCTGGTTCATCCTTGGGAGCAATTTCCAAATGTCTGAAGGTACCACGTTCATCTGTACAAACAATAGCACGCAAGTATAAACACCATGGGACCACGCAGTCTTCATACCGCTCAGGAAGGAGATTAACGTACTGCGAAAAGTGCAAATCAATCCCAGAACAACAGCAAAGGACTTTGTGAAGATGCTGGAGGAAACAGATACAAAGGTATCTATATCCACAGTAAAACGAGTCCTATATCGACCTAACCTGAAAGGCCGCTCAGCAAGGAAGAAGCAACTGTTACAAAACCGCCATCACGAGGAAGGAAAATTATGTGGATATATTGAAGCAACATCTCAAGACATCAGTCAGGAAGTTATAGCTTGGTCGCAAACGGGTCTTCCAAATGGACAATGACCCCAAGCATACTTCCAAAGTTGTGGCAAAATACCTTAAAGACAAAAAAGTCAAGGTATTGGAGGGCCATCACAAAGCCCTGACCTCAATCCCATAGAAATTTTGCGGGAAGAACTGAAAAAGTGTTTTTTACTAGGATTAAATGTCAGGAATTCTGAAAAACTGAGTTTAAATGTATTTGGCTAAGGTGTATTTAAACTTCTGACTTCAACTGTATATGGGCAGCTAAAAAGTCAGTGTCTCAATATGTTTTTAACCTCGAGGTTTAACAGTTCTCAATGTATATACACTACCGTTCAAAAGTTTGGGGTCACAAAGAAAAGTAATTTTTTTGTCCATTAAAATAACATAAAATTGATCAGAAATACAGTGTAGACATTGTTAATCTTGTAAATGACTATTGTAGCTGGAAACAGCTGATTTGTAAATGGAATATCTACATAGGCGTACAGAGGTCCATTATCAGCAACCATAACTCCTGTGTTCCAATGGCACGTTGTGTTAGCTAAACCAAGTTTATCATTTTAAAAGGCTAATTGATCATTAGAAAACCCTTTTGCAATTATCTTAGCACAGCTGAAAACTGTAGTGCTGATTAAAGAGGCAATAAACTTGGCCTTCTTTAGACTAGTTGAGTATCTGGAGAATCAGCATTTGTGGGTTTGATTACAGGCTCAAAATGGCCAGAAACAAATAACTTTCTTCTGAAACTCGTCAGTCTAATTCTTGTTCTGAGAAATTTAGGCTATTCCAAGTGAGAAACTGCCAAGAAAGTGAAGATCTCGTACAACGCTGTGTACTACTCTCTTCACAGAACAGCTCAAACTGTCTCTAACCAGAATAGAAAGAGGAGAGGGAGGCCCCGGTGCACAACTGAGCAAGAGGACAAGTACATTAGAGTGTCTAGTTTGAGAAACAGACGCCTCACAAGTCCTCAACTGGCAGCTTCATTAAATAGTACACGCAAAACACCAGTCTCAACGTCAACAGTGAAGAGGCGACTCCGGGATGCTGGCCTTCGCTTAATTGGAGCCAATTTCCTCCTACAACAGGACAATGATCCAAAGCACAGCTCCAAACTATGCAAGAACTATTTAGGGAAGAAGCAGTCAGCTGTCTATAATGGAGTGGCCAGCACAGTCACCGGATCTCAACCCTATTGAGCTGTTGTGGGAGCAGCTTGACCGTATGGTACGTAAGAAGTGCCCATCAAGCCAATCCAACTTGTGGGAGGTGCTTCAGGAAGCATGGGGGGAAATCTCTTCAGATTACCTCAACAAATTGACAACTATTTTGGAACATGGCAAAAGCCCTATTCGGACGGGATTCATTTTTAATGAGGTCAGGTAATGTAATTAAGTGTATGAGCACAAAACACCACATCTGTAATTTTTGTCCCGTCAAATCTGCCATGTCAGTAATTTTCACATTGTGGTAGAGTAATAATTCCAGCCCGAATAACCTACAATTTTTGTCAACCTCCCAGGTCTTCTGATAATTCTTATCCCGTGTGAACCGACATCCCTGTGTTTTGAGGGATATTACTGTTTAAAAGGTTTAAAACATAACTGACGCTCTGTAGTAATACAAGTCCCGCACGAATAGGGCTTTAGACGACACATTATGGGTTATTAATCATTTGCTGGAAAACAGAGATTAGCAGTCAGTTTCAATTACCTAAAAGAAGATTGAAACAATTATGATATCCCTCATGCTCTTTAGGAATATTGGATGTTGGCGTATCAAATGTATCATTACTCAATGAATTAAATTATTTCCTCAAATCTTATTACATTCATACAATTAGCTATTAAGAGAATTTGGGTGGAGAGTGGCAGATAATTCTTCTTCTATGGTGCATTCAAGAGTTGAATTGCAGGAGGTCTTATAGTTTAGAAACTCAGAGAGCAATAACACTTGACTGCAGTAAGTCAAATTAAAACAAGTATGAACCAACCATCCAACCATCTCCTCTCTGCCGACTGGCATTACACCAACCTCTCCAAAAATCTAATATTGAATGCTCTTTTCATTTTTGACATAAAAATTGTTCTGCAAGGGCTCTTAATTTCGATGGAAGAACTGTTGTTTTCATGATTTCCTTCATCGAAAATGGTAGATACCCCTATAGACCAACACTGAACCACCAGAGCCTTCTCCCCACCCTTTCAGGGCTGGGCGTCTCAGGTTCTGGACACTCTTGCATCCTACCTGGCTAGGCCATTCCTACCAGGTGACATGGAGAAGATCTGTGGACTGCACCACGTACTCTCACTACTGGTGTCCCCCAGGGCTCGGTTCTATGCCCTCTCCTCTTCTCTCTACACACCAAGTCACTTGGCTCTGTCATATCCTCACATGGTCTCTCCTATCACTGCTATGCATCTGACACGCAACTACTTTTCTCCTTCCCCCTTTCTGACACACAGGTGGCGACACGCATCTCTGTATGCCTGGCAGATATCTCAACTTGGATGTCAGCCCACCACCTCAAACTCAAACTCGACAAGACGAAGCTGCTCTTCCTCCCAGAGAAGGCCTGCTCGCTCAAAGACCTCTCCATCACAGTTGACAACTCCGCAGTCGCCCTCCCAGAGTGCAAAGAACCTTGGCGAACACCCTGTTGTTCTTTGCAAACATCACAGCAGTGAGTCGCTCCTGCAGGTTCATGCTCTACAACATCCTTAGAGTATGACCCTACCTCACACAGGAAGCGGCGGAGGTCCTAATCCAGTCAGTTGTCCACTCCCGTCTGAGAAAAACAGAACCAGCACTCTGACGCTACTTTGAGGAAAAATGTACTATCTATGCCTGTGATATGTGATTGTCCCACCTAGCTATCTTAAGATGAATGCACTAAGTCGCTCTGGATAAGAGCGTCTGCAAAATGACTAACACGTATATGTAAAATGTATTTCCACTTTACTGACTGTCTCCCCTCTTGGCTACTTACCATTAAATAACATGAAACCCAACAATCTCAACACCATGATGCCTTGGCATTTAGTCCCATAGGGGCACGCCTCTCTGTTCTGTGAGTTTTAACTGATTATACAGTGCATTCGGAAAGTATTCAGACTCCTTGACTTTTTCCACATGTTGTTACGTTACAGCCTTATTCTAAAATTGTTTTAATGGGGTTTTTAAACACACAATACCCTATAATGACGAAGTAAAAACAGGTTTGTAGAAATTTTGGCAAGATAATTAAATTAAATAAATACTGAAATATCACATTTACGTAAGTATTCAGACCATTTACTCAGTACTTTGTTGAAGCACCTTTGGCAGTGATTACAACCTCGAGTCTTCTTGGGTATGGCACACCTGCACTTGGGGAGCTTCTCCCATTCCTCTCTGCAAATCCTCTCAAGCTCTGTCAGGTTGGATGGACAGCTATTTTCAAGTCTCTCCAGAGATGTTCAAGCAGGTTCAAGTCTGGGCTCTGGCTGGGCCACTCAAGTACATTCAGAGACTTGTCCCGAAACCACTCCTGCGTTGTCTTGGCTGTGTGCTTAGTGTCGTTGTCCTGTTGGAAGGTGAACCTTCACCACAGTCTGAGGTCTTGAGCGCTCTGGAGCAGGTTTTCATCAAGAATCTCTCTCTACTTTTCTCCGTTCATCTTGGCCTCAATCCTGACTAGTCTCCCAGTCCCTGCTGCTGAAAAACATGTCCACAGCATGATGCTGCTACCACCATGCTTCACCATAGGGATGGTACCAGGTTTCCTCCAGACGTGACACTTGGCATTCAGGCCAAATAGTTCAATCTTGGTTTCATCAGTTTCTTATGGTCTTTAGGTGCCTTTTGACAAACTCCAATTGGGCTGTCATGTGCCTTTTACTGAGGAGCGGCTTCCGTCTGGCCACTCTACCATAAAGGCCTGATTAGTGGAGTGCTGAAGATATGGTTGTCCTTCTAGAAAGTTCTCCCATCTCCGCAGAGGAACTCTGGAGCTCTATCAGAGTGACCATCGGGTTCTTGGTCCCCTCCCCGACCAAGAGCCTTCTCCCCTGATTGCTCTAGGAAGAGTCTTGGTGGTTTCAAACTTCTTCCATTTAAGAATATGGAGGCCACTGTGTTCTTAGGGACCTTCAATCCTGCAGAAATTTTTTGGTACCCTTCCCCAGATTTGTTTCTCAACACAATCCTGTCTCAGAGGTCTGCGTACAATTCCTTCAACCTCATAGCTTGGTTTTTGCTCTGACATGCACTGTCAACTGTGGGACCTTATATAGACAGGTGTGTGCCTTTCCAAATCATGTCCAATCAATTGAATTTACCACAGGTGGACTCCAATCAAGTTGTAGAAACATCTCAAGGTTGCTCAATGGAGACAGGATGCACCTGAGCTCAATTTCAAGTCTCATAGCAAAGGGTCTGAATATTTAAAAAAAAATATTGCTAAAAACCTGTTTTCGCTTTGTCATTATGGGGTATTGTGCGCAGATATTAAACAAATGCACCTTTATTTAACTAGGCAAGTCAGTAATGAATACATTCTTATTTTCAGTGACGGCCTAGGAACAGTGGGTTAACTGCCTTGTTCAGGGGCAGAACGACAGATTTTTATCTTGTCGGCTCGGGGATTCGATCTTGCGACCTTTCGGTTACTAGTCCAACGCTCTAACCACTCGGCACAGTCAACTTCTGACCCACTGGAATTGTGATACAGTGAATTATAAGTGAAATAATCTGTCCGTAAACAATCGTTGGAAAAATTACTTGTGTCATGCACAAAGTAGATGTCCTAACCGACTTGCCAAAAACGATAGTTTGTTAACAAGAAATTTGTGGAGTGGTTGAAAAACGAGTTTTAATGACTCCAACCTAAGTGTATGTAAGCTTCCGACTTTAACTGTACACGTCCATGCAGATGTTTTATGCATTGGCTTTAGTGATGGATTTTCCCTCTCCTGCTTCCCATCACGTTATGTCATGTTAATGGGATGAGCACACCGAGTTTAACGGGAGAGATGGAGGAGAGTGGCAAGATTGATGAAAGAGTAAAAGGGACGATCAAAGGCGAGAAAATGAAATGCCATTTGACCTTGTCGGTCTGTGAAGCTCGGCATGCCCCAACAGAAGTGCAAAGTAGTTGGGTACCTGTGGGACTGGGAAGGGGAAAGAACAGGTTTTGGGGGCCCCAAGGTGCAAGAAGGGGGGCCAAAGTGAACTCAACTCTATCTCATTAGGGATGATCGGCAGGTGGGACTGATCACGGAAGGGAAGGTGGAATGAAAAAAAGGGAAATAAATTAAGGAAGAAATTAAGAGTCTAAAGTGCAGAAATTACTTTTCTCCGGTGTGCCTTGTACTGAACTGTAATAGGACTCCCTATATGCATTCAATTTTTACTTAAGATGACAAGTAATGGGCTTGGTAAATTGGTGAAGCCGGTGTTAGGCTATGCCTAAAAAGGAGCCTTGGAATTAATTTCCCCCCACTAATGCAGTTTCCCCCAGCCTGAGCATTTGGTAGATATGCAAATGTAAAATAAATAATTCAGATTCTTTGCAGTTCATGGAGCTGTCTCCTGATATGTTTTTAATAAGGAGCGCCGATAAGGAATGCCGGCAGTCAGTGCCATTCACCTTGGCTCGGCCAGCCTCGAGTGTTGGCTCTGTGGACAAATTGAAGTCTCATGCCTTGGGGAAATCCTGGGCACACGTTCCGGAATCTGCCTTGTCAAGAAACCTGCTATTTTAGTATTTTCCCTAGTTTAATATTTTTACATGTTGGATATTCAATTGAAACTAATTTAAATAAAAAACTACTGTATAAAAGCCCCATGTCATATTCACTACCAATGTGGAAACCAACACTACACAATGGACATAAGCATCTCTAAAAGTGTCTCCAAAATGGTTTGATATCAACAGATGATGTATTGCCATGGTATATTACAGTTCAATATCTAGGAATGGGGCAAGGGTGCTCCACCTATGTAATGGTATAGGAGAAAGACCACACTCAGGGGCTAGCTTGGCTATAGCTCACAGTTCAAAGTACAGTGCTTCATATTGATACTATTCTGACAAGGAGACAAGATGCCCTTCCAAAGGGTGTATTTGATAGCACATCTCAAACAGAGAGTGTGTGCTTGGCTTATAAAGGAATCCTCTCATAGAAGACACTTTCATTTCACAGGAAACAAAATCAAGAGACAAGTCATTCTCATAAATTAGTGGCTGAGTGGCAGAACGCATCACAGATCTCAACACGCAGATAGGTTTTGATTTGTTTTGATATGAAATATTTTTGGGACCTAATTAGATTTCCCAACACAAAGAGATCTGTAAATACACATGTGTTTGAGCCACCTGAAATACAGTGTCAGATCATTCATTGCATTGAAATTGCCATGGAGATGTTTTTGGGGGTTTTATTTTTTTGTATTACCTTGTTGAGGCTCACAAGTGTTGACAAAGGGTTTGCGGTGTTAAAAGTCAAGGCGTTGTCATTGTGTATCCACACAGGGTCACCTTGTCATTGATCTAGCCATAACGTTTGAAATAGATTTCCCTGCCAGGAGTATTCTGCCTCATGAACTCCTAGGATTAGCAGAAGCTGCCAAGATTTGGTTTCTTCCATTCGGCATCTTCTTCACGACCTAAGCCCACACAATAGCAGGAATACAAAGGCAGTGAAAACAAGGATGGGAGGACAGCTTAGACAAGTAATTTTGTATTTTAATTACACAGAATTCCCATGAGCTCCCCACTTTTAAACACTTTGAAATTGTTTGTTGTTTTCTTCCCATATAATCTTTGATTATGTGAAGGTCTGAATTCTTTCCCATAAGCCTCTTAGGTAGAACTGGAGAAGGTGGGGATTGCTCGAGGGGGGGCCTACACCAGAGTCAAGGGTGGACAGTTTCTTTTGCAACCGCTACTTTTTTTACCCAGCATCCACCCCTCAGCCAAGCCTCAGCCCAGTCTTCATTCTGCTTAGTTTCCATTTCTAAGTCAGTATCAATGTCGCCATTGAGTGGGTTTTTATCTGACTAATTAAGGCTTCATCTTTCTATGCGTTCTCTCCAAGGACTGGGATTAGGCTCTGCTATCTCCAAGATGGAGTCTCTCTGGCCTGCTGGCCTTGTTTGTTCTCTTTTGCAATGAGAAAAGACCTGATTGGGAAATTGAGAAATATGGACCTCCTGCAGTCCGGGCCAAATCCTTGAGATATAGGCTTGTGTAACTAGGTATTTGTGCATGTATTCCATGAACGTCAATGCATGGCTTATATGGAAGTTGAAGTTTAGTGTGTTTTGTAGATAGGGTTTGACTATGTGTGTACTAGGAAGATGATACTATTGATGAGGTTTGTTTTGAACCCTTCAAAGCAGTCTAGGTAGTCAACAACCCAAAATGTGGGTTTGAGATGTTTTAGGCATGCATTTGAAAGTATTGGTATTTGTTTTGTAGGCGAACTGTCTTCAAGTTAAGAATTTGCAATGTTATTTTCAACCAGTGAACTGATAATGTCAACAATTTCACTCCATAATGTCTCACCATTCACATCACACCCCCGGTAGGTCTGAATTCTCCTTTTAACCCATATAATCCATAACCCACTAGACCGTAGCCTGTTATACAGATGCCTTGCCAAGCGGCCATGTTTTGAAGCATTTTTAATCAGGTGATTCATTCTACACTCTTAGAAAAAAGGGTTCCAAAAGGGTTCTTCGGCTGTCCTCATAGCATAACCCTTTTTGGTTTCAGGTAGAACCCTTTTTGGTTCAATTAGGAACCCTCTGTGGAAGGGGTTCTACATGGAACCCAAAAGGGTTCTTTCTACCTGGGTCGAAAAAGGGTTCTCCTAAGGGGATGGCCGAAGAACCCTTTTAGGTTCTAGATAGCACTTTTTTTTCTAAGAATGTAGTTGCGGCGTGGACACTGACTCACCGGCCAGGCATCAGTCCCTGAATTTTAAACAGCCTGTTGTCCTGAGTTCTCTCTCTTTGTAGTGGGCCAAAGTCAACAGGATGGGCTCGACACCCATTAAAACCTAGCATAGCAGAGCCTTTTAAATGGAGACTTAAGAGGCAGACCTTTCCCTAGCTCGATATTATATTCTGGCAACCTGTTTATGATTATGTGGGTGGTTTATGAAGCCCTTTGACTTTGCTAGTATTGCGGGGAGGTAAGCTAATTCTGGGTTGTGGCTCAACTACGCTTTTTTTCCCCCACCGTGTGTTAATGTGTTGGTTCATGTGCGTTTTTTATTTATTTGCCGCTGTTTTTTGATAAAGCACTTATGATAAATTGTTTTCTCAAGTCTCTGCATTGGCATTTGAGAAGATAAATTATTAATGAGTAAACAGAAGTGACTGCTGAGGCAGTTTTATTTATTTATTTATATATCATTCAAGAGCGTGGGCATTTAAGGGCCCTAAATCAAGAACTGTTTTGGAAAAACAACTGCATTTTTCCTCCTTCCTCCTTTATGGATCGCGCTAAGATGAAATTGCATCTCTTGAATCTTTCACAGTTTGTAGACTTGTTTGAAGGTGAGGACGAAGTTGGAGTCCCTTGGAAACTCTTCATTTAAGATTAAAATCTCACAGAGTTGGGGTAAACCTTCTGAAAGTATATCTTTTTAAAAAAGTATTACTGTTGGTAAATAATTTGCCTCTTCAAATATAAAGCCTAGCTCTCTTTTGAATGCATTTCCTGTGAGTTGTACGCCAGGATTATTGATAGCCAATGGCAGAGTTTGATAAAGTAGTCCTATGGGCGTGGGAGGAAGGCCTTAAATGCTGATTAAATTATTGCAAGGCCGTTAACTGTTCCACAAAGACTGGCCTGTAATCTGAATTCTTTAGCCCAGGGGTATTCTAATCTTACCCTACGAGGTCTAGACTACTGCTGGTTCTACCTGATATATAATTGTACCCACCTGGTGTCCCAGGTCTAAGTCAGTCCCTGATTAGAGGGAAAGAATGAAAAAAAACTGGCTTCAATGTCCAGATTTGAATTTGAGGACTCTAGACTGTACGATGTGTATATCCAGTTTATTATTCACTAGGGCTTTCCCAGACTAAAAACAGTCATATGTTCTTTCGACCAATTGATTGGTCAAAATGTTTAAATGTGTATTTTTCCATATATAGACACATCCTATGTGTTTTAATCAAATCAACTATACTGAACAAAAATATAAACGCAACATGCAACAATTTCAAAGATTTTACTGAGTTACAGTTCATTAGGAAATCAATCAATTGAAATAAATTCATTAGGCTATATCCAGTAGGGATATAGCCTCTACTAGGAGCCTGGAGGTGCAGTTCCATTTTCTAGCACAGGATCACTCCCCCCCCCCCCCACAAATGAAAGCTAATTTCCTAAATGTGTCTTTGTGAGCTGCAGGGCAGCAAAGCGATTGGGTAATTTTTCTGCTGCAGTGGGAGGAAGACTTTAAATGCCAGCCGTGATTAAAGTCAATATTGCCCAAAACCTGTGGTTGAATTGAAAAGGGCAGTCCATAAGCACAGACAAAGGATATCAAGGATATGGAAGGATTCTGCATGGAGGAATGGTCTAAGATCCCTCCCCACTCATAAAGCCTTTTTAGGAAAAAGGCTCAGTTCCTTTATCCTCGCAAGGTGAGGTATTGAAAACAGGAGTGTCAATAATTTTGACAATTTAGCTTTTTGAGAAAAAAATCTCTGAGCAATTTTTTTAGCAATCATTTTTGCTCATCTTTATCAAGGGTGTGAATAATTTAGGACCTCACTGTATGCTTTGGTCAGCATTGCGCCGTAATGGCAGCGGAACTTCATGGCTCCTGCAGATTTAATCCTAGTAAAAATTCTCTGTCTTAGGTCAGTTAGGATCGCCACTTTATTTTAATAATGTGAAATGTCAGAATAATAGTAGAGAGAATGACTTATTTCTGTTTTTATTTCTTTCATCACATTCCCAGTGGGTCAGAAGTTTACATACTCTCAATTAGTATTTGGTAGCATTGCTTTTAAATTGTTTCACTTTGGTCAAACGTTGCGGGTAGCCTTCCACAAGCTTCCCACAATAAGTTGGGTGAATTTTGGCCCATTCCTACTGACAGAGCTGGTGTAACTGAGGCAGGTTTGAAGGTCTCCTTCAAGCAACATGCTTTTTCAGTTCTGCCCACACATTTTCTACAGGATTGAGGTCAGGGCTTTGTGATGGCCACTCCAATACCTTGACTTTGTTGTCCTTAAGCCATTTTGCCACAACTTTGGAAGTCTGCTTGGGGTCATTGTCCATTTGGAAGACCCATTTGCGACCAAGCTTTAACTTCCTGACTGATGTCTTGAGATGTTGCTTCAATATATCCACATAATTGTCCTTCCTTATGATGCCATCTATTTTGTGAAGTGCACTAGTCCCTCCTGCAGCAAAGCACCCCCACAACATGATGCTGCCACTCCCGTGCTTCACGGTTGGGATGGTTTTCTTCGGCTTGCAATCCTCCCCCTTTTTCCTCCAAACATAACAATTGTCACGATCGTCTTGATGAGGAAGAGTGGACCAAGGCGCAGCGTGAGAGAAATACATCTTCTTTTATTTTTGAAGATGAAACACGAAAAACGAACACTTTTACAAAACAAAACAACAAACGACCGTGAAGCTACAAACGTAAGTGCATACACAAGCTACAAACGTTAAACATAGACAATTACCCACAAAAGCCTACTGCCTATGGCTGCCTTAAATATGGCTCCCAATCAGAGACAATGAATGACAGCTGTCTCTGATTGAGAACCATTCAGGCAACCATAGACTTACCTAGACACCTACACTCAACACAAACCCATACACTCTACCAAAACCCCCTATACCATACAACCACCCCAGACGAGACAACTATACACAAACATCCCCCCTGTCACACCCTGCCCTAACCAAAATATTACAGAAAACAAAGATAACTAAGGCCAGGGCGTGACAACAATGGTCATTATGGCCAAACAGTTATATTTTTGTTTCATCAGACCAGAGGATATTTCTCCAAAAAGTACGATATTTGTCCCCATGTGCAGTTGCAAACCGTAGTCTGGCTTTTTTTATGGCCGTTTTGGAGCAGTACCTTCTTCCTTGCTGAGCGGCCTTTCAGGTTATGTCGATATAGGACTCATTTAACTGTGGATATAGATACTTTTGTACCTGTTTCCTCCAACAACTTCACAAGGTCATTTGCTGTTGTTCTGGGATTGATTTGCACTTTTCGCACCAAAGTACGTTCATCTCTAGGAGACAGAACGTGTCTCCTTCCTGAGCGGTGTGATGGCTGCGTGGTCCCATGGTGTTTTTACTTGCGTACTATTGTTTGTACAGATGAACGTGGTACCTTCAGGCGTTTGGAAATTGCTCCCAAGGATGAACCAGACTTGTGGAGGTCTACAATTTTTTTTCTGAGGTCTTGGCTGATTTATTTTGATTTTCCCATGATATCAAGCAAAGAGGCACTGAATTTGAAGGTAGGCCAATATACTCAAATAATGTCAATTAGCCTATCAGAAGCTTCTAAAGCCATGACATCATTTTCTGGAATTTTCCAAGCTGTTTAAAGGCACGGTCAACTTAGTGTATGTAAACTTCTGACCCACTGGAATTGTGATAATTCAATGTAAGTGAAATAATCTGCCTGTAAATAATTGTTGGAAAAAATTACTTGTGTCATGCACAAAGTAGATGTCCTAACCGACTTGCCAAAACTATAGTTTGTTAACTTCTTACGGCTGCGATCCGATATGACAACAGCCAGTGAAAGTGCAGGGCGCCAAATTCAAAACAACAGAAATCCCATAATTAAAATTCCTGAAACATACAAGTATTTCACACCATTTTAAAGATAGACTTCTTGTTAATCCCACCACAGTGTCTGATTTAAAATAGGCTTTACAGCGAAAGCACCACAAACGATTATGTTAGGTCAGAGCCAAGTCACAGAAAAATACAGCCATTTTTCCAGCCAAGAGGAGTCACAAAAAGCAGAAATAGAGATAGAATCAATCACTAACCTTTGATGATCTTCATCAGATGACACTCACAGGACTTCATGTTACACAATACATGTATGTTTTGTTCGATAAAAATCATATTCATATCCAAAAATCTCAGTTTACATTGGCGCGTTACGTTCAGTAATGTTTTGCTTCCAAAACATCCGGTGATTTTGCAGAGAGCCACATCAATTTACAGAAATACTCATAATAAATATTGATGAAATTACAAGTGTTATGCATGGAACTTTAGATAAACTTCTCTTTAATGCAACCGCTGTGTCAGAGTTCAAAAAAGCTTTACGGAAAAAGCAAACCATGCAATAATCTGAGTACGGCGCTCAGAGCCCAAACAAGCCAAAAAGATATCCGCCATATTGTGCAGTCAACAGAAGTCAGAAATAACATTATAAACATTCACTTACCTTTGATGATCTTCATCAGAATGCACTCCCAGGAATCCCAGTTCCACAATAAATGTTTGTTTTGTTCGATAATGTCCATCATTTATGTCCAAATAGCTCCTTTTGTTAGCGCGTTTGGTAAACAAATCCAAACTCACGAAGCGCGTTCACTAGGAGCAGACGAAAAGTCAAAGAGTTCCTTTACAGTCTGTAGAAACATGTCAAACGAAGTATAGAATCAATCTTCAGGATGTTTTTAACATACATCTTCAATAATGTTCCAACCGGAGAATTCCTTTAGCTTCAGAAATGCAATGGAACGCAAGCTAACTCACGTGAAGGAGCGTGGCCAGCTCGTGGCTCTCTGGCAGACCTCTGACTCATTCCCCCTTCATTTGGCCCCCCTTCACAGTAGAAGCATCAAACAAGGTTTTAAAGACTGTTGACATCTAGTGGAAGCCTTAGGGAGTGCAACATGACCAATATCCCACTGTATCTTCAATACGGAATGAGTTGAAAAACGACCAACCTCAGATTTTCCACTTCCTGGTTGGATTTTATCTCAGGTTTTTGCCTGCCATATGAGTTCTGTTATACTCACAGACATCATTCAAACATTTTTAGAAACTTCAGAGTTTACTGCCCCCAGCCATAAGCTGTAAACAATACATTTGTGGAGTGGGAGTTGAAAAACTAGTTTTAATGACTCCAACCTAAGTGTATGTAAACTTCCGACTTCAACTGTATTTATTTCTGCCCTGCTGGCATTGCCCCGGTCAGTGATGTTATTGTGAAGTGGAAACGTCTAGGATCAACAACGGCTCAGCCACGAAGTAGTAGGCCACACAAGCTCATAGATTTGGACAGCCAAGTGTTGTAGCACGTCTGTTCCCGGTCAGTACTGTTATTGTGAAGTGGAAACGTCTAGGATCAACAACGGCTCAGCCACGAAGAAGTAGGCCACACAAGCTCATAGATTTGGACAGCCAAGTGTTGTAGCACGTCTGTTCCAAACTGCCTCTGGAAGGAACGTCAGCACACCAACTGTTCGTCTGGAGCTTCATGAAATGGGTTTCCATGGCCAAGCAGCCTCACACAAACCTAAGATCAACATGTGCAATGCCAAGCCTTGGCTGGAGGGGTGTAAAACTATAAAGTTTGGCGGAGGAGGAATAATGGTCTGTGGCTTTTTTAATGGTACGGGCTAGGCCCCTTAGTTCCAGTGAAGGGAAATCTTAAAGTTACAGCATACAATGACATTTTGACAGTTTATAGAATGCCCTTTCCTGTTTCAGCATGACAATGCCCCCGTGCACAAAGCGTGGTCCATACAGAAATAGTTTGTCGAGATCAGTGTTGAAGAACTTGACTGGCCTGCACAGAGCCCTGACCTCAACCCCATTGAACACCTTTGGGATGAATTGGAACGCTGAGAGTCAGGCCTAATGTCGAGATACTTTTGGTCATGTAGTGTGTGACATTCCTGTAAGACAATTTTTTTTGTTGTACCAGGAGTGCCATAACTAACTGTCATTTTGCTTGGTTGGTTCTGTATTGAGCCCAATGCCTGGACTTTGTTGTGTGGGTAGTGACTGAGAAAAAGGTCATACTATGCCTGCTTACTGCAAGTGTGAATGGAATGACTAACCACATGGCCAAGACTCTGTAGCCCCCACGTTTTAAAACAGAATTCTGTAGAGCACCTTGGGGGCATTGTTACGACTGTGAATCCTCCCTGCTAAATAAGCAGCGGCGGTGGTGTGTGAAATATGAGACAAGGTGACCTTTGAATCAATTACCTATTTTCTTTATCCATGGCTGCGCAGTTTTCATTTTCGCCGGTTTAGAAGCAAGTGGCACTAAGGAGCTATGAAGGTCGCCTGCTCCTGAGGAGGCAGGAGAACTGACAGAGTGTGGGGAGGTTTGCGACTATAAGTCTAGGGAGATTGTTCCACCCTAAAATAAGTTGGTTCCCGGTGGGGAATGTGGCCTGTCCTTATTGTACAAACATTGAACTGAGCTGAGTTGTATTTCCAAGGTTGTGTGTTTTTATGTGTGGAAAACAGACCTCCCGCATGGAAAACATTTTATGAGACTAAAGTAACTGGAATAGTCAGTCCCCACAGCTCAGTGGCTCAGCAGGACTTCAATCTTTCATCTGTAATCAAGTTATTCTTGTCATCGCGTTTCCTCCCTCCCTCCCAACATTGAAACTTCAATGTAGGGCAGATGCCACGTTTAATTGATTTGCGTTCACCCCCGTTTTTTTGGTCAATTAATGTTTTGATTGAAACACTGGAGTGCGATATCAAAAGAGGAGCACACGTTTTTGGGGGGTGATAGCCCTTAATGCCTCGCCATACTCTGCTGCTTCGCCTTTGAAAACGATGCACCATAACAATTTGTGGCTAATTCTGATTCGTTCAAAGAGTTTGGGAAGGAGGATAATGAGCTACTTCAGACCTAATGAGGGTATCGTGAGCATAGTTCCTACCTCTTCAGTAGGAACAAACCCTCCACTATCTGAGAAACAATGTGTTAATTAAGACTTGAGGGCTTGGGAGTAATAGAATATAACTTTCTGCTATAATCTAGAAAAGGTATGATCATTAAACGTAACAGATCCTAACTGTGCACTGGCTTCATCACCCATTTGGAGTGCTAATGTTGCTCTACTGGGGAGACAGCAGACAAAGTCCTTTGAGGCGACGGGTCTAGATAGACTACTTTGTGGACTAACTCTGTGATGTAAATTAGGGTTGGGCGGTATCCAGACTTCCATATCGTCTTTCTCTCATCCCGGGATTTACAGTATTAACAGTTTAGTACACAAGGAGGCACCCAAAAATTGTAAAAAGCCCATCGGGCGTCTACTATCAGAATGCAACAAAAAAATTGCTCAAGTAATAGCGAATTTCTATGTAAACTGCTAGCTGAATATGCTAACAAGCGCAAACGAATATAAACAAATTGCAAAGACAGGTAATCCAGTTCATGAAGTTATACATACAGTGCCTTCGGAAAGTGTTGAGACCTCTTGACTTTTCCATATTGTGTTAGGTTACAGCCTTATTCTAAAGTTGATTAAATTGTTTTTCCCCCTCAATCTACACACAATATCCCATAATGACAAAGCAAAAACATATTTTTGTTGTTGTTGATAAAAAATATTATATTTACGTAAGTATTCAGACCCTTCACAGTACTTAGTTGAAGCACCTTTTGGCAGCGATTACAGCCTCAAGTCTTCTTAGGTATAACGCTACAAACTTGGCACACCTGTGTTTGGGGAGTTTCTCCCATTCTTCTCTGCAGATTCTCTCAAGCTCTGTCAAGTTGAATGGGGAACGGCGCTGCACAGCTATTTTCAGGTCTTTCCAAAGATGTTCGATCGGGTTCAAGTCCGGGCTCTGGCTGGGCCACTCGACATTCAGAGACTTATCCTGAAGCCACTCCTGTGTTGTCTTGGCTGTGTGCTTAGGGTCGTTCTCCTGTTGGAAGGTGAACCTTCGGCCCAGTCTGAGGTCTTGAGCGCTCTTGAGCAGGTTTTCATCAAGGATCTCTCTGTACTTTGCTCTGTTTATCTTTGCCTCGATCCTGACTAGTCTCCTAGTCCCTGCCGCTGAAAAACATCCCCACAGCATGATGCGGCCAACACCATGCTTCATTGTAGACATGACGCTTGGCATTCAGGCCAAATAGTTCAATCTTGGTTTCATCAGACCAGATAATCTTGTTTCTCATTGTCTGAGTGCCTTTTGGCAAACTCCAAGCGGGCTGTAATGTGCCTTTTACTGAGGAGTGGCTTCCGTCTGGCCACTCTACCATAAAGGCCTGATTAGTGGAGTGCTGCAGAAATGGTTGTTCTTCTGGAAGATTCTCCCATCTCCACAGAGGAACTCTAGAGCTTTGTCAGAGTGACCATTGTGTTCTTGGTCACATCCCTGACCAAGGCCCTTCTCCCCCGATTGCTCCGTTAGCCAGGTCTACGAAGAGTCTAGGTGGTTCCAAACTTCTTCCATTTTAAGAATGATCAAGGCCACTGTGTTCTTGGGGACCTTCAATACTGCAGAAATGTTTTAGTACCCTTCCCCAGATCTGTGCCTCGACACAATCCTGTCTCAGAGCTCTACGGACAATTCCTTCAACCTCATGGCTTGGTTTTTGCTCTGACATGCGCTCTCAACATTGGGAACTTTATATAGACAGGTGTGTGCCTTTCCAAATCATGTCCTATCAATTTAATTTACCACAGGTGGACTCCAAGTTGTAGACACATCTCAAGGATCATAAATGGAGACAGAATGTACCTGAGCTCAATTTTGAGTCTTATTCAGACTTAAGGGTCTGAATACTTATGTAAATAATGTATTGCAGTTTTTTTATAGCTTTGCAAACGTTTTTGCTTTGTCATTATGAGGTATATGTAGATTACTGAGGATCAATTTTTTAAGTCCTTTTTAGAATAACGCTGTAACGTAACAAAATGTGGATAAAGTCAATGGGTTTCAATAATTTCCGAAGGCGCTGTATATAGGAAGGAGCTACTGAATGTCATTTATGGTGATTTTGGACCTTTGCAAGCGAATGTGAACGAGAGACATTGTGCAACTGAACAAAGTTTTGAGGCAATCTTGTCTGAAGGAAGAACAGTATTGGCTCTGAAGCAGCATGTGTACACGCTGTGTCTGTTTTGAGTTTGGAGTTGCTAGGGCAACAGACCTGCCTTGTCTGAAATCAAGATAGCAGGGGGAGCTGTACAGATTTCTCAAACACGGTAGAAAGCTAACACTATATGATGCCTCGTCTCCTTATTAATTCAGCCGGTTATTTAGTAAATAACTAACAAGTTAAACTTATGGGTCGCGTTAGAGCAAAATTCTGCATTTTTCAAGGAGAGAAAAAAATACAACGCGTAAGAAATATCTTGCTGCGTTTTATAACACAGATCTAAAATGCCTATTTTGTAGTATCTGCTCGACATCAGACACATTCTCTGCTTCAGTTACACTTATCCACTCGGATGTGAATTCACACGGTCATTCTATCAGCAGACATTGCTCTTGCCTGATATGTTGCTACTTTTCTCTGGTACTTTCTGGTGTTGCTTACTTTTCTCTGGTAAAATGCAAGATTAACTTTAAGCAAAACATTAGCAAATGTAGCTGGCTACATTCTTTCTATGAAAAACATTCCAAATATAATGACCATTCATCGTTTTTGCAAAAAATTCCTTGCTTTTTCATTGTAAGCTCATTAACTTGTGTGGTTCCCAAACAAATAGCGTTGTACTTCTGTAGTCATCTTATGAAAATGAAGCTACTGTATTTTCCTGTCAAATGTGTTGAACTAATTTATTTTCTGTGAAGGAAATCTATAGTTGCACACCCCAGATAACTCACACCCCATAATAACATTGAAGCAACAATCACTCTTGACTTTCAATATAAAATGCAACCCCTGTCAATACTGTACTCAATAGTGTGCTATTTACAAACAAACACGTGGCTGTGATCTGCTTTATCTCCTAACGAATTGCACAAGTTGACTGCAGATGTTTACTTATGAGGTAGCTACCAATATTAACATTTTATTAAAAACTTCAAAGAAATAGTTTCAAAGGTTTTGACGGTATTAGAAAAATCAAGCCTAATGGAAACCAAAACATTTCTGCAGCTTTGAAGGACCCCAAGAACACAGTGTCCTTCATCATTCTTAAATGGAATAAATTTGGAACCACTAGGGTTGCACATTTTGGGGAATATTCAGAGGTGGAAACTTCCCATGGGAATTAATGGGAATATATGGGAATTAATGGAAATATATGCAAATTAATATTAATACCATTTAAATGTAGATGTTTTTTGCATTGAATATAATCTCAGTAAAAAAGAAACGTCCCTTTTTCAGGACCCTGACTTTCAAAGATAATTCGTAAAAATCCAAAGGGTTCATTGTAAAGGGTTTAAACACTGTTTCACATGCTTGTTCAATGAACCTTAAACAATGAATGAACATGCACCCGTGGAACGGTTGTTAAGACACTAACAGCTTACAGACGGTAGGAAATTAAGGTCACAGTTATGAAAATTTAGGACACTAAAGAGGCCTTTCTACTGACTCTGAAAAACACAGAAAGAAAGATGCCCAGGGTCCCTGCTCATCTGCGTGAACGTGACTTAGGCATGCTGCAAGGCGGCATGAGGACTGCAGATGTGGCCGGGGCAATACATTGCAATGTGAGACGCCTATTGACAGCACTACAGGGAGACAGGACGGACAGCTGATCATCCTCGCAGTGGCAGACCACGTGTAACATCACCTGCACAGGATCGGTACATCCAAACATCACACCTGCGGGACAGGTACAGGATGGCAACATCTGCCCAAGTTACACCAGGAATACACAATCCCTCCATCAGTGCTCAGTCTGTCCTCAATAGGCTGAGAGAGGCTGGACTGAGGGCTTGTAGGCCTGTTGTAAGGCAGGTCCTCACCAGACATCACCGGCAACAAAGTCCCATATGGGCACAAACCCACCATCGCTGGACCAGACAGGACAGGCAAAAAGTGCTCTTCACTGACGAGTCGCGGTTTTGTCTCACCAGGGGTGATGGTCAGATTCGCGTTTATCGTCGAAGGAAGGAGCTTTACACCGAGGCCTGTACTCTGGAGCGGGATCGATTTGGAGGTGGAGGGTCCGTCATGGTCTTGGGCGGTGTGTCACAGCTTCATCGGACTGAGCTCGTTGTCATTGCAGGCAATCTCAACTCTGTGTGTTACAGGGAAGACATCCTCCTCCCTCATGTGGTACCCTTCCTGCAGGCTCATCCTGACATGACCGTCCAGCATGACAATGCCACCAGCCATACTGCTCGTTCTGTGCGTGATTTCCTGCAAGACAAGAATGTCAGTGTTCTGCCATGGCCAGCGAAGAGTCCGGATCTCGAGCCCGGATCTCAAACCCATTGAGCACGTCTGGGACCTGTTGGATGGGTGAGGGCTAGGTCTAAGGCCATTCCCCCCAGAAATGTCCGGGAACTTGCAGGTGCCTTGGTGGAAGAGTGGGGTAACATCTCACAGCAAGAACGGGCAAATCTGGTGCAGTCCAGTCCATGAGGAGGAGATGCACTGCAGTACTCAATGCAGCTTCTGGCCACAGCATATACTGACTGTTACTTTTCATACAAAACTGTTCATACAAATATTAACACATGTTAAGTTTGCTGAAAATAAACGCAGTTGACAGTTACAGGACTTTTCATTTTTACCATATTAAATGTAGACAGAAACATAAACATTTTACCTTATCATAAGTAGACATACTTGCACATTATTAAATCCTTCCAAAATAAATGTAAAAAACAATTTAGTTACGAATTGAACTTTATTTAAATTATTTGACTCTTCACATGGGATGATTTCACTGAACAACAAAAGAAAGGGAATATTGAATGATCCCCAGTTATCCATCATATCTCCCGCCCCCAAAAAAACGTTTTTAACATGCGTCTGTAAAATTATAGTCGAGAAACTAAAGCTTTGGTAGTCTTCTTGTCAGGCTTCCATGTCTTCTCCCTGGACCTCCTCAATGTCCATCTCTTGAACATCCGTCTCTGAGGCCTAATCTTCACTGTCACTTTGCAACCTTGTTGAGGATGGCTCGTTGTCAGGCTCAAAAAGTCTCAAATTTGCCCAGATGGCCACCAATCTTTCAACACTTTTATTGGTCAATATGTTGCGTGGTTTGGTGTGTGTTCTCAAACAAGGACCAGTTGCGCTCTGAGGTGGCTGATGTTGGTGGGATTTGGAGGATGATGGAGGCAACGGGAAAGAGCCTCAGATCCACAAAGTCCCTTCTACCAGGTGGCTGATGAGATATGTGGGCACGACTGCCATATTGCATCCCAAAGCCCTTGCTTGGAAGTGTACTACGCCAGACTCCCAAGAACCTTGCGCTCATCCAGGCCAAGGTGGCGAGACACAGTAGTGATAACACCATAGGCCTTGTTGATCTCGGCACCAGACAGGATGCTCTTGCCAGCATGCTTGGGGTCCAACATGTACGCTGCGGCGTCCATGGGCTTCAGGCAGAAGTCTTCACGCTTTTTGATGTATTTCAGAACTGCAGTTTCCTCTGCTTGGAGCAACAGTGAAGTGGGCAGGGCAGTACAGATTTCTTCTCTTACATCTGCAAGCAGAGTCTGAACATCAGACAGGATTTTTTTATTCTATTTTTATTTCACCTTTATTTAACCAAGTAGACCAGTTGATAACAAGTTCTCATTTACAACTGCGACCTGGCCAAGATAAAGCAAAGCAGAACGGCACAAACAACAACACAGAGTTACACATGGGATAAACAAACATACAGTCAATAACACAATAGAAAAGTCTATATACAGTGTGTGCAAGATCAGGGAGGTAAGGCAATAAATAGGACATAGTGGCGAAATAATTACAATTTAGCAATTAATCACTGGAGTGATAGATGTGCAGAAGATGAATGTGCAAGTGGAGATACTGGGTTGCAAAGGAGCAAAAAATAAATATTAATATGGGGATGAGGTAGTTGGGTGGGCTATTTACAGATGGGCTGTGTACAGCTGCAATCATCGGTAAGCTGCTCTGACAGCTGATGCTTAAAGTTAGAGAGGGAGATATAAGACTCCAGCTTCAGTGATTTTTGAAATTCGTTCCAGTCATTGGCAGCAGAGAACTGGAAGGAAAGGCGGGCGGCCAAAGGAGGAGTTGGTGTTGGGGATGATCAGTGAAATATACCTGCTGGAGCGCATGCTACGAGTGGGTGCTGCTATGGTGACCAGTGAGCTGAGATAAGGCGGGGCTTTACCTAGCAAAGACTTATAGATGACCTGGAGCCAGTGGTTTTGGCGACGAATATGAAGCGTGGGCCAGCCTACGAGAATATACAGGTCGCAGTGGTGGGTGGTATATGGGGCTTTGGTGACAAAACGGATGGCACTGTGATAGACTACATCCAATTTGCTGAGTAGAGTGTTGGAGGCTATTTTGTAAATTACATCGCCGAAGTACAGGATCGGTAGGATAGTCAGTTTTACTAGGGTATGTTTGGCATTGGATGGCATTGTCTCCCTCAATCCGTGCAATGGCTACTGCTATAGGTTTCAGGAGTTTCAGGCTGCTTACCACTTTCTCCTAAAATACATCATCCAGGACGATCCTCTTGATGGGTCTCTCCATATCGGCAGAATGTGATGTGCCCATTTATTTTAGAGACTTCTTCCCGTCCAGGAGCCTGTCAAACATGATGACAACACCACCACAATGGGTGTTGCCGGGCAGCTTCAATGTGGTGCTCTTATTCTGCTCACTTTGCTTAGTGAGGTGGATTACTGCTATGACTTGATGACCCTTCACATACCTAACCATTTCCTTGGCTCTCTTGTAGAGTGTATCCATTGTTTTCAGTGCCATGATGTAGATAAGGCATGTCTGGTTGGAGGGGGGTGTATGCTGGGCGAAGAACATTCAAAAATCTCTTCCAATACACATTGCCTGTGAGCATCAGGGGTGAACCAGTTGCATACACAGCTCGAGCAAGACATTCATCAGCGTTTCTCTGACTACGTTCCCCATTGAGTCAAAAACACTTCTAATTCCAGGAGGACCATGAGCTGTTGCTATCGATAAGGTGTCTGATTCATAATTTTCACCTCGAATAGAAGTAGAGGGACTTTTGTCAGAGGTTGCTTGTTGTGAGCGCCGAGGGAACTTTATGCTCTTGGCCGGATTATTATGCTTCTTTGTTGCATTCTTCACATATGATTTGTTACAGTATTTGCAAATGTACACAACTTTTCGTTCTACATTAGCTGCAGTGAAATGTCTCCACACATCAGATATCATTTTCCTGTAAAGATTAGAAACAAATGAGTAAAAAAAAAATACAATACCATGTACAGACAAATAGTTAAGCAGTTAGATTAAACAACTCCTTTGTAAGATACATGTTTTAAATGAAACATGTATGGAAACAGGTGAATTAACACTCCTCAGTTAGCAGGCTCAAGCAAGCTAAAACCCACATGGTAGCAAAAACTAACTGGCAGAAATTGTGAACAACTTAGAAATTATTTAAACACACTTTGCTGTAGGCTACTATTTACTAGTTAACAAAAAAACATGTATGTCATATAAAATATATTCACCCCACCCAGTATTGTAATTAAAACTTACCAGAAAGCATGTAGTCCTTGGCTTAGACAGTGTAGTAGTGTGGGCTCAATAGCATCTCATTAGTGTGCAAGATCTTGAGACTCAGCTGTACATGTGATGGAAGAATGCAGTGGGTTGCAATTTCATTGAATTGGGGATAGTTTAAACAAAATATGCCACAAGACCCAGAATTGCCTTAATTGTATCCCACAAAATATAACTTTTTTGATGAATTTAAGCATAATTCCCCAGATTCCCAGGCTTAACTTCCCATGGAACATTTCCGGGAAAGTTCTGACCCTTTGCAACCCTAGGAACCACCAAGACTCTTCCTAGAGCTGGCCGCCCAGCCAATCTGAGCAATCAGGTGACCAAGAACCTGATGGTCACTCTGACAGAGCTCCGTAGTACCTCTGTGGAGATGGGAGAATCTTCCAGAAGGACAACCATCTCTGTAGCACTCCACCAATCAGGTCTTTATGGTAGAGGTGGCCAGATGGAAGCCACTCCTCAGTAAAAGGCACATGACAGATGAACAGAGCAAAGTAGAAAGAGATCCTTGATGAAAACCTCCTCTAGAGCGCTCAGGACCTCAGACTGGGGCGAATGTTCACCTTCCAACAGGACAACGACCCTAAGCACACAGTCAATACAAAATAGGTGTGGCTTCGGGTACAAGTTTCTGAATGTCCTTTAGTGGCCCAGAATCTGATCAAACATCTCTGGAGGGACCTGAAAATAGCTGTCCATCTAACCTGACAGAGCCTGAGAGGATCTGCAGAGAAGAATGGGAGAAACTCCCCAAATACAGTTGTGTTAAGCTTGTAGTGTCATACCTAAGAAGACTTGCCGCTGTAATCGCTGCCACAGGTGCTTCAACAAAGTACTTCGTAAAGAGTCTGAATACTTATGTAAATGTTATATTTCATAATTTTTTTAAAATATGAAATTAGTTTTTCTTTGTCATTATAGGATATTGTGTGTAGATTGAGGAGGGAAAAAACGATTTAATCAATTTTAGAATAAGGCTGTAACGTAACAAAATGTGGAAAAAGTCAAGGGGTCTGAATACTTTCCGATTGCACTGTATACTTAGGCATTTCAGGTCAGCATCCAAACTCTGTGCTTAGTGAGATGCAGCATGGCAAAAACACAGAGCCACAGTGTGTTTCTATACATTTTTATCCTACTAAGCAATTGGGATACACTTGTTATTCTCAAAGCTCCAAAAGCTTCTAGCAAAGAAGTGAAACATTTTGCCGGTCTTCTGCGAAACATCTGTTCACTCAATTTAAAATACTTGCATGTCTATGCATAAAAACAGAGAGTTTTCAGCATTGTTGGGCCTCAGTAAGGTGGAGGTGGTGAGTCTCCGACCCTGCTGGAGGTCGAGTTCAGGACGTGTGTGTCGACAGTCTGAGTCGGTGGGGAACAGCTGGCCGCTGTTTGAATTCTGCACCTTGTTGCACCGACCGGCTTCTTTCTGCAGGATTAAAGCTTTGCGACCCATCTGTCTGGCGTCAACCCAAATCTAAGCATTGCCATATCAAGCGCAGCCAGAGGTGTCCTACCACTTGGCTGAGCATCACAATGACAAAGGGGGTCACCTTTGCCTTCAGATTCTGTCTGAGAAGTGAGGATAGGTAGGAAATGTGGGACTTATACACCTTTCAAACCAAAAAGTTTTGCCCTCAGCTTTAGCATGCCGGCAACTTTTTGCAGACTTTTCTTGTCTGAAAGGTATTGTCGGCAACAAAGCTTTAACTTTTTTTCCCGCCAGCTGACATGGTCATGCGGTATTATGTTTAAATGTCCTGCCAACCCCTCAGTATAATTGTCCCCTTTCATCTTACCGGCTTTTGTCATACATTAAATCATGAACATTCTATTGTTCTCCGACATCAAACTTGTCTTTATCAATATGAAAAAGTATTTTAAAAAACGTCTGGCTGCATGCCGAAACCTGGTCCAAATAATAGCGTTATTTGCTCTATTTTTTGCAACAAAAAAACATCTGTTTAAAAAACTTATTTTGGATAACGCCCAAGTCTAGCACACCAGGCAATTAAAAGCAACTTTCTAGACAACGTTTTGATTTAGTGCTAGGCTTGGGCGTTATCCAGATATTCATACCGTAATACCAACCTTGTGCCATACTGGGATATTTGGTAATACTGGCACTGAACACAAGGAGCGCTATTTTCAAACCCCACTGAGCCTTTGTAACCCAAAGGTTAGCAATGCTAACAAGTACATGTACATGAAAATCCCATAGAGAATGAGCTAATGAGCACATTGCGAACATTTTATACAGTCTGTGACCTAAACTATTTTCAGGACAGACACCCCAGCTCATGAAGTTATACAAGTAACTAAAAAATGCTACTCAGTTTGCTGCACCCACAAAACAAATACTACACAGCAAGGTTCATGATCCAGTAGGGGATTCTCTGCTTTTACCGGCAAGCAAAACTTAATTTTGGAAGAAGCTAACCTTAGCTAGATAGCTAATTTAGTAGCTAGTTAGCTAACCAAATGCACAACTGCAGAGCATTTAGACCGTTAACTTAATAGTGATAAGATATCTAGTTGGCAAACATTTAGTTGTGAATTCCGTACTCTAACTAGGTCACCTGCCGCGTGCTGCACAACAGTGAGTGACTTACAAGGCTCCTTCTCTCATCATCGTGTGCTTGTAAACAAACAATTATGTGACAGGTTTAATAAAGAACACAATTTTATTTATCTCCTAACATATTGCACAAGTTCAGTGCAGGTATTTACTTTACATTTGAATATTTGTTTCTACTTTTTATCAAAAAACTTTGAAGAAATAGTTTTGACAGTATTAAAAAACCATCCCATGGCTATTTCCAAGCCCAGAATACGGTATACCACCCAAGACTATTTAGTGCTAGCTTGTTGGCTAACTTGGCTATAGCCATCTCATATAAATTACCAAAACATATCTGACAATGTTTTGAGATTAACTGTAGACACATTACAAGGTAGTTAAGTATGGCAAACTGCTAACGTACTGGTAGGAATGTGAAGAAACTAAAGCAGTGCATTGCATTCTGTCTTTTCGGAGCAACTTAGAACTTGATCAACGCTGCTTGCTGCAGGTTACCATGACAACGGTCACAACAACAGGGTCAAAGTTGAATGTCTCTTGCTCAGTTGCCGCCAAATCAATGGCACTATAGAAGGCCGACATGAGGTAAAGATGGGACTGTTTTGAAAAGGCATCATATAAACATTGCCCAATTGTTTTTACAGGAAACATGCTAGGGCTAGTGATTGCCAGGGACCTCACGATACGATATTATCACGATACTTAGGTGGCGATACAATATGTTGTGCAATTCTCACGATTCGATATGTATTGCGATTCAATACTGAATCTGATTTTCCAAACAGATTGCTCACCATATGTCTGCTGCAGAGGGACAAGAGAAAGCCATGAGTACGAGTTTTGATCAGTCATGGAAATATAAGTGCTTAAAACAAATTGACTCCCTATTTAATGGAGAACAAGCTATGAAGGAAAAATTCTGGAGCTTTGGTGCAAGTTCAGCCAACTAGCGCAAAAATATTGCAATATTGTCAAAATGATATATCACCAAAAATTATATCCCGATATGTAACTGTATCAATCCTATTTAGGGAGCAAATACAAAACATTCATTTGCTAAACGGATTGGATTGGAACCAGTGCTTTGGACAGATGACATGAGAATGCATGAGCAGATAATAACCACATACCTACTATAAAATACAGTGGTGGATCTTTGATGTTACGGAGCTATTTTGCTTCCACTGGTCCTGGGGCCCTTGTTAAGGTCAACGGCATCATGAACTTTACCCACTACCAGGACATTTTAGCCAAAAAACATTGTTGCGTCTGCCAGGAGGCTGAAACTTGGCTGCAAGTGTATCTTCCAGCAAGACAATAACCCAAGCACACATCAAAATCCACAAAGAAATGGTTAAATGGCCACAAAAATCTAAATTTTGCAATGGCCATCAGTCACCGGACTTAAATTCTAGATGCTCTACAGATTTGTTAATATTATGACCATCTGTTGATAAGCAACTGCTTGCTAAGGTTAGGGTTAGGTTCAGAGAAAATGGTTAATTTTAGGGTTAAGGGTTAATGTTAGTGTTAGGGCTAAGGTTAGTAGATAGATAGTTGAATATGTACTGATAGTCCATCTGTAGATGCGCTACAGGCTGTCCAAAGGTTGTCAATTTCGAATCCCACTCTACATATTGCAGATGGTTGTATACTAGCAAAGTCATGAAAATAGAATACTAATAAACAGGAGAGGAGTGGAGGGGGGCCCTCAGGATTAGACTGGGAGCTAAGTGAGCAGTTTGTCTTGGCGTTGGCTTAGGGCTTTCTTTTAACACTTTGTGGGACAGACACTGTCAGCAGCATCAGAAGGATTTTCCTCAGGCTCACAGGTATTTAACCAGAGTAGTTAAGAGGGTTTGGTTTGGTACTGATATAATGTGACAGGTAGAATACATGTTCCAGCTGTAGCTAAACACCCAGCAGCCCCTATGCTCATCTTTGTGGATGTGCTGGTTGTGGTGGATCATGTGTACTGTACAATGGTGCTACTGTGATAATAATTGTCCATCTTGTTTTGACACTGTTATCATATATACAGTTGAAGTTGGAAGTTTACATACACCTTAGCCAAATACATTTCAACTCAGTTTTTCCCAATTCCTGACATTTAATCCTAGTAAAAATCCCCTGTCTTAGGTCAGTTAGGATCACCACTTTATTTTAAGAATGTGAAATGTCAGAATAATAGTAGAGAGTGATTTATTTCAGCTTTTATTTCTTTCATCACATTCCCAGTGTGTCAGAAGTTTACATACACTCAATTAGTATTCGGTAGCATTGCCTTTAAATTGTTTAACTTGGGTCAAACGTTTCTGGTAGCATTCCACAAGCTTCCCACAATAAGTTGGGTGAATTTTGGCCCATTCCTTCTGACAGCTGGTGTAACTGAGTCAGGTTTGTAGGCGTCCTTGCTCGCACACGCTATTTCAGTTCTGCCCACAAATTTTCTATAGGATTGAGATAAGGGCTTTGTGATGGCCACTCCAATACCTTGACTTTGTTGTCCTTAAGCCATTTTGCCACAACTTTGGAAGTATGCTTGGGGTCATTGTTCATTTGGAAGACCCATTTGCGACCAAGCTTTAACTTCCTGACTGATATCTTGAGATGTTGCTTCAATATATCCACCACATTTTCCGTCTTCATGCGCCATCTATTTTGTGAAGTGCACCAGTACCTCCTGCAGCAAAGCACCCCCACAACATGATGCTGCCACCCCCGTGCTTCACGGTTGGGATGGTGTTCTTCGGCTTGCAAGCATCCCCCTTTGTCCTCCAAACATAACGATGGTCATTATGGCCAATCAGTTCTATTTTTGTTTCATCAGACCAGAGGATATTTCTCCAAAAACTACGATCTTTGTCCCCATGTGCAGTTGCAAACCGTAGTCTGGCTTTTTTATGCCGGTTTTGGAGCAGTGGCTTCTTCCTTGCTGAGCGGCCTTTCAGGTTATGTCAATATAGGACTCGTTTTACTGTGGATATAGATACTTTTGTGACAGAACGCATCTCCTTCCTGAGCGGTATGACGGCTACGTGGTCCCATTGTGTTTATATTTGTGTGTTCTTGTTTGTACAGATGAACGTGGTGCCTTCATGCGTTTGGAAATTGCTCCCAAGAATGAGCCAGACTTGTAGAGGTCTACAATTTTTTTCTAAGATCTTGGCTGAAATCTTTTGATTTTCCCATGATGTCAAGCAAAGAGGCACTATATTTGAGGGTAGGCCTTGAAATACATCCACATCCACCTCCAATTGACTCAAATGATGTCAATTAGCCTATCAGAAGCTTCTAAAGCCATGACATCATTTTCTGGAATTTTCCAAGCTGTTTAAAGGCACTGTCAACTTAGTGTATGTAAACTTCTGACCCACTGGAATTGTGATGCAGTGAATTATAAGTGAAATAATCTGTCTGGAAACAATTTGTTGGAAAAAATTACTTGTGTCATGCACAAAGTAGATGTCCTAACCGACTTGCCAAAACTATAGTTTGTTAACTTCTTACGGCGGGATCGATATGAGTGGTTGAAAAACGAGTTTTATGAATCCAACCTAAGTGTATGTAAGCTTCCGACTTCAGCTGGTTGTGTGTGTGTGTGTGTGTGTGGTGTGGGTGTGTGTGTGTGTGTGTGTATATAGTATATTACCACACTGTCTTCAAATATGAGCGTTTCTATGTATTTATCTGATTGTTCTAATAATCAACAAGCAGAGAATTCTTTGGGTCAATTTGTAGATGGTAAATCCGAGACTTCCATTTCCCCAGAAATGAGAACATTTAATGAGAACCTTTATTTTCTGTTAGCTTTTACATAATATTGACATAATTTCAGGCTAGGGTCACTAAAGGTGAATAAGTCCTGTAATTGTATGGTATGTACATTCATTGTTTACCTGTGATATGTCTGTGTGACAGCACAGCATCATTATTATTTTTTTTGCTCATGCCAATAATGTATTGTGATCATAATTATGAAGCTGCCAATCACCCATTCCTGGTGTTTTGGAATAAGAATCTCAGTCCTCTATAATTATCTTGTAAACAGGGAATATAATCACGACAAGTGGCACTTCTCTAGAACTTGTGATTTGCACATAGCATGAGCCTGTGCATGATCTCATGCAGCATTTCCACAGCTCTCCAGTTTGCTGTCACTGACACGTTCATCTAGCCGTTCATTGATATTATCATTGGTATTGGTCCAATAAGAAGGTCTCTTCTCACTACTGCTGAAATTAATGTATTTCTTCAATGGCGAGTTAATTGGAGTGAGGAATTGCATTCGGATTGCCACGCCTGCAAGGGACAGATAACACAGGATTGTTAACTAAATGGAGCCATAAATGTTTAAACATGGTTAGCATTTCATATAGCCATGTCCTCTGCATCTTTCCTTTTATCTGTCTACTTATATAATTGCAATGGAGCATCAGCTGCCTACATGTCCTTATTTAAAACAGTCTTGATAAAGATGTGAAACTGCTTTCATTTCATTTGAACGAAATTAAATAGGGAATGTTTTTTGCGGCATCGATACAATGGAGCTTTTTGTCTGTTTCATATGAGCCTCGGAAAATCAGGTGCTACAATGAAATAATCAGACTGGTATTATTTCATTGGAATTTTGACCCCAGTTTTGCGTTGAAGGACTGCCTGTACTCATTACCATCCTAATACCCTACTGTGGTCCTAGACTCTGAATGTTGCAGCCATGTAGCTTTACCAGCAAGGGATTACAGTTGAGCGCTTCCTTGATTAGGTTTTGGTGTCAATGAGGAAGGAGTGGGACATAATAGCATCTCAGAGAGCGATATCCAATGTATAATAGGCACACACAGCAAAGGCAAAAAGGTGGAGCGGAAAATAAGGATTGGCTGCTGCACTTCCTCTCCCCTGTCAGGTGTTCCCCCAGCTGCTTAAGCCTACTGTACATCCATCATGTATGGCTCCCTCATCAGACAGCTTTAACTTGGATCAATTTAGGTTAAAGCTGCAATATATATATATTTGGGCGACCTGACCAAATTCACATAGAAATGTGAGATATAGACATGTCATTCTCATTGAAAGCAAGACATTTTCTATGCGCGCTATATCTATGCTTCCTGTTACGTTTTGGTTTTGAGTCTTATACTTTCGGGTTTTGTACACAATCTTCAAATAGATGAAAATACCATATTTTTGGTTATGGAAAATATATATCACAGCGGTTTAGATGGTACAATGATTCTCTATACTATACTTGCTTGTTTTGTTACAAACTGAAATTAGGCAAACTATTAGAATTTTAGCAACCAGGAAATGTCGGAGCGATTTCTGCATAGTGCACCTTTTAAGTAATACAAACAGCAGAATGATGCAGTTACTTCGGAGGCCGTAATGTCTGCTCTGGGACATATGGGCAGTTCTTCAACTCAGACTCGTTGACCCCAATTCACTGTCCCGCAGAGATGGTCCCTATAAACTTTTTCTTTAAGCCTTTTCTCATTGGTTTGAGATGGTATTTCATTTGATTACAGATGTTATCGACATGCGGGGTGACAAGTAGCCTCGTGGTTAGAGTGTTGGGCCAGTAACCGAAAGGTTGCTAGATCGAATCCCTGAGCTGACAAGATAAAAATCTGTAATTTTGCCCCTGAACAAGGCAGTCAATGTCACGATCGTTATAATGAGTGGACCAAGATGCAGCGTGGTATGGTTCCATCCTCTTTATTTTGTAGTGAAACTCAAAGAAAACAATAAAGTGCAAAACGAAACGTGAAGCTAATGAAGTGCTCGCAGGCAACTGGGGAAATGGCTGCCTAAATATGATCCCAAATCAGAGACAACGATAAACAGCTGCCTCTGATTGGGAACCATACCAGGCCAACATAGATATATAAATCACCTAGATAACCCACCCTAGTCACACCCCGACCTAACCAACATAGAGAATAAAAAGCTCTCTATGGTCAGGTCGTGACAGTTAACTCACTGTTCCTAGGCCATCATTGTAAATAAGAATTTGTTCTTAACTGACTTGCCTAGTTAAATAAAGGTTCAAATAAAATAAAAATCTCCGTCTGACCCTTGACCCCCGAGAAGAATCAAATTAAATTGAGAGTGAGGGAAAAAAATATAAACCCCTCTAATTCATCTAATGTCAGTTCGGGGCTTTGCAGAAATAATTATTGACAATGGTATGTAACAATTTAATTAACTGTCTACCATAACAATATAAAACATTGAAATAGCACATTATCCATCAGGTTGTCGCATGGAAGCCTTTAGGTTAGTGTATTTACTTCACACAAAGTCTCCATAATTCAAAGTACACGCAATATTGACACTGCGCACGCGACCCAATTTCAGTTAATAAACTCTACAGGAAACCCCTACAGTATAGCCTATAGAAGAATGTGTGCCTCTTTCAGCTGTCATTGTGGCTCTTCAGACAGTCACACATTTGATAGGGCTATGCACAATCAACTACATAGGCAATCTCTGTCACAGACATGAAGTCTGTTAACAATTCAGAGAGGAATGGGGAAAAATTCTATCTTCTCCTGTACTAAAAATCACAAGAGGATTTTGACACCCATCATCTGATTCTTTTGAAATAATTTTGAAACAGATAAGCAATCCTTGAAACATTATTTTGTTGAAATATAACTTGATCTGAGAAATTAAGCTAAATGATTGCACCCAGATTTGCCATTTCTATTTATAGGACTCTTATTTATAGGACTCATATAAAATACAATAAATATAGTACCTAACACCCGAATTGGACCAAACTTTTTTCTAACGATGACGTAGACATGAGGAATGTTTTTGTCATCAGTGTTCATGCAAGTTTGATGTATGTGCCACCCAGAACCAATTATAAGGTTAACTGATAGTTGCTAATGGCTGCTATTGAGACACAAAACACAGAGAATGGAGGTGAATGTCAATTTTTAGGGTCTTAATTTGTGACATTGTATTTAAGATACATTTTTGTGTATTGCTTGACTTGTGTGCAAGGCCAGATTACAAGATTATTAAGGACATTTGAGGGTTCTGCTCCACATCCTGAAAAATAGGGTGTCCAAACTCAACAATACGCCACCTATGAAATTGTGTTACAGGTCTCTGCATACTTACAATTGAAAAATATTTGTTATACAGAATTATACTGTATATTGTTAGACTACAAGGCTGAAACTTATGGTTTTGGGAAGAATTTCTGAGAAAATATCATGAATTATGTCCCCTTTTGTTTAACGATCTAAAGAAGCCATTTGTATCGATATCAAATCATTTCTGGGTAACAATTAAGTACCTTACTGTGATTGTTTTCAATTAAAATGGTCAAATAGATTCTTACCAAATACCAATTTCTCAAGCAAGCATTTTGTCTGAGAGTGGTCTAAATTGGGAGGGGGAAACTGAAAACTAGCTGTTATTGGCAGATAGGTTTGGAACTCTCTTTCTTATTGGTCTATTAAGTAACGTACCATCTGGTGAAGTCACCAGGCAGGCCAAAAACTCCATCTCACCAAAACAGGAAGAATTTCAGGCGGTCTTTTCAAACAGCTCTTACACTAAAAGGGTATTATTGTCATTTTCACAATTTCACAGTATTAATCCAACCTCATAGTGTGGAAATATATACAAAACACAGAAAAATCACATTTCTGACTGCACTGGGCATTTAATCCAACTTTTTCAATAAATACGCAAGTAATTGCTCTGCCACTATGGCTCTTTGCATAAAAATGGAAAATATAATTATAAAATCAATTATTAATTACATTGTTAGTAATAATAATACAAATTTAAGGGACTCATATAGCGCTTTTCAAGGACCCAAAGTCGCTTTACAATTGTAGAAATTAAATTTAAATTTTAAAAAAAATCACACTAAACAAAACCATGAATAAAGAGAGGGGGGGCTCAAGGAAGGGAAAGAGTATAATGTATCAGTGTATGGAGAGGTTAGGGTTGGATATGAACCCGATTTAGGGTAATTGGTGGTATCGGGGTTAGTGGAGGGGGAAAACACTGACGGATAAGATAGAAATTAAATATTGTTTGTTTTTACGATTTTAAGACCAGTATCTATCTTTCTGAAGCCACCGCCCCTAGCTCTGCATGGTCTATATTGTATTGTAAAAGATTGCTCCAGCTGAATGACCATCCATAGCACATACATCAGACTTGACACCATTTGTCTTTGATTGCTACCTGCTACTGCTGACCCACACCCACTCTGGAAATACAGGGTGAAGAAGAAAAAAGAAATATTTTATGCTAACGGTACACTCTAAAGATGTGCTCAGCATACGTGTCTCTGAAAGAGCATGAATTGGATTACCTTCTCAAAATTGGTTAATTCAAGCTGCACCTGGCCCCTTTTGAAATGCCATAATTTAATATTAGGGAGCGCGCTATGACTGACTGATCTTGAGCAAGGTGCTATGCATGCATGCAAGCCACATACACACACACAGTGGTGTAATGGTGCCTGAATAATTTCCCCCCCAAAAAATCCAAACGCCCCGCCCGACGAAGGAAAGACGCCCTGTGTGAAAAATGATATGAGAAACAGTGACATACACTCTGAACGACCTAAAATTATAAATCCTGTATTGGTCTTTCACAGTCAGGCCAATCCAAACTGTACTGTGCAAGTAGGCTAATAGTAGACCTACCATTGAAACAGATAAATGTCCAAAATTCACAGGTTTCATATTTTTCCTAATTGTTTCAGGTTTTCACTCTCAAAGTCATACAGAAAAACAACATTTGTTTTGAGGTCTGGGACATCTAAGAAATTTTGATTTTTGAGTGTATTTACCCTTTAATTCAAGTGTGCAGACACCTCGCACTGTTTGCTTAGCAGTGTTTCTGTAGCACATAAGTTGGATTTTGCAAAGGAAATGGCTAATGGATTGATGCAAATAATCATGATATCATTCTGACAGGTAGGCATAGCCTACTTTGTAGCTACTGTAGTTAACATTTAATAGAGAATGTTTTTGGGAAAGCCTTTCCATCTACCAGAAGATGGTTAGGCCTTTCATTAGCGTTGCAATATTTTGTCTATTTCTTAATTGGGGCAGCAGGTAGCCTAGTGGTTAAAGCGTTGGGCCAGTAACCGAAAGGTTGCTAAATCGAATCCCCGAGCTGACAAGTTAAATCTGTCGTTCTGCCCCTGAACAAGGCAGTTAACCCACTGTTCCTAGGCCGTCATTGTAAGTAAGAATTTGTTCTTAACTGACTTGCCCTAGTTAAATAAAGGTTCAAATAAAAATAAATAAAATAATTGTTTGAAACCAGGACATTTTACTTCGTATTATGAGGCATGTGTCACCTTACTTGAAAGTAGACTATAGCCAAAATCCCACCACAGAAATGTGAAGGCAATTATTTTTTATGAAGACTTACTCATATGCTGTTCTATTGATTTTCTTTACATTTTCTTTCATTGTCTATGAGGAAAAGGCATCATCTTGGTCATATTAGCAACCCATGATAATTGTTGCATATTTAACCCCCCCCCCCTTTCTATATTCCCCAATGGATATTTCCATCTCTGTCCATGCACATTTTAGAACGCCTTTTTCCTGCAAATATAATTTTAGAACATTCACCGCGAAGGTACATTGCCCCACTTAAAATGTGAAGTATTAATAGTTTATCAACATTTTAAGCTAAACATTCTGATCTGTTCCATCAGCCTTATTAATTGAAACGGCAGTGGAGATTTAAGAAGTGAGTATACGCAATGCCCACTGAAAAATAAGTGGGTATACGCCGCACACACACAATACATAACCAGGCAGCATCACACCCGAATGCCAGGAATTGATTCACATTCTTTGTGATACATCTACTGTCTGTCCGAGCTCAACATTTCCTCTTATGGATCATAAATGAGTCTAATATGGTGCTGATGTAACCATTGCATGCGAATCCTTCAGCGAACACTGTTCCATCAGTTCACAGGAGCCTCCTGCATCTGAAATGCCTTTGAAGCTCTGTGTAGAGTAGTGAGCATTGCAGAATTCAAACATGTCAGTTTTCTCCATTATGCAAATACATACCTTATTCCTAGTAACCCCTCACCCCCATTCCTATTTCCTTTGTGTCATTAATATTGCAGCAAAACTTTTACACTCAATTTCAAATTGTGTCACATGATTATGGCATCGCTTTACATCTTATTGCTTTTCATTGTTGGCGTCAAAATGCCTGGCAGAGAATAGTAGTCACTATTTTTCAAAAGAGAACAAACAGTATAATATGTTTTCATAGGACACTCCTTTTCCCACAGTTCAAAGCATTTTATATGGAGCAATACTGCAGAATGTGGCTTCAAAATACAATACAAAAGTGATCTCACTTTTCACCAATTTTAATGATAAGGAAATAGCCCAGTGTTATTTAGAGTATCTAATCAGTGATTGTTTTTCTGACATGTCCTTTCTCTGTCTCTCTTGTGTCTCCATAGGTAACCGATAGGATGGGGGCCAGGGAAGCGAGTGGGCACAGCTACCTGGTGGCTTGCTGGCAGCCCATTCTGATTCTGATGCTGGGCACCGTACTGTCCGGTTCCACCACAGGCTGCCCGTCCCGCTGCGAGTGCAATGCCCAGGAGCGCTCGGTCATATGCCACCGCAAGAAGCTTATGTCCGTCCCTGAGGGCATCCCCACAGAAACGCGGCTGCTGGACCTCAGCAAGAACCGCATCAAGACCATCAACATGGACGAGTTCGCAGCCTACCCCAACCTGGAGGAGCTGGAGCTCAACGAAAACACCATCTCGGCCATCGAGCCCGGCGCCTTCAACAACCTGTACGGCCTCCGGACATTGGGGCTGCGCAGCAACAAGCTCAAACTCATCCAGCTGGGTGTGTTCACGGGCCTCAGCAACCTCACCCAGTTGGACATCAGTGAGAACAAGATAGTCATCCTGCTGGACTATATGTTCCAAGACCTGTACAACCTGCACTCCATGGAGGTGGGCGACAATGACTTGGTGTTTATCTCCCACCGGGCCTTCCATGGTCTCAGCAGCCTGGAGCAGCTGACTTTGGAGAAGTGCAACCTGACCTCGGTGCCCACCGAGGCCTTCACCCACCTCCACAGTTTGATCTTTCTCAGGCTGCGCCACCTCAACATCTACGTTATTAAGGATTACTCCTTCAAAAGACTGTACCGGCTGAAAGTGCTGGAGATCGCCAACTGGCCCTACCTGGACACCATGACCTCCAATTGCCTCTATGGACTGAACCTCACCTCGCTGACCATCACCAATGGCAACCTGACCTCCATCCCATACGTGGCTCTCCGGCACTTGGTCTACCTACGGTTTCTGAATCTGTCCTATAACCCCATCCACACCATTGAGGGGAATAAGCTCCATGACCTTCTGAGGCTCCAGGAGTTTCACCTGGTTGGGGGCAGGCTGGCTATGATCGAGCCCTACTCGTTCCGAGGCCTAAACTATCTGAAGATCTTCAATGTGTCTGGCAATGCATTGAGCACCTTGGAGGAGTCTGCGTTCCACTCGGTAGGCAACCTGGAGACTCTGGCGCTTTACGATAACCCCTTGGCATGTGACTGCCGGCTGCTGTGGGTGTTCCGGAGACGCTGGAGGCTCAACTTCAACCGGCAGCAACCCACCTGCGCTTCACCTGAGTTCGTACAGGGAAAAGAGTTTAAAGATTTCCCGGACGTCCTGCAGCCCAACTACTTCACGTGTCGCAAGTCCAGGATCCGGGACCGCAAGGCGCAGCAGAAATTTGTGGACGAGGGAACTACTGTTCATTTTGTATGCCAGGCGGACGGTGATCCCGCCCCAGTCATCATGTGGCTCTCACCCCAGAAGCAGTTCATCACGACCAAAACCATCGGGCGGCTCACAGTATTCCCCGATGGCACCCTTGAGGTGCGCTACGCTCAGATTCAGGATAATGGCACGTATGTGTGTATAGCCAGCAACGCCGGTGGCAACGACACATCTCTCGCCCACCTGCATGTCCATAGCTACTCTCCAGACTGGCCTCACCAACCCAACAAGACCTTTGCATTCATCTCCAACCAGCCCAATGAGAATGGTGCCAATGGGACCCGAACCAACGTCCCTTTCCCCTTCGACATAAAGACCTTAATCATCGCCACCACCATGGGTTTCATATCTTTCCTTGGTGTCGTCCTGTTTTGTCTGGTGCTACTCTTTCTGTGGAGTAGAGGTAAAGGGGCCACAAAGCACAACATAGAGATTGAGTATGTGCCACGCAAGTCAGACGCTGGGATGAGCAGCAACAACGCAGACGCCCCTCGCAAGTTTAACATGAAAATGATTTAACGGGACCAAGGGAGCAAACAGACTCTTAACTTGAAATTGTAAAAAAAAAAAAAAAAACGTCAAATCCTCCCTTACAAATCTGTGGATCCTGGGATGTAATCATAAAGTAATCTATTTTCCCTGACTTAACTGTTGGAGATGGAGAGAGAAGTTCCTTGCTTTCGTAATATGTTGAGTATATGAGGGGGATGATAGCAAAGCAGACGCTCCACAGCGTTGGCAATTTCTGCAAGACCTTTAGGTACGTTTGTTCGAAAGCAAATTTTGTTGTGTACGATTCATATTCTTGTGGATTTATATTGGGAAGAAATTATAGAAAAAAAGAGATGAACCCTTCTCTATGTACGTAATAACCTGCCTTCACTGTCCTTTTGCCTGTGTTCTTAGTTTATAGATTTTTTACAGAAATTGAAATATTTGTTTACCAAAATGTTAAGAGTAGATTGTATGGGTTGATGAGCACATTTAAACAATCCCTTCTGGTACTTTGTCAGTCAGAATATACAGTACCAGTCAAAAGTTTGGACACACCTACTCATTCAAGGGTCTTTCTTTATTTTTACTATTTTCTACATTGTAGAATAATAGTGAAGACATCAAAACTATGAAATAACACATATGGAATCATGTAGTAACCAAAAAAGTGTTAAACAACTCAAAATATATTTTAGATTCTTCAAAGTAGCCACCATTTGCCTTAATGACAGCGTACCACACTCTTGGCATTCTCTCAACCAGCGTCACCTGGAATACTTTTCCAACAGTCTTGAAGGAGTTTCAACATATGCTGAGCACTTCTTGGCTGCTTTTCCTTCACTCTGCTGTACAACTCATCCCAAACCATCTCAATTGGGTTAAGGTCATGAGATTCTGGAGACCAGGTCATCTTGATGCAGCATTCCATCATCCATCCATCTCCTTCTTGGTCAAATAGCCCTTACACAGTCTGGAAGTGTTTTGGGTCATTGTCTTGTTTAAAAACAAATGATAGTCCCACAAAGCACAAACCAGACGGGATGGCGTATCACTGCAGGATGCTGTGGTAGCCATGCTGGTTAAAGTGTGCCTTGAACTCTAAATAAATCAATGACAGTGTCACCAGCAAAGCACCCCCATACCATCACACCTCCTCCATGCTTCACGTTGGGACCCACACATGCAGAGATCATCCGTTCACCTACTCTGCGTCTCACAAAGACACGGCGGTTGGAACCAAAAATCTCCAATTTGGACTCAACAAAGCAAAGGACAGATTTCCACCGGTCTAATGTCCATTCCTCGTGTTTCTTGGCTCAAGCATGTCTCTTCTTCTTATTGGTGTCCTTTACTAGTGGTTTCTTTGCAGCAATTCGACCATGAAGGCCTGATTCTCGCCATCTCTTCTGAACAGTTGATGTTGAGATGTGTCTGTTACTTGAACTCTGTGAAGCATTTATTTGGGCTGCAATTTCTGAGGCTGGTAACTCTAATGAAGTTATCCTCTGCAGCAGAGGTAACTCTGGGTCTTCCTTTCTTGTAGCGGTTCTCATGAGAGCCAAAGTTCTTGACATTTTCCAGGTTGACTGACCTTCATGTCTTAAAGTAATGATGGACTGTTGTTTCTATTTTCTTATTTGAGCTGTTCTTATCATAATATGGACTTGGTCTTTTACCTAATAGGGCTATCTTCTGTATACCACCCCTACCTTGTCACAACAGAACTGTTTGGCTCAAACGCATTAAGGAAAGAAATTCCACAAATTAACTTTTTAACAAGGCACACCTGTTAATTGAAATGCATTCCAGGTGACTTCCTCATGAAACTGGTTGAGAGAATGCCAAGAGTGTGCAAAGGTGTCTTCAAGGCAAAGGGTGGCTACTTTGAAGAATCTCAAGTATAAAATGAATTTTGGTTTGTTTAACACTTTTTCTGGTTACTACATGATTCTATGTGTTATTTATAGTTTTGATATCTTCACTAATATTCTACAATGTAGAAAATAGTAATATCAAGAAAACCCTTGAATGAGTAGGTGTGTCCAAACTTTTGACTGGTGTGTGTGTGTGTATGTATATATATATATATATATATATGTATATATATACACACACAGAACATATATATATGTATGTATGTATATGTGTGTGTGTGTGTATATATATACAGTGGGGAGAACAAGTATTTGATACACTGCCGATTTTGCAGGTTTTCCTACTTACAAAGCATGTAGAGGTCTGTAATTATTATCATAGGTACACTTCAACTGTGAGAGACGGAATCTAAAACAAAAATCCAGAAAATCACATTGTATGATTTTTAAGTGATTCATATGCATTTTATTGCATGACATAAGTATTTGATACGTCAGAAAAGCAGAACTTTATATTTGGTACAGAAACCTTTGTTTGTAATTACAGAGATCATACGTTTCCTGTAGTTCTTGACTAGGTTTGCACACACTGCAGCAGGGATTTTGGCCCACTCCTCCCTACAGATCTTCTCCAGATCCTTCAGGTTTCGGGGCTGTCGCTGGGCAATACGGAGTTTCAGCTCCCTCCAAAGATTTTCTATTGGGTTCAGGTCTGGAGACTGGCTAGGCCACTCCAGGACCTTGAGATGCTTCTTACGGAGCCACTCCTTAGTTGCCATGGCTGTGTGCTTTGTGTCGTTGTCATGCTGGAAGACCCAGCCACGACCCATCTTCAATGCTCTTACTGAGGGAAGGAGGTTGTTGGCCAAGATCTCGCGATACATGGCCCCATCCATCCTCCCCTCAATACGGTGCAGTCGTCCTGTCCCCTTTGCAGAAAAGCATCCCCAAAGAATGATGTTTCCACCTCCATGCTTCACGGTTGGGATGGTGTTCTTGGGGTTGTACTCATACTTCTTCTTCCTCCAAACACGGCGAGTGGAGTTAGACCAAAAAGCTCTATTTTTGTCTCATCAGACCACATGACCTTCTCCCATTCCTCCTCTGGATCATCCAGATGGTCATTGGCAAACTTCAGACAGGCCTGGACATGCACTGGCTTAAGCAGGGGGACCTTGCGTGCGCTGCAGGATTTTAATCCATGACGGCGTAGTGTGTTACTAATGGTTTTCTTTGAGACTGTGGTCCCAGCTCTCTTCAGGTCATTGACCAGGTCCTGCCGTGTAGTTCTGGGCTGATCCCTCACCTTCCTCATGATCATTGATGCCCCACGAGGTGAAATCTTGCATGGAGCCCCAGACCGAGGGTGATTGCCCGTCATCTTGAACTTCTTCCATTTTCTAATAATTGCGCCAACAGTTGTTTCCTTCTCACCAAGCTGCTTGCCTATTGTCCTGTAGCCCATCCCAGCCTTGTGCAGGTCTACAATTTTATCCCTGATGTCCTTACACAGCTCTCTGGTCTTGGCCATTGTGGAGAGGTTGGAATCTGTTTGATTGAGTGTGTGGACAGGTGTCTTTTATACAGGTAACGAGTTCAAACAGGTGCAGTTAATACAGGTAATGAGTGGAGAACAGGAGGGCTTCTTAAAGAAAAACTAACAGGTCTGTGAGAGCCGGAATTCTTACTGGTTGGTAGGTGATCAAATACTTATGTCATGCAATAAAATGCAAATTAATTATTTAAAAATCATACAATGTGATTTTCTGGATTTTTGTTTTAGATTCCGTCTCTCACAGTTGAAGTGTACCTATGATAAAAATTACAGACCTCTACGTGCTTTGTAAGTAGGAAAACCTGCAAAATCGGCAGTGTATCAAATACTTGTTCTCCCCACTGTATGTGTTCTGTATCTCGTCCATATCATTCACTACAGTCGTGGCCAAAAGTTTTGAGAATGACACAAATATTAATTTCCACAAGGTTTGCTGCTTCAGTGTCTTTAGATATTTTTGTCAGATGTTACTATGGAGTACTGAAGTATATTTACAAGCATGTCATAAGTGTCAAAGGCTTTTATTGACAATTACATGAAGATGATGCAGAGTCAATATATGCAGTGTTGACCATTCTTTTTTTTTAATCAATGCTTGGAGTTTGTCAGAATTTGTGGGTTTTTGTTTGTCCACCCGCCTCTTGAGGATTGACCTCAAGTTCTCAATGGGATTAAGGTCTGGGGAGTTTCCTGGACCCAAAATATCAATGTTTTGTTCCCCGAGCCACTTAGTTATCACTTTTGCCTTATGGCAAGGTGCTCTATCATGCTAGAAAAGGTTGGGAGAAGTTGCTCTTGGAGGATGTGTTGGTACCATTCTTTATTCATGGCTGTGTTCTTAGGCAAAATTGTGAGTGAGCCCACTCCCTTGGCTGAGAAGCAACCCCACACATGATTGGTCTCATGATGCTTTACTGATGGCATGACACAGGACTGATGGTAGCGCTCACCTTGTCTTCTCCGGACAAGCTTTTTTCCGGATGCTCCAAACAATCGGAAAGGGGTCTCATCAGAGAAAATGACTTTACCCCAGTCCTCAGCAGTCCTATCCCTGTACCTTTTGCAGAATATCAGTCTGTCCCTGATGTTTTTCCTGGAGAGAAGTGGCTTCTTTGCTGCCCTTTTTGACACCAGGCCATCCTCCAAAAGTCTTCACCTCACTGTGCGTGCAGATGCACTCACACCTGCCTGCTGCCATTCCTGAGCAAGCTCTGTACTGGTGGTGCCCCGATTCCGCAGCTGAATCAACTTTAGGAGACAGTCCTGGCGCTTGCTGGACTTTCTTGGGTGCCCTGAAGCCTTCTTCACAACAATTGAACCGCTCTCCTTGAAGTTCTTGATGATCCGATAAATGGTTGATTTAGGTGCAATCTTACTGGCACCAATATCCTTGCAGCAATATCCTGTGAAGCCCTTTTTGTGCAAAGCAATGATGACGGCACATGTTTCCTTGCAGGTAACCATGGTTGACAGAGGAAGAACAATGATTCCAAGCACTATCCTCCTTTTGAAGCTTCCAGTCTGTTATTCGAACTCAATCAGCATGACAGAGTGATCTCCAGCCTTGTCCTCGTCAACACTCACACCTGTGTTAACGAGAGAATCCCTGACATGATGTCAGCTGGTCCTTTTGTGGCAGGGCTGAAATGCAGTGAAAATGTTTTTGGGAGATTCAGTTCATTTGCATGGCAAAGAGGGACTTTGCAATTAATTGCAATTCATCTGATCACTCTTCATAACATTCTGGGGTATATGCAAATTTCCATCATACAAGCTGAGGCAGCAGACTTTGTGAAAATGTATATTTGTGTCATTCTCAAAACTTTTGGCTTCGACTGTACACTACATTAAGTTGTTTTTATACCTGTGGAGCGCAATGTAATTCCTCTAGTAAACACATTGTTTTAGTGGAGTAACAATGTTACATAATTATTTAGTAATTGCATTGTAATGGTATAGTATTTCAGTTACTGTTTCTTAGTCTACTCTTTATTGTGTCATAACAAACAATGCACAATTCCATTACTATACATTTCCAAAGCAAAGACAACTTCTTACAATTACTATAACATGTTACAGATGTTGTTAGTAGAGTAATTAAAGCATTACTACACATGTAAAATAGCAACTTAAACTGTTACCATGGGAGTTTCAAATACGTAATTTTGTTGGCATAATTTTGTTGTATATAAGGTTAGCTGGGTCATTGCTCTATAGCGGCTTTTGGTTCGAACATGATTCTTCTCAAAACCCCTCTAAATGTATTAATTCATTCATTTTTCAAGATTAGATCTCATCATCTCTGTTTTCTTGTGCTAGACACTGTGGCACACAATGTTTATTGGCCATAAACATTGCATTATTTTATCATATTTCGTCAAATATAATGATAATATACAGTGCATTCACACCCCTTGACTTTTTCCACATTTTGTTGTGACAGCCTGAATATAAAATGGTCACTGATCTATACATAATACCACATAATGTCAAATACGAATTATATAAAATTGATAAAGGTATTCAACCCCTTTTATGGCAAGCCTAAATAAGTTCAAGAGTGAACATTTGCTTAACAAATCACATAATAAATTGCATGCACTCACTCTGTGCAATAATAGTGGTTAACATGATTTGTTAATAACTATCCCATCTCTGTACCCCACACATACAATTATCTGTATGGTCCCTTAGTCGAGCAGTGAATTTCGAGAACAGATTTAACCACAAAGACCAGGGAAGTTTCCCAATGCCTGACAAAGGAACGGAACTGATTGGTAAAAATAATGAAGCAGACACTGAATATCCGTTTGAACATGGTGAAGCTGTTAATTAGGCTTTGAATGGTGTATGAATACACCCAGGCACTACAAAGATACAGACTTCCTTCCGAACTGAGTTGCCGGAGAGAAAGAAAACCGCTCAGGGATTTCACCATGAGGCCAATGGTGATTTTAAAACAGTAACAGAGTTTAATGGCTGTGATATGACAAACCTGAGGATGGCTCAACAACATTGTGGTTACTTCAAAATACTAACCTAAATGACAGAGTGAAAAGAACGACGCCTGTACAGAATAAAACAATATTCCAAAACATGCATCCTGTTTGTAACAAGGCACTACTGCAAAATACTGCAAAAAATGTGGCATAGGAATTCAATTTTTGACCTGAATCACTGGGTACCATTCTCAATATTTTCAAGCATGGGGGTGGCTGCATCATAATATGGGTATGCTTGTCGTCATAAAGGACTACAACGTTTTTCCAGGATAAAAAGAAAAGGAATGTAGCTAAGCACAGGCACAATCCTAGAGGAAAACCTGGTTCCGTCTGCTTTCTAACAGACACTTAGAAACTAGTTCACCTTTCAGCAGGACCATAAACCTAAAACACAAGACCAAATCTATACGAGTTGCTTACCAAGACGACATTGAATGTTCCTGAGTGGCCTACTTAGAGTTTTGACTTAAATCTGCCTCGAAATCTATGGCAAGACTTGACAAGTCTGTCTAGCAATGATCAACAACCAACTTGACAGAGCTTGAAGAATTTTCAAAAGAATAATGTGCAAATATTCCACAATCCAGGTGTGCAAAGCTCTTAGACTTACTAATACATATTGATTAGATAAGTATTGGGTGTTTTAATTTTCATTAGTACATTATATTTATTTTTTGTGTAGATTGATGGGGGGAAAAATTAAAAGCCAATTAAATCCATTTTAACCCTACTTTGTAACACAACAAAATGTCGAAAAAGTATAGGGGCGTAAATACTTTCTGAAGGGACTGTAATTGTATTATATTATCTATTTATTTTTGTTTTTCTCTGGGGAGCTAAAATCAACCTAATCGAAAATGTAGTGTTATATAAACATAGTCTATACGCAAACAATGAACAATGACACAAATAACAGAAATTACACATTATACACACACACACACACTTCTCTCTGTTCAGAAGATAATCCGGCTAAAAATGTTTGGATGCTATGACAACAACTGATGGTATATTCCATTGCATATTATTGCATGAATACCTTAGTATCTGTTTATCTGTTGCCTTTTGAATTATGTTACAGTGCACTCTAAAGAGTCTTACATAATGGGCTTATGTTGTGCTTAACATTTTTATGGAGAATAAAAGTTGGGATGCTCTACTTTGTTACTAATGTGCTCAGCAACCTGTAAAACACTTAATCCCATGTTAGGGAGCTTTGGTTGTCAGAAATATCATTGTCTGAATTTCTCGACCCTCCGCAACCACACCCCCATACAAAAATTCCTTTGCAGGTTTATTTTACTATATGATATCCCAAAAAAGGGTGTAAAGAAAAAAAAAAGTAAGTTCCTGCTGATCCTCCTGGATATACAATATGTGTAATGAATGCCCTTATCTTTTCAACTACACACTGTGGACAGCTGGGCTTTGCGGATATGTGCAGGATAAAGGCTATGTTATTGATGATGGATGACATTCCAGACAACGACACACAGTAATGGGTTGGAAGTATGGACTGAATATGCAGATGGTGCATCGACACAGATGGTTTCACCCATGGAGTGGTCTGAAGCAAGCAGCTTTGGAGTAATCCGTTTTGCTGAAAACCATGGTTCCCTCCCTGGCTGATTATGAATGCTCGCTTTGTTCAAAGTGTGGCAACTGTACTTAGCCTTTTGGTCCTGGTCGAGTCAGAGATTCATGGGAACCTCATTTCTTTCTCTTGTTCCTTTTCTTTTTTTTTGACCCAGGACTATGTTGAACATGTAGTCCCAGCCAACTTTATATGAAAATATATTTAAAAATCCATGAAGAAAAAAATCCATTAAAATTGTTCTGTGCAATAAAGGTAATATGCAGATTTTTTTTTATGTAAGTTTTTTTCTTGATGTTAAATTGTTGAAAATATGGTATGTTGTATTAAACAATCTATGGAGTTTTTTTAAACAGATAATAGTCCTATCTTGATTTAAAACTTAAAGCATTTATTTATTTCTAACTAAACACGGCATAACGCTATCTACCACAAAAAATGTAAGAAAAGGACATTCAGATCTGGCGGATGTAGATTACCAAGGGGGGTTATCATTGGTTTGCTTTCTACTCCTCATTATAGCCAATTAGCTATACTGTAGCAGGGATATTCAGATGCTTTAAAGCTAGCTGATTTCCTGTTTACAGGGAAGCATAATCCTTGCTATGCTTCCTGCCCCCTTGCATGTTAATCATCCTCCATCACTAATAGATCAAGTACCATGGAATATTAAGAAAATTAGACATTAAAGCCACAATCCTGCATTTGTTTTACATCCAACCCTGGACTTTGTTTGCTATGAGGTCTATGCAGGATAAGGCTGGAGAAATTTAAAAAATGAAGAGTTATACTACGTGCGTGAGGCATATTTTCAGGGTAATGTTCAAGAATCAATGCATTAATTTAAATTACTATTGAATGACAGTAAAATATAGCAGATTGTACCGTTTTAATGTTAGAAATGGCTATTATATTGCTACCCTTCTACACTTCTGTTTATCAACTTTTTCTTGATGAAAGCACACAATCCGATAACTCTGAAACACAAACTTGTAAGGGATAAAATATATTTGTGATTTTCCTACAATTGTCTCAATGAACTAGACCAACTAGTGATATACAGTAAAAACAGAGCTGAAAATAGGAATTTACCTCTGGTTACAGTATCCCAGAGTAACACAATGTTTAGATAGATAAAAGCATGTCATCAGATTCATATGTACAGTTGAAGTTGGAAGTTTACATACACTTAGGTTGGAGTCATTTAAATTAATTTTTCAACCACTCCACAATTTTCTTGTTAACAAACTATAGTTTTGGCAAGTCGGTTAGGACATCTACTTTGTGCATGACAGAAGTAATTTTTCCAAAAATTGTTTACAGACAGATTATTTCACTTATAATTCATTGTATCACAATTCCAGTGGGTCAGAAGTTAACATACACTAAGTAGACTATGCCTTTAACAGATTGGAAAATTCCAGATAATGATGTCATGGCTTTAGAAGCTTCTGATAGGCTAATCGACATAATTTGAGTCAATTGGAGGTGTACCTGTGGATGTATATCAAGGCCTACCAAACTCAGTGCCTCTTTGCTTGACATCATGCGAAAATCAAAAGAAATCAGCCAAGACCTCAAAAAAAAAGTGTAGACCTCCACAAGTCTGATCCATCCTTGGGAGCAATTTCCAAACGCCTGAAGGTACCACATTCATCTGTACAAACAATAGTACGGAAGTATAAACACCATGGGGCCACGCAGCTGTCATACCGCTCAGGAAGGAGACACGTTCTGTCTCCTAGAGATGAACGTACTTTGGTGCGAAAAGTGCAAATCAATCCCAGAACAACAGCAACTGACCTTGTGAAGATGGTACAAAAGTATCTATATCCACAGTAAAACGAGTCCTATATTGAAATGACCTGAAAGGTCGCTCAGCAAGGAAGAAGCCACTGCTCCAAAACCGCCATAAAAAAGCCAGACTATGGTTTGCAACTGCACATGGGGACAAAGATCGTAGTTTTTGTAGAAATGTCCTCTGGTCTAATGAAACAAAAATAGAACTGTTTGGCCATAATGACCATCGTTATGTTTGGAGGAAAAGGGGGGACGCTTGCAAGCCGAAGAACACCATCCCAACCATGAAGCACAGGGGTGGCAGCATCATGTTGCTGGGGTGCTTTGCTGCAGGAGGGACTGGTGTACTTCACAAAATAGATTGCATCGTGAGGAAGGAAAATGATGTGGATATATTGAAGCGACATCTCAAGACATCAGTCATGAAGTTAAAGCTTGGTAAGCAAATGGGTCTTCCAAATGAACAATGACCCCAAGCATACTTTCAAAGTTGTGGCAAAATGGCTTAAGGACAACAAAGTCAAGGTATTGGACTGGCCATCACAAAGCCCTGACCTCAATCCTATAGAAAATTTGTGGGCAGAACTGAAAAAGTGTGTGCGAGCAAGGAGGCCTACAAACCTGACTCAGTTACACCAGCTCTGTCAGGAGGAATGGGCCAAAATTCACCCAACTTTTTGTGGGATGCTTGTGGAAGGCTACCCGAAACGTTTGACCCAAGTTAAGCAATTTAAAGGTAATGCTACCAAATACTAATTGAGTGTATGTAAACTTCTGACCCACTGGGAATGTGATGAAAGAAATAAAAGCTGAAATAAATCATTCTCTCAACTATTATTCTGACATTTCAAATTATTAAAATAAAGTGGTGATCCTAAATGACTTAAGACAGGGAATTTTTACTAGGGTTAAATGTCAGGAATTGTGATAAACTGAGATGAAATGTATTTGGCTAAGGTGTATGTAAACGTCCGACTTCAACTGTATATGTAGAATCTTGAACTCATGGCAGGTTTGCCATGGCTCCACATAGCATTACCATATCAAAAATCCCATATGGCCATATGTATCTGTGAAGATTCAATTTAACATGGCTGACATATATAGCTTTATTTTTCATACTGTCAGGAACAGTGGGTTGTGCCCGACTACACAAGCGGCAATGAGTAAACGTTGTAGTTTCAGATGCTTTTACTTTAGCGTCTAGTGTCTCTGGCGTTCTAGTCCACAAGTCGTTCAAGCACGAGAGTGGTTAAAGTGTCCGTAAATCTCCTTTTGAGGATTCTGTGGAAGGCGCACGAAACTTAGTGTAAGCGGGAGGGTAAGCACGTTGTGCCGTCCTAACTGCTGCACTTGAGTGAGGTCCAGCCTACCCTTTTGTGCCAGTCAATTGATTAGGGAATGCCTTGCAGGTGTGCTGATTAGTAATCCTGCACAGGTGTGTTGGGTGAGCAGAGCTGTGGCGCTGTCTTCGGCTGGCCTGGGTCTGAAGGTTGCGTCCCGCTGTCCATGATGCTGAAATGAGCGCAACTTTCTACTGTGCTGAGGTGTTGGTTCTGTCCATGGTGCTGCACTGGGAGTCTTTCCGCAACACCTATGCCCATGCCTCTCACGGTGCCACACATACAAATCTGCATATGGAAGCATCCACAGCCATGACGTTTCTCCATTATATATCACTCACCTTTCATCCACTTACATGTTACCTCACATTGCTGTCATCATAGCCTTGGCTTCCAGGCCTCGCTCAAGTAGTTCTCAAGAGCCTTTGGAAGTTTATATTGTAAATAGTAGGTATGAGTGGAGCGCTGATTTCCAGAGGCTGCTGGATGATTGGCTGTAAGTAGACACAGTTTTTAAAAAACAACCACCCCTTCCATCCATCTTCAGAAGCGCAAATTATTCAGAGTAATCTCATTTACGGTGCTTGCATTTCTATAAGTCTTAATTTTTTTTAATTGATATTTCAGAAATTGTTTTTATTAAATGTTTTATATAATTTGGTTGTAATGACACGTAATGACATGTGGGGACCATTGAAAATCATTGGCTTTTGGTTTCAAATTTCTACCTCCATTTGAATGTGCCTTTTCCAATTGTTGGAAGGGGAGGACAGCTTGGATACCCTCCACCTTCTTTTAGTATTTTTCTGACAAGAACTTCCACAGGCTTTCATACAAAATGTGAGGTAACAGCATGGTAGAGGCTACTGTCTTCATAACATTCTGTAATTTACTGTATTTACAGCCAGTTTTGAAAACAGTGCTTCAAAATACTGTTACTTTACATTAAATCAGTTTATTCAACTAAGTCCGGTTAATTCAATGAAACTAGCTATTGATCCTACCCATTGAGTCCCATTGTTTTGACCCATGTCAAATAGACTACTGTCGGGCTCTTACATGTACATTACATTTTAGTAATTTAGCAGCTCTTATCCAGAGTGGCTTACAGTTATTGCATTCATCTTAAGATGGCTAGGTGGGTAAACCACATACTGTAAACTACATACTGTATCACAGCCATAGTAAGTACATTTTTCCTCAATAAAGTAGTAGATTATTTAAGATACTCTTTGAAGAGGTAGGGTTTAAGATGTTTTTGGAAGATTGGGGAGCCAGGACAGAGAAGAGCTTGGACTGGGCTGAGCAGGGCCAAGAGACCAGAGGTGGCAGAATGGAGTACTTGGGTTGTATTGTTTGAGAATAGCCTGAAGGTTGGGAGGGGCAGTTCCTCTTCATCCAAAATGAGTATGGGATACTCCAGCTTGAGATTGCATTGAGTATGTTTACTGTAGATCTGAAATGTGTATGAATTATCACCTCCATCTCAAGGACATTATAAGATCTGAGAAAGTCAGAGTAAGTCATACAGTCATTTTTTATGTAATTCTAAGTAATAGTTGCTTTTTAGCATTTCAGTGCCATTTAGCATACCACAATATAATCCAAGTTCTATATTATCACTACATATTTACCACAGATTCCAATAGCCAATTATATAATGTGAAAATATGATAAACGCTATTGCATCTCAATGCACTGAGATATCACATTCACTACACATGAGCAGCACTCGACCAAACGAGAGCGAATAAGAATATTATAGGAATCTTATGGACTCAAACAGTTTAGGGTTTGATATCACTTCTTTTAGACTTGCAGCGAATGTAATTGCTTTTACACTTAAAAACATAGAGCAGAGGACTCCCATTAATCAAATAAACTACGACTAACACAGTGAGTACACATAATAGACCTGAAGTACTTTACTGTTGTAGTAGCTGAAATACATTAATGACAAGATCATGGAAACTGGAAAACTATAGACGATGGCTGTACCCACTGAAATCTATGACCCTTACTGTGGAGAGGTTAGTTGGCTATCTGCCATACAGGCATGGCAAGAGCTGTGTGGTAAGTACCTGTTAAATAAATGTTTCAGGGGCATTATTTTACTGATATAAAGTGAGCTCCAAAAGTATTTGGACAGGGACACATTTTTTGTTGTTTTGGCTCTGTATTCCAGCACTGGATTTGAAATTATACAATGACTATGAAGTTAAAGTGCAGACTGTCACCTTTAATTTGAAATTACAGCAATTCTTGTACATATCCCCCTATTATAGGGGACCAAATTAACTTATGTGTATTAAAGTAGTCAAAAATTAAGTATTTGGTCCCATATTCATAGATTATTTTGTGCCCAATAGTTTATGATAAATAATGTTTTATGTCATTTTGGAGTCTATTTTATTGTAAATAAGAATATAATGTGTTTCTATACACTATTACATTAATGTGGATGCTGCCATGATTACGGATAATCTTGAGTGAATCATGAATAATGATGAGTGAGAAAGATACAGAGGCATAATTATCATACCCCCACAAAATGCTAACCTGTGTTATTGTAGTGGGGAGAGGTTAGCATGTCTTTGGGGTATGATATTTGAATGATAAATGTGTCACTCTCCCAATACTTGTGGAGCTCAATGTATATCCTGGACCCCAATTAACTCCCTGACCCAACCCCAATCCCAGTGGTATGTTCTTTGGACACTTTCCAGATGAAAATTGCTTCTTCTGTTTTTTTCACCCCCCAATTACTGTGCATGCCAAGAAAAGTCATGTTAAAAATGTAAAGCATTCTCTTTTTTATAGTGTTTACAAAAGTGACCATTATTATTTTGGTTGTTAAAGTATGGATACTATCAGTGGAGACCGTCAAAGCCTTCTATCCCTTCAGAGAAGGCCCAATGATTTATCAAATAAATGTTCAATTAAAAAAATTATATTCAATAATATTTAAATTATATATTAATATTTAAATTATATTTTGGATTATATTCTTATTTTCAATGTCATTCTGATTCAATCTCTTCAGTTTGTGTGGAAAGTACACCCGTATAACAACCTAATCATTATGAATCTTATATTTGAATAAAAAAGAACACAAGCAAATAAGCCATTAAATTCATTGTTAACCAAATTCGACACTCTCTCAATGACCTCCATACAAAACCTCCTCGCCTGGTGAGCGGAGAAAAACGCCCAGTTATCCCTGTCGCTTTGCTTCTTCCTCTCTGGTAGAAGGCATCTTCCATTCAACTGTATTAGAGTAGAATTTTGGAGTGACGGTGGAATCAACCAATCACATTTTTACAAAAATGTATGGAAACTTCCACCTTCTCAAAAGCCGACACGTCACTGGGCAATAGCGAGCAGTAGTTTTCCGACGGTTTATGCTAGCTAATTTTTGTTGTAGGCTAGGTTGCGGCAGTGGCTGCAGTAGCAGGTGTTATTGAAGAGGATGTTGATGCTAATGTCTTAGCTTCGCACTATTCAAGATTAACTTTCAAGTTAAGTTTCAAACTATCATCATCAGGTGAGTGGAACAGTTTTTCTATGGCAGCTCGCTTGCTGTTGTTAGCGATCTATAATAAAAATAATACATTGTTGCATTTAATCTTTAGATCACTGGTTACTTTGTGTGCAGAACATGATAACGATGTTTGCAATGGGAAGTAATAGTAGTTCATTTTGATTTGGAAACGCTTAACCTACACTCTTGGAAGGTGATATCTATTCTGAACAAAAATCTAATTGCAACATACAACAATTTGAAAAGTACAGTTCATAGAAGTAAATCAGTCAATTGAAGTAAATTCATTAGCCCCTAATCTATGGATTTCACATGACTGAGTGTGGCTCCTAAGTGCCAAACTAAATAATAATATTTCAATTATTCCATTCATATGGCAGCATATGAGGTGTCGGAAGGCATAGGCCCACCCACTTGGGAGCCAGGCTCACCCACTAGGGAGCCAGATCCAGCCAATCAGAATGAGTTTTTCCAAACAAAGGGCTTTATTACAGACATATATACTCCTCAGCACCCGCCTCTCCTCCTCAGACAATCCTACAGGTGAAGAAGCCAGATGTGGAGGTCCTGGGCTGGCGTGGTTAAACATGGCCTGCGGTTGTGAGGCCAGCTGGATGTACTGCCAAATTCTCTAAAACGACATTGTAGGCAGCTTATGTTAGAGAAATGAACCTTCAAATCTATGGCAACAGCTCTGTTGGACATTCCCGCAGTCTGCATGCAGATTGCACACTCCCTCAAAACTTGAGACATCTGTGGCATTGTGTTGTGTGACAAAACTGCACATTTTAGAGTGGCCTGTGTAATGATCATGCTGTTTAATTAGCTTCTTGATATGCCACGCCTGTCAGGTGGATGGATTTTCTTGGCAATGGAGAAATGCTCACTAACAGGGATGTAAACAAATTTGAGAGAAAAAAGCTTTTTGTGCATATGGAAAATTTCTGGGATCTTTTATTTTAGCTCATGAAACATGGGAAACATTCAGTATAAAACCTAAAAGGCTTCTTCAGCTGTCCCCATAGGAGAACCCTTTTGAAGAACCCTTTTTGGTTCCATGTAGAACCCTTTCCACAGAGGGTTCTACATGGAACCCTAAAGAGTTATTTCTACCTGGGACCAAAAAGGGTTCTCCTATGGAACCCTTTTGAACCCTTTTTTCTAAGTGTAATGGTTCTGTTTTTCTTTTCTTACGATTGGGACCTACTGGCTTATTATATCCGAGTGAATGGGCTGCTTATTATTTAACATCATGATGTATGTGACTGCTGTCTTTCTATCTGCCTGCCTATGTATTTTACAAAAAGTGTGCTCTCCTACATGGAGTGCGCAGGTATTAGGGTCCCTTCAGCATCACAAGCCTGTCAAACTCACATCCTTTGATGTGTCACTGTTGTCACTTTTGGTGATAGTGTGATATTGATGGCGTTAGGCTACCATAGGTTGTGTAAGCAGTGTGGTTGTTGTTGCTGGTAACATGAGTGCAGGTGCTGTCTCTATGTTATTTTAGATTTTTGAGTTTGGTACAACGCTTTGGGAAAATAAAATCACCCACTGAAGGCCTAGGTCCAATAGCCACGGTTCGCCACTGGATACTATAGTATAAAAAATAAAAATGAATTATCAACTTATTTTAATTATGGCACTGTAAATAGAAAGCTAAGCAGCCATTTTTGTATGAAGTAAATATGGGTAAATTAGGCTCCCAGAGAGACTCCAAATAGCACCATTCCCCTATGCGTTGCCTTTAAATATCCCCTCTCCACATCTAATCATCATGTGATCAGTGGAGGGAGTCACTCCATGGTGGGTGCCCTATTTATATCTACAACTAAATATTAAAATGTATTTTGAAGCAGTTTAGCAGAGAGGTGAACGTTCGCACTCCCGTCTTTCCGAAACTTTTCATCTTTCTGGGTCCAGGGGTTTATGTCTGGTGCAGCTTCCTAGGGAAACTCACACTCCGGATTTGAAATGACCTTAAGCTCTGTATAGTCCATAAACAAAAACAAAAAACCCATAACAGAGCATCCCCTCCTCTCGCTTTTCACTTTTGAGTGCCTGCTTTTGTCTGCTTTTGTTCTTTCTTTTGGCCGAGTCAAAGATGACCAAGCCTAACTCTGGGTTTCGGTCCAAAAAGTCTATCTGCCAAGGCCCATTTTGGCTTTTGGCTGGGACATGCCATAGCCTCTGTCTCGCTCTGGGCAATGCAATCTACCCTGTTCATTTATTTAAAACCCCCAATGAAAAGAAATGAGCTCCCATTTCAAAAAATGTGACAGCCAAAAGGATGCATCTGTCTGTCATTAAAACCTCCTTATATGCCACTCGCTAAAATGGAGGCCTTGCTCATGGGCGTATTACTAGCCCCTATGTTTGTTTTAACCTCACAAGATGCATTACTGTTATAATTGGGACAGTTATTATCAATGTAAATACAAGGCTGCCTATTGGGCACATAGAGGGACCCCTCCCACCATTCTGTTCTATTTCTCGTTGCTTTATCTAAGGCCTGGATATGTCATGCCAAAATAATTGAGTGCTCGATTGTTTCACCTTGAAGTAGAACCCCCCTCAAAATTATCTGGCTTCAGTCTACTTGCCTCAAGGACACCAGGCTGGGGAAATTAGATGGTGCAGCTGAGGCAGAGACGATGGGAGATATATTATGTGATTGGATGAAAACAGCACTGCAAGGCCACTTCATTTGTCAGCATTGTTCCAAGATTTCTTTCTGGATGTGAGTGTGTGTTTCATTTTTCATTGTTTTGTCCGGCTTCTACCCAATATTTTCTTTTTGCCTGTCTGGGCAACTTTCCAGAGGACTGTATTTTGTTGGTAAAGTTCAAGGTATCTTATTGTCAGTATGGTTTGATGATGATCAAGATGACAGTGCATAACTAAACACATATTTTATGATTATATCTTACACTCAGTATAGCTAAAGGAGGGCTGAACTTCCTGATTTGGCCTTGTTTTTCATATTGCTCATTATGAAATTCTGGCGGCCATGACTGTAGCCAAACGAGAGTTGTGTTAGGGGAGAGGTTGAATGTGGGTGTTTAGCTCAGCGCAGATGTGGCCTGTATTCCATAGTCCCCCATGCCAAGGTAACCTGCCTAAATGACTATCGCCCCGTAGCACTCAAATCTATAGCCATGAAATGCTTTAAAAGGCTGGTCATGGCTCACATCAACACCATCATCCCAGACACTCTGGATTTACTCCAATTCGCATGCCACCCCAACAGATCCACACATGACGCAATCTCTAATGCACTCCACACTGTCCTTACCCACCTGGACAAAAAGAATATCTATGTAAGAATGCAGTGCTTGACTACAGCTCAACATTCAACACTGTAGTCACCTCCAAGCTCATCACCAAGCTCAGGACCCTGAACACATCCCTCTACACTTGGATCTTGGACTTCCTGATGGGCCGCCCCCAGGCGGTGAGGGTAGGCATCAACACATCCGCCACTCTGACCATCAACACGGGGACCCCTCAGCGATATATGCTTAGTCCTCTCCAGTACTCCCTGTTCAATCACGACTTCGTGGCCGCGCACGACTCCAACACGATCATCAAGTTTGCTGACGACACAACGTTGGTAGGACTGATCACTGACGATGATGCAGCAGCCTATAGAGAGCACTGCGCGAAATTGGTCCAGATCTGGAGATATCATAATATGACACATTTCTGATATTCTAGAGAATACAGACCTTTTCCAATGCATATTTGGAGTTTTGGGGATATGCACCGTATCCTGAAAAATTCTGAATCCAGATGTGTCTGTTAGACATACTGTATGTGATATTGGGATTATCAAGTATGGACATTTTCCTATGGCCGGATATGGACTCATTCTATATCCTGAGAAATGTGATATCCTATTTTTTCTCTTCATGTTGACAAATACTGACTGTATACATGTGTTTTCTCAGCACATTCAAGATATAAAGCTATACTGATTCCAGATATGCTTCTCTTGGCTGAGGTCCATATCTGAATCTTGATATGTTGTAATAAGGATGATTTCTGATGCATTTCTGATGTTTCAGCACATGCTCGATAATTGGACAAATATGACATCCATATTTTCCTTTCGAGAACAAATCATTTTTGGATTCCCTCCGGATATCATACATGGATGGTATGGCCGGATATTGACTCATTCGATGTCCTGAGATAGGCCTATGTGGACATCTTATTTTATATACAGTATATAATGACAAATACTGACAGTAGCCCCACATAGTATATTTTCTCAGCACATACAATGCATATGCGCACGACTAAGATTCATATCAAGATCTGCAAATGCATTTCTATATGTTAAATAAGGACCATTTCTAATGCTAATTTGAGTTTTTTGGACATGCTCAACAATTGGACAAATATTAAATCCATATTCTTTTAGACACTAGCTATCATTTTTGTATTCCCTCTGGATAAAGGTGTGGTGAAACCGCAAGCTAAAAGCACTAACTGATAGCCTTGCAACACAAATCACGTATTTTCTACTGTGGAGTTGAAACTGTCATTTATTTTATTTGAGCCTCACAAATGAGTGTGTAAATGGTGTGTGGTCGAACTGACAACTGGAGAAACAAAGAAGTGAGAAGCTCCACAGAAAATACCTTGAAGAAGTAAACACCAAAGTGAGTAGCTAATTTGAGATGTTTCATTTATCTTAGTAACTAGAATCAAGAACGTTAGCTACTTTGGCCAACAGCCAGTTGAGCTAGCTAGCTAGGCTTGATAGGATGGTAACATTAAAAGCTAACTGGTAGCCCAGCTAGCTAACACATAACACATTCAAACCTCAAGGTGACGGCTAACATTTTAAAATGTTTAGGCATATTTTGTATTACTGGTTAATATAAGCTAGCTAGCTAACTAACTTAGCTAGCTTGCTAACTAGCAAATAGGCTAGTTTCAACTAGTTTTCTCATCATAAATTAAGCAGGTAAAGTAGCTACCTTGTGGTATGGTTATGTGAAATGACAATATTTTCTTGCAATATTGACACAAGGTTTATACAAGATTTATGCACTGACAGTTTGGAGAGGATCACAGACCAGCACTACCAAAACTTTGGGTCTGAACTGCGAGGGACTGCCACTGAAGACCCAATCTAAACCCATCACATCCATAATCCATAACAAACAGGGCAGGCAGGGGTATTGAGGGTGTGCAACTTTTATTTTCTGTTAAATAAAATAAAAATACATTTTTAGCAAAGATTGGTCCCTTCCTCTCCAGTAAGAGTTAGGAAGGACGCATGTCTCTTGCAGTGACAGGGTGTATTGATACACCATCCATACTGTAATTAATAACTTCACTATGCTCAAAGGGATATTACATTTCTGCTAAAAAATGTTTTAACTATCTATCAATGGGTGCCCTTCTTTGCGAGGCATTGGAAAACCTTGCTGGTCTTTGTGGTTGAATCTGTGTTTGAAATTCACTGCTAAACTGTGGGACCGTACAGATAATTGTATGTGTAGGGTACAGAGATGAGGTAGTCATAAAAAAGATAATGTAAAACACTATTATTGAACACAGAATGAGTCCATGCAATTTATGTGACTTGTTAAGCACATGAACGTATTTAGGCGTGCCATAACAAATATGTTGAATACTCATTGACTCAAGATATTTCAGCTTTTCATTTTGAAATACATTTAATTAAATAAAAAATCTAAAAACACAATTCCACTTTGACATTATGGTGTATTGTGTATGCATCAGTGTCAAACGATCTCTTCCATTTTAAATTCAGGCTGTAACACAACAAAATGTGGAAAGAGTCAAGGGGTGTGAATACTTTCTAAAGGCACTGTATGCACATCCTCCTCTGACATGCTACCTAATATTACACGTTAGCTTGATGTATTTAGCTAGCTACAGTATCATTCCTCTTTAATCTATGGTATCATAGCTAGCCTGGCTCACTAGCAATGTGAAAAAAAATGGTATAACCAAAAGTAGCTACTAAATAGTTAATTAGCTATCTACTTAGCTAACATACTCACCAACACCAGTCACAGAAGTGAACGTGACAGATGAAATCCATTCCTGGACATCTGGCAATATTGTTGAAAAGATTGGAAGTTTGCACCAACTTTTTGGGAACACATTTTCACTCCTGTTTCCAAAGTAAAATGTGCGTGCGTGTAGGGGGTGCGTACTGGCGGCAGAGAAGTCAGGCGCAGGAGAGCAAAAACTGATTTACAATGGCGCAGTTTAATAAACAAAACCACCGTAAACAGAACAATAAATCAATGGGCAAACAAAACCCGGGACACACCAGCATAACGTGCACAAGCACTACAATAAACAATTCCGGACAAGGGAAACAGAGGGTTAAATACACAACATGTAATGATGGAATTGAAACCAGGTGTGTGGGAAGACAAGACAAAACAAATGGAAGATGAAAGGTGGATCGGCGATGGCTAGAAGACCGGTGACGTCGACTGCCGAATGCCGCCCGAACAAGGAGAGGGACCGACTTCGGCGGAAGTCGTGACAGTGCGTTGCACCCTTATGCAGACATGACAACATTGTTCACATGGCAGGTGGGGGCGGACCACAACGTGTTGTCTCTGGGCAATTGGGCATCATTTAGCAAAAGTGGGCATGTAAGTAATCCGTTATCGAAGCCTCTGACATACCTTTAATTCGTGACATATCCTTTTTCAGATCATCTCGCAAATCTAAGTTTTGGACGAGACTTTATGAACAAAATGATCTTATTTACACTTTGTATGCAATGTTTGCTGCCACATAGGCTGTTTTCAAAATGAGAAGTTGTACAAAACTCTGTGCAGTGTATCTCACCTCCAGTCCAGGCTTTTTAGAGTTCTTGTAAGCTTTACAAGCCCCAACTAAAACCACGAGGCCAAGAAGCCAACTGCTGAGTGGAGCAGATGAATCACAGTGATTTAAATGAATTACTATGCACCCTTAACTGTTATCCCCTCAATGGATGCTACACACAGCCCAGCTACATCAACAGCATGTTTTGTGAATCAGCTTTCTTCACACATTCCTATGAATCAGCAGCATTGAACACATGTTCAGTATGTTCCACCATTTCATTTAAAACTTGTTAAATCCTGCTCCCCCAAGCACCTTGGTTAATCTGTATTTGGCCCTTTTGTCGAAGAAGAAAAAGCTATAGATCGAACATAAATATTGAGTTAAGTACTAGCTTGCTACCTAAAATATTCATGAACATGTAAACCACTTATGACCAGACACGCCACAATCATCATGTGTGTGTTTTCTTAGCTCACCTAAGGAAACATGTAAAAAGGACCAGAAGCTGTCAGTAATTTTCTGAAGAAAAAAATAATTGCATAGCACTTCTAAAAATCTAAACATGCTTTAAAATGTGGATGGTGAAATGGAAGCAGCAAGGCAAGTCTTAACATCGCAAAAAGGACTGTGATCAGAGGCGTTATACTTTGAGGCCAAATCCCTTGCTGTTAAATAGTGTGCAGTGTGCAAATCAAACTAGTTCAATGCCTCTAAGAAGACTCTTTCTGCAAACCCCCAGAAATGAACAATACAATAGTTCAACGCCACCCTTATACAGTTATTACAACTCTAAGCTGTTTTGGCTTTTCCAACAATTGCTCTGTAGGAACTCAGTGCGAAGAATTCTCTCTTATTTAATAGAGCGGAATTGCCCAGCTTTGCAAGCCTTTCAATTATTTAAAAAGGAGTCGAAAAGAGAGACTGGGGTGAGAAAATCCTAGTTCTATTCAATTTACTATCTGCAGAGAGAAGGCACTTGAGATGCCTCAGTTGTCTCTCACACAGTAATACACAAATAGACCACTGAAATGTGTCTCATGGACTCATTGGCAGTGTGAATGAGTGATGATGATTTTAGATAGAATCATTACCAAGTCACTAGTACAGCAGGTCCCCATGCATATAACTACATTTAATTTCCCTTCACAATTACATGGAATATTTGAAAAGTCTCTTTTCCATTTTTATTATTATTATTTTCAGGAAACCAGCTAATGAATTCCTACTAGACGAATAAGCATTCATTACCGCAACATCCCCCACTGTCATCGCCTGACAATATTATTATTCCCTGTGACAATATTTATTAATGGAACAAGTATTATGTTTGTATGGTCTTCACTTATGTATTACTGCTACTGCTGTCTTACTGCTACTGCTGTCTGCTCCCTTGAAAAAGAGATTAAAGGTGCTACACATATAATTTTTGCAATGTAATTTCAGAAAATGTCCATAATATATTGAGGTAATAGAGGAATTATATTGTTTTATGCATTACTTACCTGCCGATTTTCTGTAATATTGATTTCTCCTGCCGGGCTGGCTTCTGTTGTCAAAATGGGAAAGCTGTTTTAACTATGTGGCTGTGTTATGTAGTGGAAACTGGGGCAAGAGGCCAATGTAGAAATCACTCTGTCATTTCCTGGCTGCTAAAATTCTACATTGTTGCTCAATTTCAGTGTATGTGAGAAAACAAGCACCGAATTGTGAAGGGAATCATCATTGCTGTGAAATATCTTTTCAATAACAAAAAATCGTATTTTTAAAGCTGTTTCAAAGCTGTTTTAACCACAACCGAAAGTAAAAGTCTCAAGCGCCAGTCACCACCCATGTTACGGGGAAATGTGATGTGGGGGAGGGGGAGATTTGTTTTGAATGCAACCTAATGTTACAATTCACCTAGCTTCCACAAAGGGGAACAATTCCAAGAAGTTCTATGTATAGCACCTTTAATATCTCAATTTTTATTTTAGCTTTTTTTAACTAGGTAAGTCAGTTAAGAACAAATTCTTATTTTCAATGATGGCCAAACTGCCTTGTTCAGGGGCAGAACGAAAGATTTGTACCTTGTCAGCTCGGGGATTTGAACTTGCAACCTTTCGGTTACGAGCCCAACGCTCTAACCACTAGGCTACTAGGCTTGTTAAATAAAGGATAAATAAATAATATAACATTCGCTGCTGATTGTTCCTTGATACAGGGTACATGATAAGGAGGGATAACCACTTCAACAAAAATGCATTTGAATGGTGGTCAGTAATGACTCTACTTCTGATGCATATTATATAGGAGGCATATACAGTAACTCTTTATCATAAATGCAATGCATTATCTAGTGGTATGACCATCAGGAATCCATCTATTGAATTTGCATCATGTTCATATCCCTTCACTCCAAAGTAGGGCTGTCAGAGTAAATCAGCAACATTTTGTAATTTTAGTGCTCTTTTTTTATTTTATCGCATTGTCTGAAATCGTTACAAATACACTGATATCATCCAAAATACATTGGCTCATCTAAACAGCTAAAAACAACAATGTAATGTAAAAACAACTTGACATTAATGATCACATGATTGTAGCAGCTCTCACTCTCTCACTCACTCACTCAAGCTAGCCAGCCATTGAGGAAGGTTCCTCCAGCCGTAATAGTGCCATAAATGTAACGAGGATGCTAATAATAGTTATGATGTCAGAGAAAACTAGATTGAGATTTCAAAACAGTGTTGCCTCATCCAGTGTTGGACATCCATAAAAGTAATCTTTTGTCGAAAGGTAAGAGACAATGTTGATATTGTCTAGAGTGAGAAGCCTATTTTGAAAGTGGATTCGGTCTGTGTCTCCGTTTGCTAGGCTAGCCAACAGCCATCGCATGCTTTCAAAACTAATGAAGCTAGCTAGCTCTCATGGAATATGCATATTAAAGAACCTCATACTGTCTGTCTAGCCAACTAAAACACGTTTCAAAACATGAAATCGCTCTACTAATGTATGTTGTGTACTTTTGTAGCTGCATAGAATCTCTTGTTGACTGGCTAGAACGATGGAATTTGTTGCTCTTTCTAGCTACCAGTGTCTAGCTAGCTGGCTAGGCTATTTATAACTGGTTTTCTGTAACTATATGAAGCAGTAGGTTTCGGTGATAACTACACTGTCACGATCGTCGTAACTTTGAGGAAGAGTGGACCAAGGCGCAGCGTGAGAGAAATACATCTTCTTTTATTTTTGAAGATGAAACACGAAAAACGAACACTTTTATAAAACAAAACAACAAACGTGAAGCTACAAACGTAAGTGCATACACAATTACCCACAACAGCCCAATGCCTATGGCTGCCTTAAATATGGCTCCCAATCAGAGACAATGAATGACAGCTGTCTCTGATTGAGAACCATTCAGGCAACCATAGACATACCTAGACACCTACACTCAACACAAACCCATTCACTCTAACAAAAACCCCTAGACACTACAACCACCCAAGACAAGACAAAAACACAAACATCCCCCCTGTCACACCCTGACCTAACCAAAATATTACAGAAAATAAAGATAACTAAGGCCAGGGCGTGACATACACTACCGTTCAAAAGTTTAGGGTCACTTAGAAATGTCCTTGTTTTTGAAAGAAAAGTTTAAAAAATTGTCCATTAAAATAACATAAAATTGATCAGAAATACAGTGTAGACATTGTTAATGTTGGAAATGACTATTGTAGCTTGAAACGGCTGATTTTTAAATGGAAAATCTACATAGGCATACAGAGGCCCATTATCAGCAACCATCACTCCTGTTTTCCAATGACACGTTGTGTTAACTTATTCAAGTTTATCATTTTCCAAGTTTATCAGTTTATCATTTGAACATTGTAAAATAACAAGATTCTCTGGTCTGATGAAACCAAGATTGAACTCTTTGGCCTGAATGCCAAGCATCACGTCTGGAGGAAACCTGGCACCATCCCTACGGTGAAGCATGGTGGTGGCAGCATCGGGGACTGGGAGACTAGTCAGGATCAAGGCAAAGATGAACAGAGCAAAGTACAGAGAGATCCTTGAAGAAAACCTGCTCCAGAGCACTCAGGACCTCAGACAGGACAACGACCCTAAGCACTGATAGGTTTTGACAAACAGAGTGGTAAACTACCTGACAAATAGTCTAAACTCAAACCAAGTTTATTCACCCAATGGGTCAAACAGGTGCAAAGACATGTTTACACAAGCACATATATGTATACCTTCCTCCTATGCTGAGTCTCCTCCTTGCACATCTGGACAGCCAATTCATCTCTGTTGCTAGACAGGACTTTAGTGATGCCTGTTCTTTCTCACTTCATCGGACCTGATCTCGGCCCAAATTCCTCACTCCTCCCCAACTCACAACTGTCCTGAACCAGATTGTGCCCCTTCTTCTCTCCATAGGATACTTGATATCTAACAATAACATGTCCTGACAGAATGTAAACTTTCTGCATTCCCCTTTCTCACTCAGTAGATTTATATACCCTTAGTTCTAATATGATAACATGAATAAGGATATTTCATATTTCAAGTTTAGAAGTTAGCACTAACAGCACACATCCAAGACAACGCAGGAGTGGCTTCGGGACAAATCTCTGAATGTCCATGAGGGGCCCAGCCAGAGCCTGGACTGGAACCCGATCTCTCTGGAGAGACCTGAAAATAGCTGAGCAGCGACGCTCCCCCATCCAACCTGACAGAGCTTGAGAGGATCTGCAGAGAAGAATGGGAGAAACTCCCCAAATATAGGTGTGCCAAGCTTGTAGCGTCATACCCCAAAATACTCAATGCTTTAAACGCTGTCAAAGGTGCTTCAACAAAGTACTGAGTAAAGGGTCTGAATACTTATGTAAATAGAATATTTCAGTATTACATTTTGTATGAATTAGCAAAAATGTGAAGGGTTTTTCTTTAATTTGACTATTTTCTACATTGTAGAATAATAGTGAAGACTTCAAAACTATGAAATAACACATATGTTATCATGTACTAACCAAAAAAGTGTATTTTATATTTGAGATTCTTCAAAGTAGCCACCCTTTGCCTTGATGACAGCTTTGCACACTCTTGGCATTCTCTTAACCAGCTTCATGAGGTGTTCATCTGGAATACATTTCAATAAACAGGTGTGCCTTGTTAATTTGTGGAATTTCCTTCTAAATTCATTTGAGCCAATCAGTTGTGTTGTGACAAGGTAGGGATGGTACACAGAAGATAACCCTATTTGTCAAGAACAGCTCAAATAAGCAAAGAGAAACAGTCCATCATTACTTTAAGGCATGAAGATAAGTCAGTCTGGAAAATGTCAATAACTTTGAAAGTTTAATCAAGTGCAGTCGCGAAAACCATCAAGCGCTATGATGAAACTGGCACTCATGAGCACTGCCACAGGAAAGGAAGACCCAGAGATACCTCTTCTGCAGAGGATAAGGTCATTAGATTGACGAGCCTCAGAAAATGCAGCCCAAATAAGTGCTTCACAGAGTTCAAGTAACAGACACATCTCAACATTAACTGTTCAGAGGAGACTGAGTGAATCAGGCCTTCATGGTCGGATTGCTGCAAAGAAACCACTAGTAAAGGACACCAATAATAAGAAGAGACTTGCTTGGGCCAAGAAACATGACCAATGGACATTAGAAGGTGGAAATCTGTCCTTTGGTCTGATGAGTCCAAATTGTAGATTTTTGATTTGAACCGCTGTCTTTGTGAGAGTATGTGAGAGTCTTTGTGAGAGTATGATTTCTGTATGTGTGGTTCCCACCGTGAAGCATGGAGGAGGATGTGTGATGGTGTGGGGGTGCTTAGATGGTGCACTGTCTATGATTTATTTAGAATTCAAGGCACACTTAACCAGCATGGCTACCACAGCATTCTGCAGTGATACGCCATCCCATCTGTTTTGCGCTGAGTGGGACTGTTTTTCAACAGGAAAACTTGTCAATATGGGGGCGCTGTTTCCACTTTGGAAAAAATCGTGCCCAAATTAAACTGCCTCGTACTCTATTTTAGATCGTACAATATGCATATTATTATTACTATTGGATAGAAAACACTCTCTAGTTTCTAAAACTGTTTGAATTATATCTGTGAGTAAAACAGAACTCATTTTGCAGCAAACTTCCAGACAGGAAGTGAAAAATCGGAAAACGATGCTCTGTTCCAGGGCCTGCCTATTGAATTGCCTTATATTTATGGATATGCATGCACTGCATACGCCTTCCACTAGATGTCAACAGGCAGTGGAAGGTGGAATGGGGTGTCTAGCTTGATCTGAGGTCGAACAAGAGCTCTTGGAATGACGTGACCAGAATTTCCTTTGTCTACCAGTGCGCGGGAAGTACCTCCATATTGTCTTATGATAAGCGTTCGGTATACACGGCTAATACCTCCGGCTTTGTTTTTATTTGATACATATTAGAAAAACCTCATAAAGTAGGTTTTTTCAACCGAGTTTCATCAGTTTATTCAACGTTTAATGGGACTTTTGGAGTTTTCCGTTCTATGCGTCAAGAGAAGATGGGCATGTTCGCGCCACATGGCTAGCCTTGTGGAGCGAATTCGACAGGAGAGAAGGACATTCTAAAACCAAACAACGATTTATTCTGGACAAAGGACTCCTTGTACAAGATTCTGATGGAAGCTCAGCAAAAGTAAGGACAATTTATGATGTTATTTCGTATTTCTGTGGAAAATGTTTAGTCCTATTATCCGCCCTTTTTGCGGGCGCTGTCTCGCTATAACGTAAGCTGTTTGTTATGGTAAAGTTATTTTAAAAAATCTAACACGGCGGTTGCATTAAGAACTAGTGTATCTTTCATTTGCTGTCCAACATGTATTTTTTAGTAAAGTTTATGATGAGTTCTTTGATTAGATTAGGTGACTGTCCAAAATTTCTCCGGAGATTCTGGTGAATCAATGCTACATATTCACAATGTATAACCACGGTTTGCAGCTCAAAATATGCACATTTTCGAACAAAACATAAGTGTATTGTATAACCTGATGTTATAAGACTGTCATCTGATGAAGTTGGTCAAAGTTAGTGATTAATTTTATATCTTTTGCTAGTTTTTGCGATCGCTACCTTTTGCTGCTAATAAATGCATTTGTGTGTTTGGCTATTGTGATAAGCTAATATAATGCTATAGTGTTTTCGCTGTAAAACACTTAAAAAATCTGAAATATTGGCTGGATTCACAAGATGTTTATCTTTCATTTGCTGTACACCATGTATTTTTCATAAATGTTTTATGATGAGTATTTAGGTATTTCACGTTGCTCTCTGTAATTATTCTGGCTGCTTTGGTGATATTTTTGATGGTAGCTGCAATGTAAGACTATGATTTATACCTCAAATATGCACATTTTCGAACAAAACATAAATTTATTGTATAACATGTTATATGACTGTCATCTGATGAAGTTGTTTCTTGGTTAGTGACTAATTATATCTCTATTTGGTCGGTTTTGTGATAGCTACCTATGCGGTAGAAAAATTGTGAAAATATGCGGTTGAGTCTTTTGCTATTGTGGTTAGCTAATAGAAATACATATTGTGTTTTCGCTGTAAAACATTTTAAAAATCAGAAATGATGGCTGGATTCACAAGATCTTTATCTTTCATTTGCTGTATTGGACTTGTGATTTCATGAAAATTATATTATATGATATCCCTGTCGCGTTAGGCTAGGCTATGCTAGTAGCTTTTTTGATGAGGATGCTCCCGGATCCGGGATGGGTAGCAATGAAAGGTTAACCAACACACCTCCAGGCTGTGTAAGGGCTATTTGACCAAGGAGGAGAATTATGGAGTGCTGCATCAGATGACCTGGCCCCCACAATCACCCAACCTCAGCCCAATTGAGATGGTTTGGGATGAGTTGGACGACAGAGTGAAGGAAAAGCAGAAAACAAGTGCTCAGCATATTTGTATTTTTTTATTTCACCTTTATTTAACCAGGTAGGCCAGTTGAGAACAAGTTCTCATTTACAACTGCGACCTGGCAAAGATAAAGCAAAGCAGTGCGACAAAAAACTACAAAACAGAGTTACACATGGGATAAACAAAAGTACAGTCAATAACACAATAGAAAAATCTATTTACAGTGTGTGCAAATGGAGTAAGGAGGTAAGGCAATAAATAGGCCAATAGTAGTGAAGTAATTTCAATTTAGCAAATTAGCACTGGTGTTGGCTTTGGGGATGACCAGTGAGATATACCTGCTGGAGTGAGTGCTACGGGTGGGTGTTATGGTGACCTGTGAGCTGAGATAAGGCGGAGCTTTACCTAGCAAAGACTTATAGATGACCTGGAGCGAGTGGGTCTGGCGACGAATATGTAGCGAGGGCCAGCCATCAAGGGCATACAGGTCGCAGTGGTGGGTGGTATAAGGGCCTTTGGTGACAAAACGAATGGCACTGTGATAGACTGCATCCATTTTCCTAAATAGAGTGTTGGAGACTATTTTGTAAATGTAAAATATGTGGGAACTCCTTCAAGACTGTTCACATTCCATGTGAAGCTGGTTGAGAGAATTTTTAAATATTTAAAATATATTTTGATTGAACACTTTTATGGTTACTACATGATTCCATATGTGTTATTTCATAGTTCTGATGCCTTCACTATTATTCTACAATGTAGAAAATAGTAAAAATAAAGAAAAACCCTTGAATGAGTAGGTGTGTCCAAACTATTGACTGGTACCGTATATATGTGTGTGTGTGTGTGTGTATATACAGTTGAAGTTGAAGTCGGAAGTGTACATACACCTTAAACCACATGCGTTTAAACTCAGTTTTTCACAATTCCTGACATTTAATCGTAGTAAAATTCCCTCTCTTAGGTCAGTAAGGATCACCACTTTATTTTAAGAATGTGAAATGTCAGAATACTAGTAGAGAGAATGATTTATTTCAGCTTTTATTTCTTTCATCACATTCCCAGTGGGTCAGAAGTTTACATACACTTAATTAGTATTTGGTAGCATTGCCTTTAAAAATTTTAACTTTGGTCAAACGTTTCAGGTAGCCTTCCACATGCTTCCCACGAAGTTGGGGGAATTTTGGCCTATTGCTCCTGACAGAGCTGGTGTAACTGAGTCAGGTTTGTAGGTCTCCTTGCTCGCACACACTTGTTCAGTTCTGCCCACAAATTTTCAATGGGATTGAGGTCAGGGCTTTGTGATAGCCACTCCAATACCTTGACTTTGTTGTCCTTAAGCCATTTTGCCACGACTTTGGAAGTATGCTTGGGGTCATTGTTCATTTGGAAGACCCATTTGCTTACCAAGCTTTAACTTCATGACTGATGTCTTAAGATGTTGCTTCAATATATCAACATAATTTTCCTTCCTCATGATGCAATATATTTTGTGAAGTCCACCAGTCCCTCCTGCAGCAAAGCAAAAAAGCCGCTGTGTCAGATTTCAAGAAGGCTTTACCGAGAAAGCAGATCATGCAATTATCTGAGGACAGCGCCCCGCATACAAACACATGAAAGTGCGATACAAAAGTCAGAAATAATGATATAATAAATGCCTTCCCTTTGAATATCTTCTTTTTGAAATCCCAAATGTCTCAGTGACACAATGAATGGTCGTTTTGTTCGATAAATTCCTTCTTTATATCCCCAAAATGGCCACTTATTTGGCGCGTTTGATTCAGAAATACACCAGTTCCAACTCGCCCAACATGACTACAAAGTATCTAATAAGTTACCTGTAAACTTGGTCCAAACATTTCAAACAACGTTCCTAATCCCATCTCAGGTATCCTAAAATGTAAATAATCGATCAAATTTAAGACGGGATAAACTGTTTCTAATACCGGATAAAAACAATTTGAAGCGCGCTCCAGTTCACGTGCCCCAAAAGAGTAGGGACCTTCAGAGTGACACATGGATTTAATAGCACTATTTCTTAATTTCTCAAAAAAAAAACATCAACCAATTTCTAAAGACTGTTGACATCTACTGGAAGCCATAGGAACTGCAACCAGGTTCATAATAATAAGGGTATCCCATAGAAAACAATTGGGAAATCCTATGACCTCAATTTTCCCCCCCCTGGAAGGTTTGTCCTCAGGGTTTTGCCTGCCAAATCAGTTCTGTTTTACTCACAGACATTATTTTTAACAGTTTTAGAAACTTCAGAGTGTTTTCTATCCAAATCTACCAATTATATGCATATCTTAGTTTCTGGGCCTGAGTAACAAGCAGTTTACTTTGGGCACGCTTTTCATTCGGACGTCAAAATACTGCCCCATAGCCTTAACATTGGAGTGATAGATGTGCAAAAGATGAATGTGCAAGTAGATATACTGGGTTGCAAAGGAGCAAGACAAATAAATAAATACAATATGGGGGAGCGGGCAGGTGCGGGCAGCGATCGGTTGAAGAGCATTTAAGAGTAGTTGGAGGCCACGGAAGGAGAGTTGTATGGCATTGAAGCTCGTCTGAAGGTTAGTTAAGCCAGTGTCCAAAGAAGGGCCAGAAGTATACAGAATGGTGTCGTCTGCATAGAGGTGGATTAGAGAATCACCAGCAGCAAGAGCATTGATATACAGTCGTTGCCAAAGGTTTTGAGAATGACACAAGATACATTTTCACAAGTCTGCTGCCTCAGTTTGTATGATGGCAATTTGCATATACTCCAGAATGTTATGAAGAGTGATCAGATGAATTGCAATTAATTGCAAAGTCCCTCTTTGCCATGCAAATGATCTGAATCCCCCAAAACATTTCCACTGCATTTCAGCACTGCCACAAAAGGACCAACTGACATCATGTCAGGGATTCTCTCGTTAACACAGCTGTGAGTGTTGACGAGAACAAGGCTGGAGATCACTCTGTCATGCTGATTGAGTTCGAATAACAGACTGCTTCAAAAGGAGGGTAGTGCTTGGAATCATTGTTCTTCCTCTGTCAACCATGGTTACCTGCAAGGAAACACGTGCCGTCATCATTGCTTTGCACAAAAAGGGCTTCACAGGATATTGCTGCAAGGATTTTGCTGCCAGTAAGATTGCACCTAAATTAACCATTTATCGGATCATCAAGAACTTCAAGGAGAGCGGTTCAATTGTTGTGAAGAAGGCTTCAGGGCGCCCAAGAAAGTCCAGCAAGCGCCAGGACTGTCTCCTAAAGTTGATTCAGCTGCGGGATCGGGGCACCACCAGTACAGAGCTTGCTCAGGAATGGCAGCAGGCAGGTGTGAGTGCATCTGCACGCACAGTGAGGTGAAGACTTTTGGAGGATGGCCTGGTGTCAAAAAGGGCAGCAAAGAAGCCACTTCTCTCCAGGAAAAACATCAGGGACAGACTGATATTCTGCAAAAGGTACAGGGATAGGACTGCTGAGGACTGGGGTAAAGTCATTTTCTCTGATGAGACCCCTTTCCGATTGTTTGGAGCATCCAGAAAAAAGCTTGTCCGGAGAAGACAAGGTGAGCGCTACAAATCAGTCCTGTGTCATGCCAACAGTAAAGCATCCTGAGACCATTCATGTGTGGGGTTGCTTCTCAGCCAAGGGAGTGGGCTCACTCACAATTTTGCCTAAGAACACAGCCATGAATAAAGAATGGTACCAACACATCCTCCGAGAGCAACTTCTCCCAACCATCCAGGAACAGTTTGGTGACAAACAATGCCTTTTCCGGCATGATGGAGCACCTTGCCATAAGGCAAAAGTGATAACTAAGTGGCTCGGGGAACAAAACATTGATATTTTGGGTCATGGCCAGGAAACTCCCGAAGCCTGAATCGCTTTGAGAACTTGTGGTCAATCCTCAAGAGGCGGGTAGACAAACAAAAACCCACAAATTCTGACAAACTCCAAGCATTGATTATGCAAGAATGGGCTGTCATCAGTCAGGATGTGGCCCAGAAGTTAATTGACAGCATGCTCGTGCGGATTACAGAGGTCTTGAAAAAGAATGGTCAACATTGCAAATATTGACTCTGCATCAACTTCATGTAATTGTCAATAAAAGCCTTTGACACTTATGAAATGCTTGTACATATACTTCAGTATTCCATAGTAACATCTGACAAAAATATCTAAAGCCACTGAGGCAGCAAACTTTGTGGAAATTAATATTTGTGTCATTCTCAAAACTTGAGAATATGTTTGTCACGACTGTACATACATACATACATATTTACATACATACATTCACCTGTCAGTTTATTAGGTACACCTATCTCATACTGGGTCAGACTCCCTTTGACTCCAGAACAGCCTGTATTCTTCATGGCATTCTACAAGGTGTTGGAAATATTCCACAGGGATGTTGGTCCATGCTGTAGCGATGGCATCACACAGTTGCCGCTAACAGCCCGTATCATCTCATCCCAAAGATTCTCTATTGGGTTGAGTTCTGGGGAATGTGCAGGCCACTCAATTCAACTGAAATGGCTGCCAAGTTCCAGGCAATATTTTTCCACTCTTTAATTGTCCAGTGTTGGTGATCGCGTTCTCACTGGAGCCGCTTTTTCTTGTTTTCAGCTGATAGGAGTGGAACCCGATGCTGTCGTCTGCTGCAATAGCCCATCCATACCAAGGGTAGACACGTTGGTCATTCTGAGATGCCAATGTGTTCCGTTATTTGTCTGTTTGTGGCCTGACTGTTAGCTTGCACAATTCTGCACTAAGTCGCTAAGGACACTCGTTTTGCCCATGCATGTCTGCCTGCTTTATATAACAAGTCACGGCCACGTGACTCACTGTTGGTAGTAGCGATCCATTTTTGTGAATCGGGGTGGTGTACCTAATAAACTGTCCAATGAGTGTCTATCAATCTTCAAAACAGGATGATCTACTTTGGATCAAATTTGAATGGAATTGATGAAGATAGCGAGAGACAGTGCTCACGTGCACACTCAATTAAAGAAACAATTTTCCTGTGATAGGCTGTTTTAGAACTGCGGCAGCCAATCTTCTTTACGAAAAAGGTTATGGTGACCCCTGAAAGCCAATATGGAGATGTATAAATTAGCCATGCACTCAGATTTACTGTATTAGTACTACAATTATTGTAGCATAGGCTATACTGCAGCAAATGTACCTGTCACAAGAAAAAAAGTTACCTACTGATGATATGATGGAGCGCTTTGATTGATGATTGATCTTTTATTTTTTATATTTATTTTATTTAACCCTTATTTAACTAGGCAAGTCAGTTAAGAACACATTTTTATTTGCAATGGTGGCCTACCCTGGCCAAACCCAGACGGCGCTGCACTGAGATGAAGTGGCGCAGCGGTCTATCTGCTATCATGCAGAGCAGAGAAGGTTGTAAAGGAGCCAGATTTAGACATTGCATATCATTTAACAGTTTCATTTCAGGGCATGCTGTTCAAAGCAATAATTCATTATAATTTACCATTTTCTCGCAGTTATTTATCCCGGGAAACGGGAGTGAGGTGTGGTCGGGAAATATCTGTAAATCTCGGTAGCCCGGTTCCCGCTATTAAACACAAGCATGTTTGTGTGTGCCTGCGTTCTTATCTGCCTATATCCACATGGGAATAACACTTGATTTAGTGTGTGTGTTTGTGGGTGTGTGTGTTTGTACGGTGTGTGTGTACAGCGTGTGTATGTGTTTCACCACTCCTTTCCCCCCGTAGAGTGAAGTCCTATGCAGTCGGCTTGGCAGGTAGCCACAGGCAAGTCAGGTGTTGGCCTCTTTTCCTGTGGCCTACTTTCGTCCAGGGAGGGGGCCTCAGGTCCTGGATTCCCATGGCTCAGTGCTTACGCAGCCTCGCTTCAGCTGAGCACCACAGGCTGTATTTGGTAAACCACCTTTCAAAGGTATCCCAGATCTGTCAATGCTCAAATTGCAAGCCTGCTGGGATTATGGCCATGCAGGTCAAATTTTTACCTCTGCTAGAATGACACCTGATCCCTTGATCTCGTGCCACTCTCAGGTCTGAGAGTGAAAATGTACTGTAAATGCAGGCATCAGGTACAATACTGTACTTCCATGTCACTGTTACAGGGCAAACAATACAATAAGCTAGTGGGTGTATAAGGGAAGGACAATACTGCATATTTCAGTGAGAGAGAGAGAGAGAGAGAGAGAGAGAGAGAGACAGAGAGAGACAGAGAGAGACAGAGACACAGAGACACAGAGAGAGTTAGTAAAGTGAGTACGTTTCAGTTTAGTGCAACAATATTTTTGGGGAAACAACGTGAATGCTAGCAATGCACCTGCAGTAGGATCTAAAAATTAACTTAATGCTGCAAAGGCTCTTGGAAGCAGGCCAAGATATGGCAGACACACACAGCTGAATATCAATGTATCCCATCCTCTGAGTCTGCACGGGATTGAATGAGCTCTCAGATGAACTTCGTCAGCCCTTAAACCATGGAGAGGACGAGCGTCACAATGATATGCAATGAATTGCTTTAGAAAGCAATAAAGGCTCCCCCAATAAAGGCTTAGTGGTACATTAAAACATTGCAACACTAATCACATTACTGAACAAGGGTTGCAGATCCACTCTAAATGCTGGTCACATTACACTGCAATGATGCCATTACAAACATGAGAAAAAGCTGATTTGGCTTTGTTGCCTGAGCTAACAGTAAAATGTTTTCCCAAAATGCCAGACAAACCCACCTGAGTCTACCTGAAAATATAAAAGCATGTTTCATGTTTCTAGTTTGTCTAGCCACTGTAAAAGTAGTTTACAGATGGTACATCTTACAGAATGCTGTTGAACCCATTAACCCAGAAACCCTAGACCCACTCCAATTTGCATACCGCCCTAACAGATCCACAAATTATGCAATCTCTATTGCACTCCACTATTGCCCTTTCCCACCTGGACAAAGCAACACCTAAGGGACAATGCTATTCATTGACTATAGCTCAGCATTCAACACCAGAGTGCCCTCAAATCTCATCAATAAGCTAAGGACCCTGAGACTAAACACATCCCTCTGCAAATGGATCCTGGACTTCCTGACGGGCCGCACCTAGGTGGTAAGGTTAGGTAGCAACACTTCCGCCACGCTGATCCTCAAAACAGGGGCCCCTCAGGGGTGTGTGCTCAGTCCCCTCCTGTACTCCCTGCTCACTCATGACTGCATGGCCAGGCACGACTAACACCATCATTAAGTTTGCCGATGACACAACAGTGGTATGTCTGATCACCGACAACGATGAGACAGCGTGTAGGGAGGAGGTCAGAGACCTTGCCGTGTGGTGCCAGGACAACAACCTCTCCCTCAACGTGATCAAGACAAAGACGATGATTGTGGCCTACAGGAAAAGGAGGACCGAGCACGCCCTCATTCTCATCGACGGGGCTGTAGTGGAGCAGGTTGAGAGCTTCAAGTTCCTTGGTGTCCACATCACCAACAAACTAACATGGTCCAAGCACACCAAGACAGTTGTGAAGGCACGACAAAACCCATTCCTCCTCAGGAGACTGAAAAGATTTGGAATGGGTCCTCAGATCCTCAAAAGGTTCTACAGCTGCACCAACGAGAGCATCCTGACTGGTTGCATCACTGCCTGGTAGGCAACTGCTCTGCCGCCGACCGCAAGGCACTACAGTGGGTAGTGCGTACGGCCCAGTACATCACCGGGGCCAAGCTTTCTGCCATCCAGGACCTCTACACCAGGCGGTGTCAGAGTAAGGCCCTAAAAATTGTGAAAGACTTCAGCCACCCTAGTCACAGACTGTTCTCTCTGCTACCGCATGGGAAGCAGTACCGGAGCACCAAGTCTAGGTCCTAGAGGGTTCTAAACTGCTTCTACCCTCAAGCCATAAGACTCCTGAACAGCTAATCAAATGGCTACCCAGACCATTTTTACTGCTTCTTTATAATTACTTATTCTTATTTTTTTGAATACATTTTGATTTGAACACCTATATTCACTTGTCCACTGCTAAATATAGTGAAATATTTGTATAAATATCACAAAATTATGTCACAAGCCAACCTGAAAAAATCAACTAAAACAGTTTCAACATGAAAACAGTGCACTTTCGTGTTTATAGTAGATTTGTACTTTCATGTTTATAGTACTTACAGTCTAGCCACTGTACTTAGTCTAGCCAAGTGATTAGTGTATACTGTACGTTTTACAGAATAGCATTTGATACAATAATACTCTCCAGTGCACAAATTAATGGCTTTATTAATTTGTGCACTGGAGAGTATTATTGCATCAAATAATCAAATCTAATGTTTATCAAACGCTTCATAAACAACGTGTAGATTAACAGTGAAATGCTTACTTAGGGGCCCTTCCCAACAATGAAGAGAGAAAGAAAGTAGAGAAATAATAGAAAAGTAATAACACAAGAAATAAATACACAATGAGTAACGAGTAATGAGTAACTTGGCTGTACAGTAAACATGGGGTACCAGTACCGAGTCGATGTGCGGTTGTACGAGGTAATTGAGGTAGATATTTACATACTTTATAGGTAGGGGGAAAGAAGCTGTTCAGGGTCCTGTTGGTTCCTGTTGGAAACTCTATTCTCACTCCATTGGACTTTATGAGCCCATTAGACAGAACATCCATGTGGGATTAGAGTAGTTGATACTAGTTGAAAATCTTTGGAAGCCCATCACTGTGTAAATGTGATGAAATTCCTCATGGCCTGCTAGGAAAACGTTTGACCTGTAAGGACTAAAGGACATTTTCAACCCATTCAGCCTGATATTAAAATCTGGGATGGAATTGGGCCTTGAATAAATCAATGTATTTTTTATTTTTTCTTGTTTTTGTTATGATCAGTATGTCAGCTTTTCAGCATACATTTTCATTTGTTCCAAAGAACCATCTTATGGGTAAGATGACTGACAAAATGTCACTTCAGCTGAATTCTAAATCAGTTCCTAGCACATATGATGTGTTACTGTCTCTAAGAGAAAGGGGAGAGAATGGTACATGATGCATTTTTATGTTTTTACAGATCTGGACCATCAATGCACTTCCAGCTCATCCCAGAGCATATAATTTATACCTGACATCGATGGAAACCGCTGATTACATTTCCCTCACAAATACGTTAAATCAATTTGTCAATTTTCACTTCCATAGGGTATTTGTTACCATTTTAAGGCATTCGAAAAGGGAACATAGTCCCTCACCTTGGAGTGAAAGCCTCGACAATATGCCTGTTCAGTCAATCATATCAACTCACTTTGAGAAACCCTGCCCTGTCACTAATATAGTCATACCAAATGAAGCAGAGAAGAGAAAAGTAATTTTAAAGTGAAAATAGTTTGCTGCTGAGCTGGATGATTGCCATCACAATAACAATGAAATTAATATATCCCAAGAGCTTTTTGCAGAAGGAAACTTAATCAATTGAAAGGGTGGGGGCACATTTGAAAGCTAGCCAGCATATCCCCAGTAGTAATGACCAGATTTCAAAGTTCAGTCAAGGATTCATCAGTAGAAAATCTGTCTGAAACAGACAGGACTTGAGATCAGTTGCCAACTTTTCTTATGTGCAAAATGTCAAACCTTTTCAAGATACAATATCAACAAGCCCCATCCCAAAATGCAAAAATGGTTGAAATTATGTTATGACATCATCAGGTTGTATACAGGTTTTTCGAAAAACATTTTATGTATCCTTAGCAACCAGAATAATATGTATTTTACATGGTTGCATCGGACCAGACAATCAAAACATGTCTTTCCTATGACATTTTGATTTTGTCATGAAAATAATTATTTACCTGGTAGTAACATCAGAGACTAGTTGGTTGTAATATGATTAAATAACGTCTTGATATAATGCATGTGAAAAAGGTGGACTCTGTAATTTATTTATATGGTCATCAACTGCACAGCACAAACAGAGAAGACATTTGAGAGAATTGGCATCATTGTGAGTGCAGCTGAACGCTGTTTGGGATTTTACAGCCAAGGCCTTACAAGAAATCCCGTCGAAGAATGTTCAGTCCTCACAGGCCCCTAAGCATATAGGGATGTGACGTAAGGAGTGGGATGTTTTTTTATCTATCTATTTTATATGATCTCGTTCCCCCCCCCCCCCCTTTTTCCTGCAATGGATTGTTTTCTGTTGTTCACTACCCCGTACAGTAGGTGGTGGCAAAACACCTAATAGGTTGTATTCTGCTAATAAACGTCAAAGAAGAAAAACTATTATAATGTGCAAAAGTAAGTCTTAGCTATCGTTATCGCACTATTTTAACTAAATGTTTTTTAGGATGATTATGTGACATTTATTGACCGCGTTGGAAATATTTTTGAAATGACAGGGGCTTAGCTAGGTAGCTAGCTACATTAGTGAATAAGGGGGAAATGATAGCTAGCTTTGCCACCCTGTGTTAGTTCCTTTTTTAACTCACTTAAATAGTTATTGCTATGAGACTGAAATTTGGAGTTGAATTTGAATGCTTTGAATATTAATCTTTATTAAATCTATTCAAGAAAAGTCTAACTGATAAGATGTCAACAGTAGGATTTGCATTTCAATTAACAGGTGTGACTTCTTAACCTTTTCACCTGTGAGTTCCAAATATCTCTAACGGTCACCCCAGCGTGAGTTGTTTTATGCACGTGATGTCAGAATGCACTCACTGTTCCAAAATGTGATTATTTCGCGACAGGACAGTTAACACGCGCTGCCTGTTATAGGCTATGTTTCAACTTGTCAATTTCAAATTATTTTCTAACAAGTTGTATTTTCTAACAACAGTTTGAATTGAGGTGTGTTCCGCCTCCTCATTAATTCACATGGAAGTAGTCAATTTCAGCGTTGCGGACAATTTATGCTTGAGACTTTACTGAGCCAGATAAACTTCTCTCTTCCGGGAGAACCCATTGAACATCCCTCATGTTTGCGCAGATCAAGTAAGTATATATTTGCGCAAGAATTTGAAAATGTTCTTGCTGGCGCTGGCTTTGCCTTCCTTGTTGTTTTCCTTAAACATAAAAACTTTGGATGCAGTGCCTTGCAAAAGTATTCACCCCCTTGGCGTTAATCCTATTTTGTTACATTACAACCTGTAATTTAAATGGATTTTTATGTATTTTTATGGATTTCATGTAATGAACGTACAAAAAATAGTCCAAATTGGGGAAGTGAAATGAAAAAAATTACTTGTTTTCGTAAAATTATAAAAAAAAAAAAATGGAAAAGTGGTGTGTGCATATGTATTCACCCCCTTTGCTATGAAGCCCCTAAATACGATCTGGTGCAACCAATTACCTTCAGAAGTCACATAATTAGTTAGATTGCATACAGGTGGACTTTATTTAAGTGTCACATGATCTGTCACATGATCTAGGTATATACATACACCTGTTCTGAAAGGTCCCAGAGTCTGCAACACCGCTAAGCAAGCAGCACCATGAAGACCAAGGAGCTCTCCAAACAGGTCAGGGACAAAGTTGTGGAGAAGTACAGATCAGGGTTGGGTCATAAAAAATGTCTGAAACTTTGAACATCCCACGAAGCACCATTAAATCCATTATTAAAAAATGGAAATAATATGGCACCACAACAAACCTGTCAAGAGAGGGCCACCCACCAAAACTCACAAACCAGGCAAGGAGGGCATTAATCAGAGAGGCAACAAAGAGACCAAAGATAAGCTCCACAGCGGAGATCGGAGTATCTGTTCGTAGGACCATTTTAAGCCATACACTCCACAGAGCTGGGCATTATGGAAGAGTGGCCAGAAAAAAATACGTAAACATGTTTGGTGTTCGCCAAAAGGCATGTGGGAGACTCCCCAAACATATGGAAGAAGGTACACTGGTCAGATGAGACTAAAATTGAGCTTTTAGGCAATCAGGGAAAACGCTATGTCTGGCGCAAAACCAACACCTCTCATCACCCCGAGAACACCATCCCCACAGTGAAGCATGGTGGTGGCAGCATCATGCTGTGGGGATGTTATTCATCGGCAGGGACTGGGAAATGTTCAGAATTTAAGGAATGAAGGATGACGCTAAATACAGGGAAATTCTTGAGGGAGAGTGGGACGGAGGTTCACCTTCCAGCAAGACACTGACCCTAAGCACACTGCTAAAGCAACACTCGAGTGGTTTAAGGGGACACATTTAAATGTCTTGGAATGGCTTAGTCAAAGCCCAGACCTCAATCCAATTGAAAATCTGTGGTATGACTTAGAGATTACTGTACATCAGCAGAACCCATCCAACTTGAAGGAGCTGGAGCAGTGGGGGGTGAATAATTATGCACACTCAAGTTCTGTTTTGTGTCTTATTTCTTGTTTCACCCAAAAATATATTTTGCATCTGCATAGATGTAGGCATGTTGTGTAAATCAAATGATACAAACTCCCCCAAAATCTATTTTAATTCCAGGTTGTAAGGCAACAAAATAGGAAAAATGCCAAGGGGGGTGAAAACTTTCACAAGCCCCTGTATGTGTGCGTTCCTATCAAAGTAAGAATCGTATTTTCTGTATATCGTGTTGTCGTTTATACTGTAGGGGCATACAGTGTGTGTGTATGTAGTATGTTTATCTGTGTATCTACGTGCGTGTATGGAGCATAAAGTATTTACAGTTTTATTTTATTTCACATGTTTTCAATTAATGGTGACAAATAATGTATTCCGATTATTGCGTATATTGTAATGGACACCGATGATGTGTGTAAAATACTTTTTTGAAGGTTGTACTGATTATAATGAGCTAAGCTATTTGCTAGCTATGTGTGGCTCCATGTTTGTTGACATTATACAATGCATTTTGGGTGTCACGTAATCTGTGACAAGGTAGGGGTGGAATAATAGCCCTATTTGGTAAAAGAACAAGTCCATGATTATCTCAAGAACAGCTCAAATAAGCAAAGAGAAATGACAGTCCATCATTACTTAAAGACATGAAGGTGAGTCAATACGGAAAATTTCAAGAACTTTGAAAGTTTCAAGTGCAGTCGCAAAAACCATTAAGCGCAATGATGAAACTGGCGCTAATGAGCACTGCCACATGAAAGGAAGACCCAGAGTTACCTCTGCTGCAGAGGATAAGTTCATTAGAGTTACCAGCCTCAGAAATTGCTGCCCAAATAAATGCTTCAGAGATCAAGTAACAGACACATCTCAACATCAACTGTTCAGAGGAAACTGTGTGAATCAGGCCTTCATGGTTGAATTGCTGCTAAGAAACCACTAGTAAAGGACACCAATAAAAATAAGAGACTTGCTTGGTCCAAGAAACATGAGGAATGGACATTAGACTGGTGGAAATTTGTCCTTTGCTCTGATGAGAGAAGATTTGAGATTTTTGGTTCCAACTGGCGTGTATTTGTGCGACGTGGTGTGGGTGAACGGATGATCTCTGCATGTGTATTTCCCACAGTAAAGCATGGAAGAGGAGGTGAGGAGGAGGTGTTATGGTGTGGGGGTGCTTAGCTGGTGACACTGTCTGTGATTTGTTTAGAATTCAAGGCACACTTAACCAGCATGTCTACCACAGCATTCTGCAGTGATACGCCATCCCATCTGGTTTGGGCTTAGTGGGACTGTCATTTGTTTTTCAACAAGACAAATGACCCAACACACCTCCAGGCTGTGTAAGGGCTATTTTACCAAGAAGGAGAGTGATGGAGTGCTGCATCAGATGGCCTGGCCTCCACAACCAAGTTGAGATGTATTGGGATGAGTCGGACAGAAAGAGTGAAGGAATAGCAGCCAACAAGTCCTCAGCATATGTGGGAACTCCTTCAAGACTGTTGGAAAAGCATTCCAGGTGAAGCTGGTTGAGAGAATGCCAAGAGTGTGCAAAGCTGTCATTAAGGCAAAGGGTGGCTATTTGAAGAATTTTGATTTGTTTAACACTTTTTTGGTTACTAAATGATTCCTTATGTGGTATTTCATAGTTTTGATGTCTTCACTATTATTCTACAATGTAGGAAATAGTAAAAATAAAGAAAAACCCTTGAATGAGTAGGTGTTCTAAAACTTTTGACCGGTAGTGTATACTGTTAACATTTCCTTTACCATTCTGTATTAAAGCTAAATGTTTATAAAATAGAAATTACTGTACATTGACTGCATATAATTCATACATAGACTCTAATGTTAGTGTTGTGAATCAGAGTGGTAAACTGCATAGGTAATTACCATGAAGTGCTTCGCTATAAATGCTTTATGAATGGAAAAAAATATTTTACTGCATAGAATTCATACATAGACCCTTCATGTGTGCGTTATAGACCAGTATGACAAACTTAAATGTGATGTGGAGGAGGGCTGTTAATGTGTTATTAAAGAGTCATGATATGACCCTCAACTACTGTACACATTTTGATCCGCACTTATTCAACCATGTGGGGATCTTCATGCCCCATTGACCTCCGTAAGAAAAATGTAAGTCACAATAAGAACACCTGCTCTTTTGATGACATACTGACCAGATGAATCCAGGTGAAAGCTATGATCCTTTATTGATGTCACCTGTTAATAAATCCAATTCAATCAGTGTAGATGAAGGGGAGGAGACAGGTTAAAGAAGGATTTTAAGCATCCCTGTGGAATGCTTTCGACACCTTGTAGAGTCCATGCCCCCAATGAACTGAGGCTGTTCTGAGGGCAAAACGGGGTGCAACTCAATATTAGGAAGGTGTTCCTAATGTTTTGTATACTCAGTGTATATCAGCATAATTTTCAAAATTGGTTTGGTCATTTGGCATATTCACTAACACTGGTATGGCAGAAGCACACTTTTGAGAACAGCCATAATGGTGACACTACGCTGTCATGGTAATGATGCATCTATTAAGATACCTAAATATGAGCTCTTGCATAGCATGACATGAATGCGCTATAGATATTCCATTAACATTCTTTTCCAGAGCTCAGTAATTGCTTCCAAGTTGCCCTGCATTAGCGGGCCTTTGAATAGCAAGCAGCTTGATTGTTAAGTCACTTTTTACGTGGACTAAGCTAAGGCAGGCAGGCCAGGCAAAGCTGAGAGATGAGGGCCATTTTAAATAAGCGAACTAGCCAGCCTGATGTATAGGCCGGTCTGACAGTGCAGTAATCTATGGCCTCCTAATTTTTCACCTATTTTTAAATGGAGGCTCCACATCCTGAGCAACGCTCAGCAATCACGGACAAGACGCCACAGCGAATAATCCCAGCATGAACAAAACTTTTAGGCCTTACCTGCTAGAATTACATTACGAACCTCCCAGATGATATGTGCTATCTTATATTGGATATCGTAAAGGGATATATATAGAAGTTCACACCTCCCTGTGCTGTAGACTTCTTTATTTCTGTATCAGTGAAAAGGGTACAGAGATGCATGGTTGTTCCATGCTGGCAGGGGGTAGATTCATTGCAAGGGAACTTTTATCCAAATGATTTGAGCGCAGCACTTCTGGCTTGTTTGACATGAATAGTATGACACGTGATGCCTAAAGCATAGGCAGAGGTAAAAGATGTAGAACTCTCTGTTATGCAACACATTATGCCTCAGGTTACAGTAGGGAACAATGGTAGTTCATTTATAAAGTCTATGTCTTGTTTTCTTTGATGTCACGCTTATGTGACTATGACAAAATGCACAAATGAGCCACTCATTGCAATGGGACAGAAAAGCAAAACAAAACAGATTATTTTTGGAACAAATTAGTTATTGATAGTCTACCTGTGCATTTTGACGGAAAGAAATTTGCATCCATTCTGGTGTCCCCTACTGCAGGAGGGATTGGGAACAGGCTTTGTGAGCTCATTTGTGGTGGCAAAGAGGAATGATGCTCACCTCCTTGTGAAGTGGCTCCAGGATTGAGAAAACGCTAGCTCGCTCTTTGCAGAGGCACAAAGAAAATGACAGATTTGACAGAGCTCGTGGACTGAGACAGCTGGCACACACATTTTACCTTCATGCTTCCATGGCAATGTGCCTTCTATCTACAGCCATTACGCACTGTTAAATTATTTTTTTACATCTACTTGTGATGTTGAAAGCAGAAACATGGAAATCCCTGACTGTTAAATTATCTTTAAAAAAAACAACCAGTACAGTGAACTCAGAGGTAGCATAGATTATGGTCTCTGTCTATGTGTATATTTACTGAATAATAAATTGGCATCCTCTCACTGTTGCGTAACTAAGACCATTGTGTAATTGACGTCAAAAGGAGATTTCCCCCCAAAAATGCACTCTTATTTGAGGGTAGTTGCATTCAATAGGATGCATTTTACAGGTTGTGTAACTCAGCTATTGATGTACCCAGAGAGAAAATCTTTCCTTTCCATGAAATCAGATATCCCTCATTGACTCTTCATGCAAGTCATGAGACATTCTGTACCTCTGTGAAACATCCAAAATAACCTTTCTGTGGACTGAGAGGTTAAGCAACTAGAAATGAAATCAAATCAAATGTTATTGGTCACATACATATGGTTAGCAGATGTTTATGCGAGCGTAGCGAAATGCTTGTGCTTCTAATTCCGTCCGTGCAGTAATATGCTAAGAATGCGAAGTGAGGCATCCAAACACTGAAGAAGATTGATGGACTGTGAAAGAGCAAGCTTATATAAACAGAAAATTCTCCAGGGTCATGATGTACTTGTTGCGACAAACTATATGTACCTTGGCTTTCATCTAGCAACAAACACAATACTTTGATTCGATATTCAATAATAAGGAATCTCCCTCAACCACGCCCACAAATAGTTGAAAACAAACATTCTTTCCCATTCACCCCATTGTAAAAGAGCCAACTTGGTCGTCATTTTTTTTTGTTATAGCGACATACAAAACATTCACGAAAAGCAGTTGTTGTTCAATGCAAATCTAACCAGGTCAAAAATCCTAACCTACGGATCGCAATGCTCCTACTTAGGGAAATAGAGCCTGTGAGAAGAGCCCTGCGGCTGCAGGCTCTTCAGCATGGGAGAGTGGAAAATGTGGGTACCTGGTGTCCAAGTAGGCTACACATAGCTATGTGTTGAAAACATTTCATCACAGGGAAGACATTTAACAATTAATAAAGCCCATTTGTAACGCCACTCACTACTTGTAGCTGTATTGTCCATTTGTTTGCGTTGTTGGTCTTGGCTAGTTCTTGTCGGTAGCTATCTAGCCAGCACTCATTCACTCACATGACTGCTAGTCCGTGTAAAGAGGCATGAGGGAAGCCCTACAATATTATGATTTTCTAAGTAGTGAGAATGCTCTGGAGCAGGCAATGTTGAAAAGTTATCCTGAGACATGTACTTTTCTTAAATGTAATTTTGTAATTGACTTAAACAAGCATACAACAAAATTACTCTTGAAAAGGGTCAAGTTTTTGCTGTGAGCCAATGGGGTAACCTAGGTTTTTAAAAAGTCTGTTTTCCTCACAAGTGGGTGTTCTAATACTGTCTGGGACTTTAAAACCTGTTGAGGATAGAGGGCGCTATTTTCACCTTGGGAAAAAATTGTGCCCAATTTAAACGGCCTCGTACTCTATTCTTGCTCGTACAATATGCATATTATTATTACTATTGGATAGAAAACACTCAAGTTTCTAAAACCGTTTGAATTATATCTGTGAGTAAAACAGAACTCATTTTGCAGCAAACTTCCTGTCAGAAAGTGAAAAATCTGAAATCGAGGCTCTGTTCCAGGGCCTCCCTATAAATTTGCTTGAAATCTATTAGTATACATGCACTTCATACGCCTTCCACTAGATGTCAATAGGCTGTGAGGTGAAATGGGGTTTCTAGGTATATCTATGGTCAAAAGAGAGCGCTTGGAATGACATGACCCCAAATTCCTTTGTTCAGGAAGGTGCAGAAAGGTCATCAGTATTGGCTTCTGAAAAGCATTCGTTATAGACCTCTAATATCTCCGGCTTTGATTTTATTTGATAAATGTGATAATATCATCGTAAAGTATGTTTTTTCAATATAGTTTTATCAGATTATTGAATTTTTTTCGGGAGTTTTGGCGTGTTCCGTTCTCTGCGTTTGTTCACGATGGACAGCTTCGCGCCACTTTGCAAGTTTTGCTTGCTAATTCGAGAGGGAAAAAGGACATTCTAAAACCAAACAACGATTGTTCTGGACAAAGGACCCCTTGTGCAAGATTCTGATGGAAGCTCAACAAAAGTAGGACCCATTTATGATGTTATTTCATATTTCTGTCGAAAATGTTTACTATTAGTTTCCGCCCAGATTTTGGGCGCTCTCTCGCTATAACGTAAGCTGCATGTCGTACTAAAGTTATTTTTAGAATTCTAACACGGCGATTGCATTAAGAACTAGTGTATCTATCATTTGCTGTACAACAAGTATTTTTTAGTAACGTTTATGATTAGTTATTTGGTCAGAATAGGTGAGTGTCAGAAATATATCCAGAGATTCTGGAAAATAGTTGCTACATTTTCACAATGTATAACCACGGATTTCAGCTCTAAATATGCACATTTTCGAACAAACCATATATGTATTGTGTAATATGATGTTATAGGACTGTCATCTGATGAAGTTTATGAAGGTTAGTGAAATAATTAATATCTTTTGCTGGTTTTGTCGCTATCAATACTGTTGCCTTGAATCAATGCTGTTGTGTGGTAGGCTATTGTAGTAAGCTAATATAATGCTATATTGTGTTTTCGCTGTAAAACACTTAAAAAATCGGAAATATTGGCTGGATTCACAAGATGTTTGTCTTTCATTTGCTGTACACCATGTATTTTTCAGAAATGTTTTATGATGAGTATTTAGGTATTTCACGTTGGTCTCTATAATTACTCTGGCTGCTTTGGTGCTATTTGTAATGGTAGCTGTGATGATAGCTGCAATGTAAAACTGATTTATACCTCAAATATGCACATTTTTCGAACAAAACATAGATTTATTGTATAACATGTTATAAGACTGTCATCTGATGAAGTTGTTTCTTGGTTAGTTTGGTTGGTTCTTGGTTAGTTTGGTTGGTTTTGTGCAAGCTACCTGTGCTGTGAAAGAAATGTCTGTGCTTTTTTGTATTTGGTGGTGAGCTAACATAAATATACGTGGTGTTTTCGCTGTAAAACATTTTAAAAATCGGACATGTTGACTGGATTCACAAGATGTTTATCTTTCATTTGCTGTATTGGACTTGTTAATGTGTGAAAGTCAAATATTTCTCAAAAATATCTTTTGAATTTCGCGCTCTGCCTTTTCAGTGGAATGTGTGAGGAGTTCCGCTAGCGGAACCCCGGGGCTAGACAGGTTTAAGGAGAGTATGCTTGCCAGAAATGTTCTACACATCTCTGTAACCTTGACCAGGTCATAGAAATAATATTGTATCCATATATAAATATCCCTATTTGTGGGATGCATCAGGAAGCAGCGAGCAGAAAATCCTTAAAGGTTCAGTCAGGGAGATGACGTCATCTACAAAAGAACATCAGACAATAATAAGACTATCATCATTTGTGTCAGTCTTGGAATATTTAAATTCTGTTGATATAGTTCTGTAAGTAGGTTTCCCCATTGTATATGATCGTTTCACGCACGTCATCTTACTGAGTGTGTTTAAGAAAAAACATCCACCATTTTGTAATCAAAATAGCAACTAGCTTCCAGTCTTACTTCTCCTGGTCCCTCAAGTCCATCTTTTTTTTATTTGAGAAAGCATTACTGCTGCAGAACAACCTTAAAAATAATGAAGGAAAATAGAACAGTTACACTGCAGCTGTAATCCTTACAGACCAAGGCCGGGTTTCCTGCTTTCAATGGGTGATGGTCATTACTAAAGTGCAATATTGACAGAATGTTTCACTACCTTATGAAAACTTTACCTTATATTAAACTAATGCATCAGAAGACACACACACACACACACACACACACACACACACACACACACACACACACACACACACACACACACACACACACACACACACACACACAAACAGAGTGTTACTATATGTAAGGGGTGCATAACTGGTGGCAGTAAAGTCAAACGCAGGAGAGCAGAACTTGGTAAATAGCCGGAGCCATTTAATAAACATAACTACCGGCATACAAAAAACAACAAACACATGGGCACAAAACCCGTATCGCACCAGTCACACAATGCCCATGTACTACAATAAACAATTCCCGACAAGGACATGGGGGAAACAGAGGGAACATATACAACATGTAATTAGGGAATAAAACCAGGTGAGTGTGAAAACAAGGCAAAACAAATGGAACATGAAAAATGGATCGGCGATGGCTAGTAGACCGGTGACGTCGACCGCCGAACACCGCCCGAACAAGGAGAGGAACCGACTTTGGTAGAAGTCGTGACACTTACATACAGTAATGTTACAATTTTAGTGCAAAGATGGCTTTTAGGAAAAAGCTTGGATACTAACTATGCACCTTCAGTGGGATCTAACGATAGACTTCACACTTCGAAAGCTCTGGGAAACGAGGCCCAACAGAGAACCAGCAGCAGTATCACGTTTCAGGACAAGACCCAGATGCAGAAAGTGTCGAAGTGATAAAAGTTTATTACTAGAACAGGGGGCAGGCAAAACGACAGGTCAAGGGCAGGCAGAGGTCAGTAATCCAGATCAGAGTCCAAAAGGTACAGAACGGCAGGCAGTCTCAAGTCAGGCAGAGGTCAATTTACCAGGGTGGTGTGACAAGCTACAGAACGGCAGGCGGGCTCAGGGTCAGGACAGGCAGAATGGTCAAAACCAGGAAACTAGAAAATGACAGGCGCAAGGGGAAAGCCACTGGTAGGCTTGATAAACAAAACGAACAGACAAACAGAGAACACAGGTATAAATACACTGGTGATAATGGGGAAGACGGGTGACACCTAGAGCGGGGGTGGAGACAAGCACAACGACAGGTGAAACAGATTAGGGTGTGACAAGCAGTGCACCATGAGAGTGAGACATTCGTTATTCAGAACACCCATTTCATTATCTGCCCTCACCAAGAAAATATTGTGCAACCAGACTCTTATGAAATCAAGACAAATCTCATAAATGCCAGAACAGGTTGTTTACTCTTAAAGCACTCCATACCCCGACTATAAGACAACACCGCAGCTTTCGAATAAGACCGTTGCACCTGCAATTGCTTGCACATTTAGAATTTTTGAATTCTCAAAATTTAAGTTCATAAAGTGTCAATCAATACACACACTGTATGACATTTATGTAATTTCAACAATAAAACTCTGAAGTATGCATTGTAAAATACTGTAAATGTGTTTTGCCCTGCATTTTACACATAAACAGCATCGTGTTTATGGCCGTACTCGCGAGCCGCTAAAGCCAATGCGAATGACCCGCGTGTTGTATCGAGGTGCCTGCTGACCTAAGGTGCAGTGGGCAGCTGTAGCCTATCACAGTGTCGCCGGCGGTAGCCTGTAACGTGGCACAAATAAATAATTCTCCCATGATTATATTTCAAATAGGATGAAAGCCTACACAAGAAATAACTACTATTGGTAGCCATCTAGAGCATGAACGGCAACAACACGGGGCCACAGTGTCTTCCTCAACCCTGTGCGATTCGGTTCACTCGGCTCTCAGCGGCATGTCATTGTTTTGCAGTCCAGGAGTGTCCGTAAACCCTCTCCCCGCTTACCATTTGTTTAATTGAAACAACATTGTTCCATATAATGTTACAGGATTAGTAAACCTGTTCACTTTACCAGTAGTAGGCAAACATTTGGTGGCACAGAAAGGAAGGAAAAAGTTGTTGAGTCTGGTAGAATAATCTGTGATACTGTGTAGGCTATAGCAATGTTTTATTAGTTAGAAAGGGGGTTATCTAGCTGTCTTGTATTGGTTCAATGCCTCAGTTGATTTCATAAACTATATTGGATATAATGTATGCTGTAGTTTTAAATCAACCCAGATGATAATCCTTGAAGATGGGACAAAGTGCATGACAAGGAGGCCCAGGGGAAGCCAGCTGTTCTTAACTCCTACATTGCCCCATTCTTCCACGAGCTGACTGAGTTGGAATGAAGACCTCTCGTGAGGCAAGTACACACACAAGACACCAGCTTGATATGTCCCTCGTCCCCTGTCTTTTTACCCACAGAGTATCAGTACTCGTGCTCTCTGTCTCTCATTCTATTCATTATTTTTCTATACTTGTCCTAATTGAAGGTGAGATGAAATAACAAAATCAGAACTGAGGAGTATTGTTACGAAGCCCAATAAACACTTGATGCTGCTCTGACTTCTATCTCCTGGATACTCTCCTGCCCTGTTGTGTTTCACCGCCTCTGAACCCCTTACCCCAAATAGAGTTGCACCTTTTCATAGATCTAGGATTGTACCCAATCACAATTTTAACTCCATCTCACTCTCTCTCTCTTTGGCTCTCTCTCCCCCACTCCCCACACACACACAATATAGTTTTTATATTACTGTTGTAATGATGCTCTTATTTGGTTACGTATGTTTTAACTGTTGTTACTTCTATTGTCAATTATGTTGTAAGTGTTTTGGTAATGCTGTTACCAATTTGAATACATTTATTTTATGTACAAATGTATTGGTTTTATTACATTTAGATGTCAGGGAGGATTTCACTGTAAATTTACAGCATTATCCTGGCACCAGAGTTGTAAAGCAAAATTAGAGTATTAAGCTGCAAAATCTGGTGCCAGAATAATGCTGTAAATTTACAGGGAAAAGTTGTACAGTGCAGTAAGTCTGTATTTCAACTCTAAAAAGGACAGATAATGTGATGATTCATGGTGTATTTGAGGTTATGTTGGTTTTTGATATCGACCGAGAAACCAACTTCTTAACAAACTGAGCTCTCAACAAGTTGTTTACTGGAAGCATGCAGTTCACAAAGTTCATGCAAAAGTCAAATTAACTTCCTTGCACCCACATGTGCAATTTAAAAGCATCTTGGTGTTCTCTTTGGAATAACGACTACGGAGTGACATTCAACCCCCAACTGTATAGTGGCGGTGGTCTGATCCTCCCTTGTTATCCCAGCAGAAGGCTGCTGCTCTCTAACAACAGTGGCGCTCAATTGCGTATGCTTATTATCCCTCTCCATAGAAACATCTCACATCTCTCCTGCCAACTGGGCTGACCTCTCTTCCACCACCTAAAAAGGTCTGATGAGAGAGAGAGAGAGACAGGGCTGACGTATTCATGTGGGCGATGGGATACGATAGCAAGAGTCTATGCCACAGAGGAGGTGTGGTGGCAGTACAAGATCATTGCACGCGTGTCAAACTCTCAAATGTACTGACAAAACAGCATTGGGGATGGTGAGCATATCTGAGAATATTCCTTAATGGATAGTGCTGAGAGTAAAATACATGTATGATTCCAGAGCAAAGGTCAGGGGGTTGGTTTGTAAGGCCACTATATATGCATGAGCTAAATGGATCAATGCACAACCTAATCACCTTTGGCCATATTGATAGACTTTGGCTGACCGTTGTTTTTACTTGATGGAAGATACCAGACCTGGGATCAAATACTACTTTAAATATTTCTTTATAACTTCAACACTACTTGAAATATTTCTTTATAACTTCAAATAAGTATTATGTGAACGCCTTGGATTGCCTGTTGCAATGGAACCAATATAGAAAGGTGTAAAAGTTCAAAAGGTGAAAATCCCTCCCATCTGGCAAGCCTGGAAGCTCAAAATATTTGAAAGATTTCAAATAGTATTTGAACACAGGTCTTGAATATACTAAGGTTGTTTGTGTTTATTCACAGGTGAGTAATGAACTAATGAACTTTGAGGAACATTCTTACAGACTGAATATTTGAATATTTCCATTGAGTCTGTGTAAACACATGGCCGTGTTTGCCCAGAGATATTCTAAATATTTTATTCCAACCATGTGCTCAATTAGTTCAATTAAGGCATAATTAAGCAACTACTCCTCTGCTACTGCTTGTTAATTAGTCTTCTTCATTTTTAATTGCAAAATGAGAGTATTACATATTAACTCAACGAAACTGTATAGTGAAACTTCTTTGGTTGGCAAGCATATATCTGTGTATGGATAAAGTCCATAATAAGAACACACACACACGTGGCGTGAAAGTACAGGGATTAACTTCTGAATTGGATCTTTCATGAGGTTTACTGCACAATAACAGACATAACACCACATAATACATGATGCCTACACTGATATGATCATGGGTATATTCTGGGTACTGAGGGTTAAAAAAATCACAATGGGGTTTCATTTAACTAGGCAAGTCAGTTAAGAACAAATTCATATTTACAGTGACGGCCCACCCAAGTCAAACCCTAACCCGGACGACGCTGGGCCAATTGTGCCCCGCCCTATGGGACTCCCAATCACGGCTGGTTGTGATACAGCCTGGAATCGAACCAGTGTCTGTAGTGACGCCTCTAGCACTGAGATACAGTGTGTTAGACCGCTGCGCCACTCGGGAGCAATGAGGTCAGAAAGTGCTTTTCTTAAGTGCTTATGTATGTATCATACCCTTTGCAAGCCAACATTTATAGTAAACAACTTCTAAAAAGTAACTTTAATGCAAGCGAATGATCAGTGATGATGTGACGGAGATGGATGCCTGATGTTAATGTAATGTTTTGGTTGCCAAGGTATTTGTTTCTGGACTGGATGGAACAAGCAGAGTGACTACTGATGGACGTGTTACATTGATGAAGCATAAATGAAATCAATACGACTTGGAGCAGACGCACTTCCAGTTATTGCAGCCTGCCTTTAATGAACTGCCATGACTTGGGGAAATAATAGGAAGGAGTGAAAAGGTGTTGGAGTGTTTGGTTGTGGATTAATGAAATGCCTCCAAAATGAAAGCCATTTCCAAGTATGTATACACATTTAAATGATCACATACGTGTATAACATGGTATATGAATTGTTTAGCAGTGTCATAGATAAGAGGATTATACATGGTGTCTCAATAATTGCTTCTAGTGCTTTAATTCATTTGAATTCAACATACAAAGGAAAGTCCTTGCTGTGAAAATGTAAATAAAATATACTATACTGTATATACAAACATATGTGGACACTCATTCAAATTATTGGATTTGGCTATTTCAGACACACCTGTTGCTGACTGGTGTATAAAATCGAGCACACAGCCATGCAATGTCCATTGTCCAAACATTGCAATGTCCAAACATTGGGATTGGATTGGCCTTATGGAAGAGCTCAGTAACTTTCAATGTGGCACCATCATAGGATGCCAACTTTACAACAAGTCAGTTCGTCAAATTGTGGAAGGCATGACAATTCCCCTGTGCACACAGCAAACCCATCGAACACCTTTTGGGATGAATTAGAAGGCCTACTGCTAGCCAGGCCTAATTGCCCCACATCAGTGCCCGGCCTCACTAATGCTCCTGTAGCTGAATAGAAGCAAGTCACCGCAGCAATGTTCCAACCTCTATTGGAAAGCCTTCCCTGAAGAGTGGAGGCTGTTATAGCAGAAAAGGGGGGACCAACTCCATATTAATGCCCATGATTTTGGAATGAGATGTTCGACGAGCAGGTGTCAACATACTTTTGGCCGTGTAGTGTATGTTTCATTGGTATTGTTCAGAGCAGCCGTGCATTTTAAACAAGCATGTTACTAAGTATTGCAGTAGTTTTAAAGGGGCGCAGATTGCCCTTTTTAATCACTGAAAACAATTTAGGCTTGGTCTTTCCTGAGTTAGTTAACAATTCAACATAATTTTAAGTATTTTTCTGGACAAGACACAAAAATAATCCTTATTCTTGTTCACACGTTGCCTTAGTATATCGTCAAGCCCCCTTTGGGGATAGTAATGCTTTTATGTTGAAACAGTATTTCAACTTGTGACACCTCCCTGTCTCGCCAGCATGGTTTAAACACTAACAAAATATTTGTGGCCAATGGAACTACACAGCAAATAGTAACTCAAAATTGACTGTACTTGGGCATATGTAAAGCATGGGGTGTAAACATATCTTTTTCTCATAGTGAGAGGTCACATGGTGACATTCACCCTTTGCTGAGTATTATATGCTAGCTATTATATGACACGAACTACGCTTTGCAATTGTTGACATTATTATGCAAGGGCATTTTTCTATTATTATGGTGTTAGTATAGTGTAGTATGGTGTGTGTGTGTGTGCGTGTGAGCACATTTACATGAAGAAACTGAAGAAAAGCTGTCTGATAATGTTACCATGGAAACAGTGGTCATCTGTAATCTTGAAACACCGTACATGTGTCTCGATATTAGCTGAGCTCAATATCAGACAAGGAGATGAGACTGAAGATATGAAACCTGTGCTTACATACACAAAACATACTGCAACATGCATATCTCAACATATGGAAACAACACATGTTCTATGCCAATGGTGAGAATCAATGGTGTCAGCATCTTTTTTTATTCCTGCAGTTTTGTTTGACGAAACCTGCCAAGGTACGTCACTCGACTCAGCCGAGCTCAGCAGTGAGATTTTCAGGCAGATGATCGCCTGTCAGCAGTGCCTCATTCTCAACTCAATGTTGACGCATCACCCTGTCTTGTGCCTTATTCAAGGCTGTCTATTTATGGACACCAAACACAACATACTGTATTGTTGTGTGACATCAATGACTTACTTAATTCCTCCCCAGACCTACTTCCTGCTCCAGCGTCCATACCTTTTGTTCAATCGTCTATTTTTGTTCAATCGTACCTTTTTGTTCAATCGTTATGCAATTCAGTCACATCTTCCCTTCTGCCTTTAGTATGGGAGAAGCCAGCTCAATGAAGGGAGCATGTACGGTGTCCATAGTAAGAAAAAAATTAACTGCTGAGACTGAGACTCCTAGTGTGGACACCATAAGTGTGGTCTCTCACCTGGAACATCTGAAGTGATGTAAACCTGCCTGGAGAAGCCTACATTTGCATATCTCATAAATAAATCATGTAGTATGAACCATATGTTGGACTGACATTATATTCCATTGCTTCCATCACAATCTGTGCGTTGTTTATGGTATGATTACGATATGGTAATGGAGACTATCACATTTCTCCATTTGGAATTTGTTGTTAGTAAACCCATGTTTAATACATAATATACGTAATATGGGGAATACTGCATGGAAGTATATTAGAAGTAAATGAATCTAGTCTGCTGAGCTTTGAGAGCATGGGATGCTGTAACCAAAGGAGACAACGGGGGAAATGATCTCCCATTAATTTCCTTGCCACCTTCTTCTTCTTCTTCTTCTTCTCTCAGGAAGCGGGGGGGTAATTTTCATATATAAACAAAAAAGGAGGGAGGAGGAGAAGCCTCCTTTCTTCTTTCCTTGAGCTTTCCACTCACCTCCCCTCTATTTATTAAATCAAAGAGCACATGAACGCTTTATTAAATGGGAAATATTGAAATTCATGCATTTCTGTTTGCTCCTCACTCCTCCGCTCTTAATTGATTTCACACTCAGTGGTATCTGCATGGGAAATAATGTGCTGAATTATTAACCAGAATAATAGGAGGGGGACATTTCTAGCGGAGGACAACGGGTGACTAACTAAGAATACTCCCAGAGATAAATGCTGTCCGTCTATCATCTAACAACTTTATACAAGGGAGGAAGGTCCATCGTATTGTCACATGAAAATGGTAGCAACAATTGGGGATTAAACAATCAAATGTCATTCTGATTACATAATACACTGGTGTTTGTCCTCAGATGTACTTTATATGAATCCAAATTGATTGATTTTGTGAGCACAATTAGGTCAAAATTACATCAAACCCAGCATAGTGGTGTTCATGCCAAGTCTTTGTTTGCAAACTACTGCCCATGGTAGTAACACACACTTATTATTCTGAAAACTGGAAGCACCTCCCATTAGGAAAAGTCTTCATCCAAGAGTGACTGAAATACGTCAAGGGAATTAAATCATCGCTTTCAGTAGGGGGTCAAAAGTTAACTTCTTTTGATTCATACCATACCCCATAGTCTCTTCCAAAGTTCTTTATGATATAAATCTTTAAAAACAATTCCAGATTTTAACTTTTACACTCTTATGTAACCAGTATTCTCTCCTAACAAACATGAAATACAGCAATAACAAACGAGCAGCAAACGACTGTAAATTGGGAGCTGAAAAGGGATCTGGGCAAAAAGCTTTCAATCTGGCTCGCGATGACACAGAGACTCGTTTTTAATCTAATAGAGAGCATTTGAGCAGTAAATTAGCATGTTTATGGAGAGGAGGCAGTAGTCCCTAATCCCTAGACTGGCATGAGCATGAAATGACGGAGTGAGTCCTCCTACACAGTGGTCTCACATGGCTGTATCTCTCTACTGTTAGAGCTAGCACACTCCCACCGTGTCTTAACTCACGCAGCTGCCCCATGTCTTGAGATGACCAACTTTACTCCCACACGGTCCATATACGAACAGCCTGAGAAATGCTCATATTCTCTGAATTGCAAAAACAACCAATATTTACATCACATGTAAGTGCGACAGGTTAGGTTTAGGAATGCTGCTGAGCGGTTAGGGTAAGTGGCTCATGCAAGATTTGGTCCTGGGTTTCGAGATTACCTCTAGTGTGTTAACACACCGGCCACAACTGCCAGACGCAATGTCCCCCAGTCCTCTCTCTCTCTCGCCATCTAAGATACAGTCCCTGAGAGATGAGGAGAGAGGGCGAACGAGCGAGTGAGAGAGAGTGCCCCCAGGACACAAAGGAGTCTGAGGAGGTTATACTCTCATTACTTTCAGTATCACACCCGCACACACACATAATGTCACAGTATTACACTACTGGTGTGAGTTACACCCTAAGAATGGAAGTTGGAGTCTGTTTGTCCCTCAGGGACTGAATTACCAGTCAGAGACTGCATACAGTACATGTTACCTAGAAACATACAATGGTCTCTGCATTTTTATTCTTAGACTATTATGCAGCATTATCTTTATACATTTCAAGGAAAACTGAGACATTTTACAGAAAGCCATAATGAAGCGACAAACTTATGCACTTCACTAGACAAGAAGGTTGTTTAGAAGCCTCAATAATGTTAAAGATATATCAATGTTTAGGGCATGTTTAATAATGCTGCAGAACCATGTTATGCAACGTGCAGAGCAAATGAATTCTGCCACGTCCAACTTCACAACATTCCATACACCTTTTTTTTCTGCAAATAAGTGACACGGAAGGTGTCACACACACTCCTGCAATCACATTTGCACCTCAGGCAGATATGCAGCCATATTTCACACACACTGTTTTGTATGCCTTTGCTTTGCAAAGCAGCTCCTTTCCTAGCTGTCAGAGAACAGTGATAGTTTGGCAAAAATCACAACACACACAGCCTTTTGACAAAATGTCGTAGCTTTGAACTACAGAGCTGTGAACAGTTAGGAGCCCAAAATGGATGCAAAGCTTTTGCTAAATTGTCTTTTAGAATAGCTAAATGCACAAAACGTATTCACACTTGACAGAGCTATATGAGAAAGACAGTTTGTAGCGAGACTTGTTGAGAGCTTAGGGTAGAAAAACAGAAACTATATTATATTATGCACTGGTAATGTCCTATCTACTGAAATACCTTTGAAATGTTTTGTCAGATCTCACTGCAAGTGCAATTGACCTCTCACAACAATAACACTACCTCACACATACCAAGACACACACACACACACACACACACACACACACACACACACACACACACTTTGGACCTAGAAACAGAGTCCATGCATAGTGAAACATTGAGAAAAGGGAATAAGACAGGATGGATTTCCAATGAAGGTCTACAGTAGCCTCAACAGCAGTCTGTAGGGTAGCACAATGGTGTAGCCAGGTGACAGGTAGTTTCCGTCCTATGAGAACATTGACTTCAATACAAAACCTAGGTTCGTGGTTCTCACCCCCTTCATGAGTAATTATGACAACTTCTGGAGGACGTCCTCCAACCTATCAGAGCTCTTGGATCAGAGAATGAATCTAGTACTGAAAGAATAAGGCACAGATAGCTAGCACTGCAGTGAATAAAATGTGGTGAGTAGTTTACTCAAAGATAAAGACCATAGTTGAACAGTTTTGAACAAATTCATTTCTTCAAAATTGAAGAGGCAAGAGAGAGAGAGCTAGCTATATTTCATATTTTTTTCACTTTAACTTACTTAGCTACCCAATGCAGCTAGCTAGTTCAGCCTACTCAAACACCCGAATCAAACAGAGAGGGATGTTATGTTACCTAGCTGGCTATGGCTATCCAACAATGTAACGCTTGCAAATCAAGGTAAGCTTTTAGTTTTATTAATTTATTGCCACCGGGGCTTGCCGGTATCACTGCTAAACTGCTTGCTAACTGTACACTGTACTGCATGATTGTAGGGGGTTTACTAATGCACTAGTTCTAGTAGCTATGTTGACTTGACGTTAGCTAATATGGTGACAATGATGTAGGCTGTGAGTAGCGGTTAGCGGTTTTGATATGAAGGTTTGGCATGGAAAGGTTTATTCGCCTGGTCACAGACAGCTGAGGTACTCAAGCTGAAGGGGAAAGGTGAGAGGAGGAGAGTGCATAGATGTGAGAAGGACTTATCCAAAGATCAAAGGGATCATGCTATATGAATGTGGCTGCTATGAAAGTGAACTGTGTTTGTGGTGATCAGGAGTGTATTCATTCCTCCGATTCTGTTGAAAAACATGTCTTAATTAAACAGAACAAAATGGGATAAACATACCTGAACTTGTCCAATAGAAACTCTTGCAACTGCTGGACTTATCATTACACCTTATATAAACTAGATGCAGTCAAGATTGTGCAATGCGGTTTTGAATGTGTCAATGTCTGTCACCTTGATTACTCCGATTTCTCTCGACCTGTGCACCGACATCGTAAACTTTCATTCATAGGCTAGGTTGTAGCAAGCTCATGATGAGTATAGGAAAATTGAGTATCATGTAGTAGCCTAAACCCATCAATGTCACGTTGAGCTGGGTGAATGGAATATGAATGACAGTCAGCTAATATCCTGTAATAGAAATAAAGCCATGCTTAAACGGCACCGATCGCCACTGATTGGCACTCTGGTGTTGAACATGTTGATTTAAAAAGAGACACTAAATTAGGGATCCAACACTTTTTTTCAATTTTCACCTAAAATGACACTCAAATCACCCAGGACCAAGGATATGCATATTCCATTTGAAAGGAAACACTTTGACGTTTGTGGAAATGTGAAATTAATGGAGGCGAATATAACACATTAGATCTGGTAAAAGACAATACATGTGTACCATCATCTTTGAAATGCAAGAGAAAGACCATCATGTATTATTCCAGCCCAGGCACAATTTAGATTTTGTCCACTAGATGGCAGCAGTGTATGTGCAAAGTTTTAGACTGACCCAATGCATATCTGTTGAAAATGTTGTATCAAGACTGCCCAAATGTGCTTAATTAGTTTATTAATACATTTTCAAGTTCATAATTGTGCACTCTCCTCAAACAATAGCATGGCATTATTTCACTGTTAGATTAACAAGAATTTAAGCCCATATCGGATATGTCTGTTCCCTGGGATTTTTTTTGTTACTTACAACCTCATGCTAATCACATTAGCCTACGTTAGCTCAACAGTCCCGCGGGGGGACACCGATCCCGTAGACGTTAACTGGAACAGAATTCTTTGTGACACATAGGTGTACTGTAGAAGTGTTGGCTTATTCTCAGTTTTCCCTGTGTTTTTATTATGTCCCCATAACCAGTAAAGTAACATGAATTTTATGTTTTTTTTATTTTTAATTTTTTTATTTCACCTTTATTTAACCAGGTAGGCCAGTTGAGAACACGTTTTCATTTACAACTGCGACCTGGCCAAGATAAAGCAAAGCAGTGCGACAAAAAACAACAACACAGAGTTACATATGGGATAAACAAAAGTACAGTCAATAACACAATAGAAAAATCTATATACAGTGTGTGCAACTGGAGTAAGGAGGTAAGGCAATAAATAGGCCAATAGTAGCGAAGTAATTACAATTTAGCAAATTAACACTGGAGTGATAGATGTGCAGATGATGATGTGCAAGTAGAAATACTGGTGTGCAAAAGAGAAAAAAAGTCAATAAAAACAATATGGGAATGAGGTAGGTAGTTGGGTGGGCTATGGACAGCTGCAGTGATCGGTAAGATGCTCAGATAGCTGATGCTTAAAATTAGTGAGGGAGATATAAGTCTTCAACTTCAGAAATTTTTGCCATTCGTTCCAGTCATTGGCGGAAGGAAAGGCGGCTAAAAGTGGTGTTGGCTTTGGGGATGACCTGTGAGATATACCTGCTGGAGAGTGTGCTACGAGTGGGTGTTGTTATGGGGACCAGTGAGCGGAGATAAGGCAGAGCTTTACATAGCAAAGACTTAGATGACCTGAAGCCAGTGGGTCTGGCAATGAATATGTGGCGAGGGCCTTCCGACGAGAGCACACAGGTTGCAGTAGTGGGTGGTATATCGGGCTTTGGTGACAAAACGGATGTCACTGTGATCGACTACATTCGGTTTGCTGTGTAGTGTTGGAGGCTATTTAGTAAATGACATCGCTGAAGTCGAGGATCGGTAGGATAGTCAGTTTTACAATGGTCTTTTTGGCAGCGTGAGTGAAGGAGGCTTTGTTGCAAAATAGTACGCCGATTCTAGTTTTAATTTTGGATTGGAGATGCTTAATATGAGTCTGGAAGGAGAGTTTACAGTCTAGCCAGACACCTAGGTATTTGTAGTTGTCCACATATTCTAAGTCAGAGACGTCCAGAGCAGTGATGCTAGTGGGGCAGGCGGGTGCGGGCTGCGATCGGTTGAAGAGCATGCATTTAGTTTTACTAGCGTTTAATAGCAGTTGGAGGCCACGGAAGGAGTGTTGTATGTCATTGAAGCTCATTTGGAGGTTTCTTAACACAGTGTCCAAAGAAGGGCCAGATGTATACAGAATAGTGTCGTGATTATTATTATTTGACCCTGCTGGTCATCTATGAACATTTGAACATCTTGGCCATGTTCTGTTATAATCTCCACCCAGCACAGCCAGAAGAGGACTGGCCACCCCTCATAGCCTGGTTACTCTCTAGGTTTCTTCCTAGGTTTTGGCCTTTCTAGGGAGTTTTTCCTAGCCACCGTGCTTCTACACCTGCATTGCTTGCTGTTTGGGGTTTTAGGCTGGGTTTCTGTACAGTACTTTGTGACATCAGCTGACGTAAGAAGGGCTTTAAAAATAAATTTGATTGATTGATTGGTCTGCGTAGAGGTGGATCAAGGAATCACCCTCAGCAAGAGCGACATCGTTGATATATACAGAGAAAAGAGTCGGCCCGAGAATTGAACCCTGTGGTACCCCCATAGAGACTTCCAGAGGTCCGGACAACAGGCCCTCCGATTTGACACACTGAACTCTATCTGAGAAGGAGTTGGTGAACCAGGCGAGGCAGTCATTTGAGAAACCAAGGCTGTTGAGTCTGCCGATAAGAATCCGGTGATTGACAGAGTCGAAAGCCTTGGCCAGGTCGATGAAGACGGCTGCACAGTACTGTCTTTTATCGATGGAGGTTATGATATAATTTTGTACCTTGAGCGTGGCTGAGGTGCACCCGTGACCAGCACGGAAACCGGATTGCACAGCGAAGAAGGTACGGTGGGATTCGAAATGGTCAGTGATCTATTTGTTAACTTGTCTTTCGAAGACTTGAAAGGCAGGGCAGGATGGATATAGGTCTGTAACAGTTTGGGTCTAGAGTGTCACCCCCTTTGAAGAAGGGGATGACAGCGGCAGCTTTCCAATCTTTAGGAATCTCGGACAATACGAAAGAGAGGTTGAACAGACTAGTAATAGGGGTTACAACAATGGCGGCGGATCATTTTAGAAAGAGAGGGTCCAGATTGTCTAGCCCAGCTGATTTGTACAGGTCCAGGTTTTGCAGCTCTTTCAGAACATCTGCTATCTGGATTTGGTTGAAGGAGAAGCTGGAGAGGCTTGGGCAATTTAAAGAACAACCAGGTGTCCTCTACGACGGAATGAGGTCAATATCCTTCCAGGATACCCGGGCCAGGTCGATTAGAAAGGCCTGCTCGCAGAAGTGTTTTAGGGAGCGTTTGACAGTGATGAGGGGTGGTCATTTGACCACTGCCCCTTAACGGATGCAGGCAATGAGGCAGTGATCGCTGAGATCCTGATTGAAAACAGCAGAGGTGTATTTGGAGGGCAAGTTAGTCAGGATGATATCTATGAGGGTGCCCATGTTCACGGATTTAGTGTTGTACCCGGTGGGTTCCTTAATAATTTTGTGAGATTGAGGGCATCTAGTTTAGATTGTAGGACTGCCGGGGTGTTACGCATTTCCCAGTGTAGGTCACCTAACAGAACGGACTCTGAAGATAGATGGGGCAATCAATTCACATATGGCGTCCAGGGCACAGCTGGGAGCTGAGGGGGGTCTATAACAGGCGGCAATAGGTAGAGATTTATTTCTGTAGAGATTCATTTTTAAAATTAGAAGCTCAAAACTGTTTGGGTATAGACCTGGAAAGTTTGACAGAACTTTGCGTGCTAACTCCTCTCCCATTTTATAAGTGGAAATAAAACATAGTAGCTGCAGGATGACAAAATCTTGAAACAAGATGAAAGCAACAGGCCATCCCACTGGGCACGTCAGTTCAACATCTAGTTTTGTGCCCAGTGGGATGATAGTACACATACTTTACAAACACTTTGATTTCCTCTCAGCCCTCTTCCAGGGGGACAAGCTTTAAAAGGTGCACTATGCAGAAATCCCTCCGCCATTTCCTGGTTGCAAAAATTCTAATAGTTCGCCTAATTTCAGTTTACGTGACCTAAACAAGCCAGTATTGTGTAGAGAATCGTTGTACCAAACCGAAAGTAAAAGAAGCAAAAACTAAACTTAAGAACGGGAAGCATAGAAATACCTCATATAGAACATATCTACTGCTTCTTAGACTTGCTTTCAATGAGAATGACATATCTATAACTCACATTTTCTATGTGAATTTGGTCGTGTTGCTCAAAAAGTTACATATTGTAGCTTTAAATGTGAATGACACGCATACTAACCTTTGATTCCAATCATTTGAAGGTTATTTTGCCCTGCAAGGAACTTGAAGAGCAACAGGAACATTTCAATATGCTCTAATGAAAATGGCGGTACTTTCCTTTTTTTCATTAGCTGGTTACTTTCTAACCAGCTGCAGCAAGAGCCTAGGCAATTATTTGTTTATTGTATTACTGAACTTTTGCATATAGCTCTCAATGCAACATTTGATTCATTAAAATAACCCTTAGCCTTAGCTCAGTACAAAGGGTAATATAAAAAAATATGTCTCTGTAGTTCCTCAACTGACTCCCATATATTTCCATATCCAGCCATACATTTTATTTCTGCACGAGGACCCACTGTCCTTATGTCAAAATTGTCTTTCAACTAGCAAATATATTGAAATGTTCAAACTGAAGGAATTCAGTTATTAGGAGCTCTCAGCTGCTGATATATCATTTTTAGGGGTGATCAGTGTAGGCATTAGTCAGCTTCAGGTCTTGCCTGACGACTCAAACTGAAGTCTTCCGCTGCTATATGTTCACTACATACTACAGTCTGAGATTTCCATCGTTGAAGTCCTTTCTGGTGATGTCAAAATGAGGGGTGTTGCACAAAACAAAGTCATCAGCGATTGGATCATTTCTAATCAATCAGAATATCAAAGCCAATGACGAATTTTCAAAACACTGCTTTAATCACGTGTGTACTCGCCCTGGCCCAAATAATAGGTTTCTGGTACAAAACAGAACAGTTAGAATGTGTTTGTGTTCTTGAAATCGTCGGGGAGGTACTCAGATCCAGACTCATTGTGGAGAAGAAACAACCACAACACAGTCCAAATGCATGACTCCGTTGTTGTTGTTTCATGATGGCCTTTGAAAAAACATACACGTCATGGTGGTGGTACGTGCTTACAACGCCATGGGACCAGTAGCGGTGCGTGGGTAAAATCACTGAGGAAGCTAAGCCAGTAAAAATCCATATTATAACCTATGTTGTGATAATTGCTTTGTTTGCTCTATAACCCATTTGTTCATACTCCACCGTGATATACAATAAGGCCGTGACAAAAAAAAAGACAACTGTCACACAGCGGTGGAATAAAATCAACAACACATATGCTTGTTTCATCACAAAACCGGAAAGTAAAATCTGTCCGGTGAAGTCCATAAAGCAAATATTGCATACAAACAGTTAAATCATCTGCAGCATGGTCAAGCAAGTTAATGTTTTTGACAGTTTACTAAACAACTACTGATATAGATCCACAGAGTTACCCAAGTCAGCACAAAGACAACAGCAACGCTGCCTTCGCTATTCCAGCACCATTTCAACTTAAACATTTAAACATCAAATCAACAACGCTATATATGCTTAGATTAATACACTGAAAACAAACTTAAAGATACCAAAAGCAATTTAGTCCAATCAACGTTGCTAAATATCATGTGGCTGTCCATGGTACTGATTTGTGTGTGTGTGTGTGTGTGTGTGTGTGTGCGCTCAAGTAAAACATGTTTTTGAAACACCCTACTTGTAGACTAGTTGGACGCCAATGCCATCCTCATCTCTTACATGTTAGCGAAACGGTCTATTGCTCTGTCATACAGTATGCTATTCGTTTTTCTCGTCATAGGCTACCTAGCTACAATTCTTGCTAGCCTGACTTGCAACAATGAACCAGCTAAGTTAGCTAGCCAGTTAATGTGAGCCTACATCTAGGCTACATTTTGAACTTCAATCGTCTCAGGCCAGAGGCACAACACATTAATTTATGGTTAGATCAGAATCGGCATAATCGTTGGCCTGTACAGAAAATTAAGTCAAAACACATCCAAATCCCCATCTCCATCCATGGCTTAGGAAAGGGCTGATTGTAACATTTACGCAGGGAGTCAGAAAGCAGCTGCAAAAGGTGAGTTTAATAATAATGAACATGAAGATAATACAAAACAGGAGAAGCGTGCTGAACATAACAAAAACCACTACTACCTGATGACAGAGGCTACTGAGGGCTATATGAAGGGAGAGTAATCAGCGTGGTGAGGAAGTCCACGTGTGCGTGACAATGGGGAGCAGGTGTGTACAATGATGGTTGCCAGGTGTGCACAATGTGGGTTGCCAGGTCTGGTGGTTAGTAGATTGCCGACGTTGAGCGCCGGGGGGAGGGAGCAAGAGTAAGCATGACACTGATTTAGCAAGCTAGCTACTGCAGAACATAAACACAAACAGACAAGTTTTTCTGAAAATTATGTTTTGCAAAATTATTTATTTGAAGTTTACTGCCGCCAAATCCAAACTGGCCTCCATTGGGGGACGTTTTACGACACTGGGACATCCCACAGTTGAGCTCAGCTCAACGCTGATTGGCAAATTGTTTCACAATTCATTTAGCAAGGGAGGCCAAATGCTAAGGCAGCAACATGTTATACTCTTTTGGTCATGACAGAATCAGATACATGGGCTACACAGTGCATGGCACACAGAATAGCTCCCGAGTCTCTCCACCAAGCTACATCCAGCTACAACAGGAGAGGGTGGAACACAGGTTAATCTAACCAACCCTACATGACACTGGTAGTTTCAAATGATACTGTGTTACTATTAACTTAGTAACACAACGCAATAATTTATCCTTCTGTGTCTGACTTGCAGATGCATGACTACATGTGTTGATGCTGTAATATTTCAAAGACATTGTATTAGATTGACGGTTAATACTGTTAACTACATACAGTATATATAGACATTTGCAGGAAAAGTAGGTCCTTACAGTTAGCCATCTATGTTGCAATTATAGTTCATTGCCATTTGACCAATATATAGTGTGAGAGATCTCATCTCTTTATCTCTGCAGCAGCTTGCTCTCACCCTGTCTTGGCAGCCAGGCACTGCAACAGGGTTAGGGTTAGATAGAAGCAGCTGTGCATTTATATCTTAACCAAAATGCAAGTTAGCCAGCTAATGTTAACTAGCTAGCTAAATACGTTAGCATTGTTATGAATGGCTAACGATAATTAGCAAACTAGCTAATATTAGCTAGCTAACTAACAGAGAGTTTAGCTGTCCAAAGGCTGAATTTCCACTGGTGGCTTAGCTACTTGTTCATGATGTGTTCAACAACTTTAGCTAAAGTATACAAGCTAAATTACCTGATCAGACAACATCATATTTTGATCATTTGCTATGAGTGCAGCAGCTAGTGCAATGCGATATTCAAATCATAACGGTTCAGTTGGTGAATGATTCGCAGTTGTCAAAAAAATGTTTTTATGTTTGCACATGATGTAACGTTCCTGACTTGTTTTATGTTGTTTTTGTATGTGTATATGGTCAGGGCGTGAGTTTTGGGTGGGCAGTCTATGTTTTCTGTTTCTATGTTGGTTTTGGGTTGCCTGGTATGGCTCTTAATTAGAGGCAGGTGTTTTGCGTTTTCCTCTAATTGAGAGTCATATTTAGGTAGGGTGTTCTCACTGTTTGTTTGTGGGTGATTGTCTCCTGTTTCGTCCATGTCTGTACCATACGGGACTGTTTGGCTGTTCGTTCGTTTTGATGTAGTCTGTTCCTGTCCGTGCGTTCTTCGCGTTATTTGTAAGTTCGTATTGTTCAGGTTTCGTCTACGTCGTTTTCTTGTTTTGTAATTTTGTAAGTGTTTTGTTTTCGTGTGCCGTCGTGTCAAATAAAGAGATGGCATATTTCCCTAATGCTGCGTATTGGTCCACTGATCCTTCTCTCCTCTCCTCATCTGAGGAAGAGGAGGACAACAGCCCTTACAGAATCACCCACCAACCTAGGACCAAGCGGCAAGGGAATGCTCAACAGAGCAACCAGGACTTCTGGACTTGGGAGGAGATCCTGGACGGTAGAGGACCCTGGGCTCAGCCAGGGGAATATCGCCGTCCCAAGGCGGAGTTGGAAGCAGCGAAGGCTGAGAGGCGCTGGTATGAGGAGGCAGCGCGGCGACGCGGTTGGGAGCCCGTGAGTCAGACCCAAAAATGTCTTGGGGGGGGGCACACGAGGAGTGTGGCAAAGCCGGGTAGGATACCTGAGCCAACTCCCCGTGCTTACCGTGGAGGTAGAAGGCGTCGTACTGGTAAGACACCGTGTTATGCGGTAAAGCGCACGGTGTCCCCAGTACGCGTGCTTAGCCCAGTGCGGGCTATTCCACCTTGCCGCACTGGGAGGGCTAAGTTGGGCATTGAGCCGGATGTCATGAAGCCGGCCCAACGCATCTGGCCACCAGTGCGTCTCCTCGGGCCGGCATACATGGCACCAGCCTTACAAATGGTGTCCCCGGTTTGCCAGTATAGCCCAGTGCGGGCTATTCCACCTCGCCGCACTGGCAGGGCTACGGGCACCATTCAACCTGGTAAGGTTGGGCAGGCTCGATGCTCAAGAGCACGTGTCCTCCTTCACGGTCCGGTATACCCGGTGCCACCTCCATGTACCAGTCCTCCGGTGGCAGCCCCCCGTACCAGGCTGTCTCTCCGGGTTCTCTCTCCAGCTGTTTCCTCCTCTCCAGCGCAGCCAGTGCCTATACCACGCACCAGGCTGTCTCTCCTTCTCCTCCCTACAGAGCCGTCCTGCCATGACCAGCCAGAGCCGTCCTGCCATGACCAGCCAGAGCCGTCCTGCCATGACCAGCCAGAGCCGTCCTGCCATGACCAGCCAGAGCCGTCCTGCCATGACCAGCCAGAGCCGTCCTGCCGGGACCTGCCAGAGCCGTCCAGCCGGGACCTGCCAGAGCCGTCCAGCCGGGACCTGCCAGAGCCGTCCAGCCGGGACCTGCCAGAGCCGTCCAGCCGGGACCTGCCAGAGCCGTCCAGCCGGGACTTGCCAGAGCCGTCCAGCCGGGACCTGCCAGAGTCCCTCAGCCGGGACCTGCCAGAGTCCCTCAGCCGGGACCTGCCAGAGTCCCTCAGCCGGGATCTGCCGCCCCTTGTCCCGGTGCTGCCCCTTGTCCCGGTGCTGCCCCTTGTCCCGGTGCTGGCCCTTGTCCCGGTGCTGGCCCTTGTCCCGGTGCTGGCCCTTATCCCGGTGCTGGCCCTTATCCCGGTGCTGCCCCTTGTCCCGGTGCTGCCCCTTGTCCCGGTGCTGCCCCTTATCCCGGTGCTGGCCGTTCATTTAGGGGGCTTTAGTTTGAGGGTGGTCATTGGGAGGGGAATACAGAAGCGGGGAGTGACTATGGTGGTGTGGGGACAGCGTCCGGAGCCTGAGCCACCACCGTGGTCAACTGCCCACCCAGACCCTCCCCTGGACTTTGTGCTGGTGCGCCCGGCGTTCGCACCTTGAGGGGGGGGTTCTGTAACGTTCCTGACTTGTTTTATGTTGTTTTTGTATGTGTATATGGTCAGGGCGTGAGTTTTGGGTGGGCAGTCTATGTTTTCTGTTTCTATGTTGGTTTTGGGTTGCCTGGTATGGCTCTTAATTAGAGGCAGGTGTTTTGCGTTTTCCTCTAATTGAGAGTCATATTTAGGTAGGGTGTTCTCACTGTTTGTTTGTGGGTGATTGTCTCCTGTTTCGTCCATGTCTGTACCATACGGGACTGTTTGGCTGTTCGTTCGTTTTGATGTAGTCTGTTCCTGTCCGTGAGTTCTACGTTTAGTTATGTAAGTTCATGTTCAGGTTTCGTCTACGTCGTTTTCTTGTTTTGTAATTTTGTAAGTGTTTTGTTTTCGTGTGCCGTCGTGTCAAATAAAGAGATGGCATATTTCCCTAATGCTGCGTATTGGTCCACTGATCCTTCTCTCCTCTCCTCATCTGAGGAAGAGGAGGACAACAGCCCTTACACATGACTAACCCATTCATATTCTGTAAATACCTTTAGAGCCTATTGACAATAATATGTTTTGGCAGTGGGAGTTTTGTTAAGAGCTGCGACGCTTGTTCTGAATGTTAAAACACATCGCTCATGGTACGGTTTTGGAAACATAACGAACGTACCCTTTCATATGTTTCCAACTTGATGACGAGCAGACATAGCAACATAGAATCACCAGATGTTTCAGACAGACTTGCATTGTACACCAGAGGCCCTCAAACTAGAAGGTTGCATCCTGCGGGACCTTTGGGCCCCGACAGAGATCATTGTGGCGTGGTTGGCATTTTTCATGCTGCAGGCGGGAGCCTGCGGTCACACACAGACAATTTTGGGATGATAATATTGTTTTGTCCCACAGATTATTTGGAAAAGGTCACCTTTTTGTCGCATTAGTCACACACTCTGCGCATTCACCGCTTTCCCCTACCTCTCCTCTCCTAGTTGGGCGAGCAAGATCAAGTGCTCCTATATGTGTCGTCTCAATTAAATAGAGTAGGATGCATGGGCTGAGAATCATGTGGCACCTGAAAGTTGTAATAGTAGAATGCAAAAGGTGCAATTTTGATATTGGGTAGTGTATCATCAGTTTTCATGTCAGTCATTGCCAGTAGCGGTGCGTGGTTAAAATCTCTGGGGAAGCCAAAACAGAAAAAAAGCCATAGTACAACCTATGTGTTGAGATAATTGCGTTGTTTGCTCTATAACCTGTTAGTTCATATGCCTTGCAACTGTGATAAATAGGCCTAAGGCAGAGACATTAAGAAGACACAGAATACTGTACATTCAACCTTTGTTTCATCACAAAACTAGAGAGCAACCTCTGTCTGGTGAAGTCCTATAAGCATATTGCATGTAACAAACTGTTACATGACCTACAGCATGGTCAAGCAAGTTAGTGTTTCCGACATTTTCGGACTACCAAACAACTTTTGATTTAGGACCATGGAGAGTTACCGCAAGTCGCAAAGAAATCAGGAGTTGCCTCCACTATTCCAGCACCATTTCAACTTCAACATCAACAAATGACCTATGCTTAGTCTAATACAGTGACAACTAAAAGATACCAAAAACAATTTAGTCCAATCAACATAAGCTAAATATCATGTGGCTGTCCATGGTACTGATTTCTGTGTGCAAGTAGAAAAGGCATGTTGACATAGCCTACTTGTAGAGAAACGGCAATGCCTTTCTCCTCTCTTTCATGTTGACAAAACAGTCTATTACTCGGTCATATAGTGCACGCTTTTATTTTTTGTTGTCCCAGGCTACCTCGCTAAAATGGTTGCTCGCTAGCCTAACTTCCTTTCATGAGCAATGTTAGCTAGTTAACATAAGCCTTCTACATCTAGCTACAGCACATATTGAACTTCCATCCTTTCAGTCCAGGGGCACAATGTATGAATTTATGGTTGGATCAGATCCGCCATTATAATCATTGGCCAGTAGGGAGAATTAAGTAAAACCAGAAGTGCAAATCCTTATCTCCATCCATGGCTAATTTGGGAAAGGGCCAATTTTAGCTAGCTAGCTTAAACACTGGAGGACAAAAAGACAATGAGATGCAACAATTCAAGTTCTGTGAATGACATATTTCTCTTGATGCGATAGGAGTGAAGCCAAATCCATACTGGCTTTCGTTGACTTTTTTTTTTTGCACCAGGATCATTCACAGTTGACTTCACTCAGTTTAGCTCAATGCTGATTGGCTATTATTTTATACTTTTTTTATCAAGGGAGGCCAAATGCTTGCTGGCTTCCTTTGCATTCAATGCCAAGGGCGGCAACAATGGCATATGCTTATTTTCATTTGATCCCTTTTTCGTGAAATCCAATTGGCAGTTACAGTCTTGTCCCATCAATGCAACTCCCCTATGGTCTCAGGAGGTGAAGGTCGAGAGCCATGCGTCCTCCGAAACACAACCCTGCCAAGCCGCACTGCTTCTTGGCACACTGCTCGCTTAACCCGCAAGCTAGCCACACCAATGTGTTGGAGGAAACACCCTTCAGCTGACGACCGGATTCAGCTTGCAGGCTCCCGGCCCGCCACATGGAGTCGCTAGAGCACGATTGGACAAGGAAATCAAGGCCGGCGAAACCCTGCGCCATTGTGCGCCCCCTCATGGATCTCCCGGTCACAGCTGGCTGTGACACAGCCTGGGAATGAACCCTGGTCTGTAGTGACGCCTCAATCGCAACGATGCAGAGCCTTAGACCGCTGCACCACTCAGGAGGCCATAGGAAATAAGCTTAAAAGCGGCAAAATTTTCTTTCCACCAACAAGGGCGGATGAACAGTTTGTGTCATGAACAGTGCCTCTGCCCATAGAAATAGACAGGGTGTGCGGGATGTTACCCAATGCTGGAAGAGAGGCCTGAGTGAAAACGTTTTGGAACCCCTGGTGTAGGCTATATACAGTGGGGAGAACAAGTATTTGATACACTGCCGATTTTGTAAGTTTTCCTACTTACAAAGCATGTATAGGTCTGTAATTTTTATCATAATTAATTAGCATTTTATTGCATGACATAAGTATTTGATAACCTACCAACCAGTAAGAATTCCGGCTCTCACAGACCTGTTAGTTTTTCTTTAAGAAGCCCTCCTGTTCTCCACTCATTACCTGTATTAACTGCACCTGTTTGAACTCGCTACCTGTATAAAAGACACCTGTCCACACACTCAATCAAACAGACTCCAACCTCTCCACAATGGCCAAGACCAGAGAGCTGTGTAAGGACATCAGGGATAAAATTGTAGACCTGCACAAGGCTGGGATGGGCTACAGGACAATAGGCGAAGCAGCTTGGTGAGAAGGCAACAACTGTTGGTGCAATTATTAGAAAATGGAAGAAGTTCAAGATGACGGTCAATCACCCTCGGTCTGGGGCTCCATACAAGATCTCACCTCGTGGGGCATCAATGATCATGAGGAAGGTGAGGGATCAGCCCAGAACTACACGGCAGGACCTGGTCAATGACCTGAAGAGAGCTGGGACCACAGTCTCAAAGAAAACCATTAGTAACATACTACGCCGTCATGGATTAAAATCCTGTCTGAAGTTTGCCAATGACCATCTGGATGATCCAGAGGAGGAATGGGAGAAGGTCATGTGGTCTGATGAGACAAAAATATAGCTTTTTGGTCTAAACTCCACTCGCTGTGTTTGGAGGAGGAAGAAGGATGAGTACAACCCCAAGAACACCATCCCAACCGTGAAGCATGGAGGTGGAAACATCATTCTTTGAGGATGCTTTTCTGCAAAGGGGACAGGACGACTGCACCGTATTGAGGGGAGGATGGATGGCGCCATGTATCGCGAGATCTAGGCCAACAACCTCATTCCCTCAGTAAGAGCATTGAAGATGGGTCGTGGCGGGGTCTTCCAGCATGACAACGACCCGAAACACACAGCCAGGGCAACTAAGGAGTGGCTCCGTAAGAAGCATCTCAAGGTCCTGGAGTGGCCTAGCCAGTCTCCAGACCTGAACCCAATAGAAAATCTTTGGAGGGAGCTGAAAGTCCGTATTGCCCAGCGACAGCCCCGAAACCTGAAGGATCTGGAGAAGGTCTGTATGGAGGAGTGGGCCAAAATCCCTGCTGCAGTTTGTGCAAACCTGGTCAAGTACTACAGGAAACGTATGATCTCTGTAATTGCAAACAAATGTTTCTGTACCAAATATTAAGTTCTGCTTTTCTGATGTATCAAATACTTATGTCATGCAATAAAATGCAAATTAATTACTTAAAAATCAAACAATGTGATTTTCTGGATTTTTGTTTTAGATTCCGTCTCTCACAGTTGAAGTGTACCTATGATAAAAATTACAGACCTCTACATGCTTTGTAAGTAGGAAAACCTGCAAAATCAGCAGTGTCTCAAATACTTGTTCTCCCCACTGTACATGGGTGGAGAGGCACAGGGCAGTTATCTTCCCAAGGAAATTAACTTCCTGAAATATGATTAGGCTAGAGTTTACTACATGTCCTTGAAATAAATATTGATCACCCATATTTGTCTCCTAAAAATAATCCAGGTCCTAAAAGGTGGGCTATATGCAAAACGTAGCTCAAGAGAACGTACAAGTGTTCCCTTTATCTCCAACTCTGCTCTCTTGAAATTACATCTAGCCTATTGGCTGACATAGCCCAGTAATATAGATAGCCTAATACAATCGGCCATGTGAGAATCTCTGGTAATTTAACCTATTTATTAAGTTATTTTTGCAAATATTGATATTGCCTATAGGGCGTGAAATTGCAGGGACCACGGCTGGCAAGTGAGCTGCATCACATATGCCTAAAATAACATTGCATGACTGCGGTTTGTTTTGGGGCAAGTTCTTGCCCGAGCGGGTAGGGTACAGGACAGAAGCCAGAGGGAGCTTTATGCTCTCTCAAACATCACAATACATCTGGAGGCCACTTTATGCTCTCTCAAACATTACATTTACATTTAAGTCATTTAGCAGACGCTCTTATCCAGAGCGACTTACAAATTGGTGCATTCACCTTATGATATCCAGTGGAACAACCACTTTACAATAGTGCATCTAACTCTTTTAAGGGGGGGGGGGGGGGTTAGAAGGATTACTTTATCCTATCCTAGGTATTCCTTAACATCACAATACATCTGGAGGCCATGAAGACTGATCTTGCAATGCAAATTGTGGGAAACAGTGGGGGAAGCAGTTTTTATTACTAACTACGCCTCTAACTAAAGGAGAGACCATTTAAAAAAAAAAATGAAAATACTTTATATTTACACATTAGAAAGTTATTGTAAAAGTTTATCAAGTGTTCACATAATTTGATCTTTCAAACGACTTCACCTCCCACATTTCTATATTTAGTTGTTGCTAACAGATGCTATCAAAAAGAGAAACTAAAGGCCTAATTTAACTTTTTTCAAAATGTTGATAAGAAGGCTATTATTTATGATCATATTAAAGGGGCAATCTGTAGTTCAAACAATAACAAAGCCTTTACCCTGCGACTGTTTGCTAAAAAGCTAAGGGAAGGGGCTGGAGAAATGTAACCACTCAAATTCATAAACATAGGCTGGGATCCAATCCGATCAGCGGTATATCTGAGTTATAGTGTGCCTGACATTAAAGGTAATTTCTGATTGAGCCAACATATGCAGCCTTTACCATGAATGTGGTCTTCACAATGTCGTAACATTGCCTTTAAAAGGCGCATAGCTCACAATGCATGATCGGATTGAATCCAGGCCATAGTTTTAACCATGTTTTGAGGCTACAGTTGTATGAAAATGTTTGGGCACCCCTCTGAGGCTGCATAATAAGTTACTCTATGATCACAGTGGCATGCCATTCATTTTCTAAAAAAAGCTGAGTACTGGGGTATTGTCCAGACAAAGATTTTTAGTGTAGCAATATTAAGATGTATGAAATTAAATCAGATGTGAAAAATAGGCTATGCAAAAATGTGGGCCCCTTGTCATTCTGTTGATTTGAATACCTGTAACTACTTAGCACTGATTAATTGGAACACACAATTGGTTTAGTGAGCTCATTAAGCCTTGAACTTCATAGACAAGTGCATACAATCATGAGAAAAGGTATTTTGGTGGCCAATTGCAAGTTGTTGTTCTCTTTGACTCTCCTCTGAAGAGTGGCAACATGGGGGCCTCAAAACAACTCTCAAACGACCTGAAAACAACAATTGTTCAACATTATGGTTTAGAGGAAGGCTACAAAAATCTATCGCAGAGATTTCAGCTGTCAGTGTCCACTGTGAGGAACATAGTGAGAAAATGGAAGACCACAGGCACAGTTCTTGTTAAGGCCAGAAGTGGCAGGCCAAGTAAAATATCGGAGAGGCAAAGGCGAAGGATGGTGAGAACGGTCAAAAACAGCCCACAGACCACCTCCAAAGACCTACAACATCATCTACCTGCAGATGGTGTCACTGTGCATCGTTCAACAATTCAGCGCACTTTGCACAAGGAGAAGCTGTATGGGAGAGTGATGCGGAAGAAGCCTTTTCTGCACACACGCCACAAACAGAGTCGCTTGAGGTATGCAAACGCACATTTGGGCAAGCCAGCTTCATTTTGGAATAAGGTGCTGTGGACTGATGAAACAAAGATTGAGTTATTTGTTCATAACAAGGGACGTTATGCATGGCAGCAAAAGAACACAGCGTTCCAAGAAAAACACTTGCTACCCACAGTAAAATTTGGTGGGGGTTCCATCATGCTGTGGGGCTGTGTGGCCAGTGCCGGTACTGGGAATCTTGTTAAAGTTGAGAGTCACATGGATTCCACTCAATATCAGCAGCTGGATATTTCAACAAGACAACGACGCAAAACACTGCTCAAAATCTACCCGGGCATTTATGCAGAGAAACAAGTACAATGTTCTGGAATGGCCATCCCAGTCCCCAGACCTGAATATCATTGAGAATCTGTGGGATGATTTGAAGCGGGCTGTCATTGCTCAGCAACCATCAAACCTAACTGAACTGGAGATGTTTTGTAAGGAGGAATGGTCCAAAATACCTTCATCCAGAATCCAGACACTCATTAGAGGATATGGGAAGCGTCTAGAGGCTGTTATTTTAGCAAAAGGAGGCTCTACTAAATATTGATGTGATTTTTCTATTGGGGTGCCCAAATTTATGCACCTGTCTAATTTTGTTTTGATGCATATTGCACATTTTCTGTTAATCCAATAAACCTAATTTCACTACTGAAATATTACTGTGTCCATCAGTTATTTGATAGATCAAAATGAAATTGCTGATCCAAACACCCAATTATTTATAAATGGAAATCATGGAAATTGTCAGGGTGCCCAAACTTTTTCATACGACTATATATGGTATTGTTTTCGTTAATATTGTTAACAAACATTGGATTAAAAACAAGCTTTATTTTGGGTTCTGATGAGGTATGGCAGTTGAACTAAGCTCATTGGTCGTTTATACATTATATTTTTCATGAATCAATGGGTATATATTATTAAAGGCCAAAAATGTATGTACAAATCGCAGATTGCCCCTTTAAACAGTACTTTAATAAAAAGCATTATTCGTGGTGATAGCTCGCTGCATTGTCCAACATTCGTTTTTTAAATGTGTCTTATATCTCTATATATCCTTTATATTTCAAATTGTATAGACATCTGCTGTGGGTAAAAGTATATTTTTCTGCTCATCTGTATATATACTGTATATGGCTTGTGAAAGCCATTTGTATTAGACACCATAACATGTATTACTGTGGATATACTTCTCCTTTTTCAGGCACTTTAATTTGATGTTTTTTGTTGCTTTTGACAGGTATAATTGATTATAGAATGTAACAATTTTTTATTTGATCCAGAGTTCAGGGTAAATGCATTTACCTGACACAGATTAGTTTTGCAATAAACTTATATCATATGGCACCTAAGCAATCAGACCTTTCACTGTAGTTTCCTGACAGTAATTTCTTGGCGCCAGTTTAATTATCTTAAAAGGGAAGTCGGGCCCTGCATATCTGGTGTGATGTAAAGTACATTCCTCATGAATTTATTACCATTTTTGGTCTGGGTAAGAGTTTAAACATGTGCTTTGGGCTAATACATTACTTTAGTCATTATGAAATAAGGAAGGGATATATATTAAACGGTCGCATGCTGTTTTTTTGTTTAAGTTTTGTCCTTGGGCCAACATCATCATCATCATCATCATCATCATCATCATCATCATCATCATCATCATCATCATCGTCATCGTGATCAATACATTTTTCTTCTACTTCCCTATTTTAAAAGTCCTGCCTGGCACTCACATACTACCACAGAAGCAATATTGTAAACTAAAGCACTGACAAATCCCCTTTGGTGAGAAAAATGTGCGTTTCTTGCAGCATACACTAGGGTGTTTGCTCACACATGATCTCTGTCTCCCCTGGTTTGGCACCTACTTGCTGAAACCCGAATTGCAACTCGAATGGCATACTAGTGAATTTAGAGAGTCTCTGAATATCAGCTGAGTATGCTACATGTGCGTGATGGCATGGTACAGCATGCTGTAACATCAATAGTCATGCACCAGTGGCAGATTTCATATATAGTCGAAAGTGCTCAGAAATTCCATATTCATGAAATTGCAAAATCAGCAATGTCGCTGAGTCAGCCTGGTATCAGCAGGTAAGTGTACATCTGGTACGATTTAGCAGAAATAAAGGAATCAAGAAACATGATGGTTATGTGAATAAATTGCATTCAATGTTGGGAGATTAGCTTCACACTATTAATGCCTAGAAACAGGTGTCAAAGAACATGAGGCCTAAGTGAATACATTGCATTCAATGGCGGGAAGATTGGTGTTATAATATCGATGTCCAGAGATAGGCATCATGTCTCTGAAGCCTAAGTGAACACATTACATTCAATTAGATTGAAGCATAGATATGTGTCAAGACGTAGATATGTCTCTCTCTCTATATATTATTTATTATTTGTTATTATTCACTTGTCCTATTTTGTTGCCTTACAACCTGGAATTAAAATAGATTTTTTGGGAGGTTTGTATCATTTGATTTACACAACATGTCTACCACTTTGAAGATACAAAATAGTTTTTATTGTGGAACAAACAAGAAATAAGAAAAAAGCAGAAAACCTGAGCGTGCGTAACTATAGGGTTCTCGGGGTGATGAGAGGTGTTGGGATTGAGCTTTCCTTGATGGCCAAAAAGCTCACTTTTAGACTCATCTGACCAGAGTACCTTCTTCCATATGTCTGGGGAGTCTCCCACATGCCTTTTGGCAAACACCAATCGTGTTTGCTTATTTTTTTCTTCAAGCAATGGCTTTTTTCTGGCCACTCTTCCGTAAAGCCCAGCTCTGTGGAGTGTACGGCTTAAAGTGGTCCTATGGACAGATACTCCATTCTCCGCTGTGGAGCTTTGCAGCTCCTTCAGGGTTATCTTTGGTCTCTTTGTTCCCTCTCTGATTAATGCCCTCCTTGCCTGGTCCGTGAGTTTTGGTGGGTGGCCCTCTCTTGGCAGGTTTGTTGTGGTGCCATATTCTTTCCATTTTTTAATAATGGATTTAATTTTGCTCTGTGGGATGTTCAAAGTTTCGGATATGTATTTATAACCCAATCCTGATCTGTACTTCTCCACAACTTTGTCCCTGACCTGTTTGGAGAGCTCCTTGGTCTTCATGGTGCTGCTTACTTGGTGGTGCCCCTTGCTTAGTGGTGTTGCAGACTCTGGGGCCTTTCAGAACAGCTGTATATACTGAGATCATGTGACAAAGGTTGCACCAGATCTTATTTAGGGGCTTCATAGCAAAGGGGGTGAAGACATATGCACGCACCACTTTTCAGTTTTACATTCTTTCCAATTTTTTTAAAGAAGTTTTTTTTAAATTTAATTTCACCATTGTGGACAATTTTGTGTGTCCATTACATGAAATCCGAATAAAAATATATTTAAATTACAGGTTGTAATGCAACAAAATAGGAAAAACGCCAAGGGGGATGAATACTTTTGTACAGTGGCCCATTATCAGCAACCATCACTCCTTTGTTCCAATGGCACGTTGTGTTACCTAATCCAAGTTTATAATTTTAAAAGGCTAATTGATCATTAGAAAACCCTTTTTCAATTAGGTTAGCACACCAGTCTCAATGGATGCTGGCCTTCTTGGCAGACGTGCAAAGAAAAAGCCATATCTCAGACTGGCCAATAAAAATAAAAAATTAAGATGGGCAAAAGAACAGACACTGGACCGAGGAACTCAGCATTCCAGAGTCAACTCATCACTGTTGACGTTGAAACTGGTGTTTTGAGGGTACTATTTAATGAAGCTGCCAGTTGAGGACTTGTGAGGTGTCTGTTTCTCAAACTGGACAATCTAATGTACTTGTCCTCTTTCTCAGTTGTGCACTGGGGCTTCCCACTCCTCTTTCTCTTCTGGTTAGAGACAGTTTGTGCTGTTCTGTGAAGGGAGTAGTACACAGCGTTGTACGAGATCTTAAGTTTCTTGGCAATTTCTCGCATGCAATAGCCTTCATTTCTCAGAGCAAGAATAGACTGTCGAGTTTCAGAATAAAGGTCTTTGTTTCTGGCCATTTTGAGCCTGTAATCGAACCCACAAATACTGATGCTCCAGAAACTCAACTAGTCTAAAGAAGGCCAGTTTTATTGCTTCTTTAAATCAGCATAACAGTTTTCAGCTGTGCTGACATAATTACAAAAGGGTTTTCTAATGATCAGTCAGCCTTTTCAAATTATAATATTGGATAAGCTAACACTACGTGCCATTGGAACACAGGAGTGATGTTTGCTGAATGCGCCTATGTCGATATTCCATAAAATAATCTGCCGTTTCCAGCTACAATAGTCATTTACAACATCAACAATATCTCCACTATATTTCTGATCAATTTGATGTTATTTTAATGGACAAAAATATGTACTTTTTTTTTCAAAAACAAGAAAATTTCTAAGTGACCCCAAACTTTTGAATGGTAGTGTGTGTATATATATATATATATATATATATACACACACATACATATATACATACACTGAACAAAAATATAAACGCAATATTTCCAAATATTTTACTTAGTTACAGTTTATATAAGGAAATCCTTCAATTGAAATTAATTAAGCCCTAATTTATGGGTTTCACATGACTAGGAATACAGATATGCATCTGTTGGTCACAGATACCTTAAAAAAAGGTAGGGGCGTGGATCAGAAAACCAGTCAGTATCTGATGTGACCACCATTTACCTCATGCAGCACGACACATCTCCTTCACATAGAGTTGATCAGGCTGTTAATTTTGGCCTGTGAAAGGTTGTCCCACTCTTCTTCAATGGCTGTGCAAAGTTGGTTGATATTGGCGGGAACAGGAACACGCTGTCGTACACATCAATCCAGAGCATCCCAAACAAGCTCAATAGGTGACATGTCTGGGTGTATGTAGGCCATAGAAGAACTGGGACATTTTCTGTTTCCAGGAATTGTGTACAGAACATTGGGACATTGGGACTGTGCATTATCATGCTAAAACATGAGGTGATGGTGACGGATTATTGGCAAGACAATGGGCCTCAGGATCTCGTCACGATATCTCTGGGCAATCCAGTTGCCATTGCAAAAATGCAAATGTGTTCATTGTCCGAAGCTTATGCCATGCCCATACCATAACCCCACCGCCAGCATGGGGCACTCTGTTCACAATGTTGACGTCAGCAAAATGATCGCCCACACGATGCCATACACGTGGTCTGCGGTAGTGAGGTCGGTTGGACGTCCAGCCAAATTCTCTAAAACGACGCTGGATGCAGCTTATGGTAGAGAAATTAACATTACATTCTCTGGAAACAGCTCTGGTGAACATTCCTGCAGTCAGCACACCAATTGCATGCTCCCTCAAAACTTGAGACATCTGTGGCATTGTGTTATGTGACAAAACTGCACATTTTAGAGTGGCCTTTTATTGTCCCCAGTACAAGGTGCACATGTGTAATGATCAAGCTTTTTAATCAGCTTCTTGATTTGCCACACCTGTCAGGTGGAGGATTATCTTGGCAAAGGAGAAATGTTCACTAACAGGGATGTAAGCAAATATGTGCAAAAAAAATAGATAAATAAGCTTTTGTGCGTATGGAAAAGTTATGGGATCTTTTATTTCAGCTCATGAAACATGGGACCAACACTTTACATGTTGCGTTTATATATATATATATTTATTTTTTTCTCCAGTATATATATATATATATACAGTGGGGAGAACAAGTATTTGATACACTGCCGATTTTGCAGGTTTTCCTACTTACAAAGCATGTAGAGGTCTGTAATTTTTATCATAGGTACACTTCAACTGTGAGAGACGGAATCTAAAACAAAAATCCAGAAAATCACATTGTATGATTTTTAAATAATTAATTTGCATTTTATTGCATGACATAAGTATTTGATCACCTACCAACCAGTAAGAATTCCGGCTCTCACAGACCTGTTAGTTTTTCTTTAAGAAGCCCTCCTGTTCTCCACTCATTACCTGTATTAACTGCACCTGTTTGAACTCGTTACCTGTATAAAAGACACCTGTCCACACACTCAATCAAACAGACTCCAACCTCTCCACAATGGCCAAGACCAGAGAGCTGTGTAAGGACATCAGGGATAAATTGTAGACCTGTACAAGGCTGGGATGGGCTACAGGACAATAGCCAAGCAGCTTGGTGAGAAGGCAACAACTGTTGGCACAATTATTAGAAAATGAAAGAAGTTCAAGATGACGGTCAATCACCCTCGGTCTGGGGCTCCATGCAAGATCTCACCTCGTGGGGCATCAATGATCATGAGGAATGTGAGGGATCAGCCCAGAACTACACGGCAGGACCTGGTCAATGACCTGAAGAGAGCTGGGACCACAGTCTCAAAGAAAACCATTAGTAACACACTACGCCGTCATGGATTAAAATCCTGCAGCGCACGCAAGGTCCCCCTGCTCAAGCCAGCGCATGTCCAGGCCCGTCTGAAGTTTGCCAATGACCATCTGGATGATCCAGAGGAGGAATGGGAGAAGGTCATGTGGTCTGATGAGACAAAAATAGAGCTTTTTGCTCTAAACTCCACTCGCCGTGTTTGGAGGAATAGAAGGATGAGTACAACCCCAAGAACACCATCCCAACCGTGAAGCATGGAGGTGGAAACATCATTCTTTGGGGATGCTTTTCTGCAAAGGGGACAGGACGACTGCACAATATTGAGGGGAGGATGGATGGGGCCATGTATCGCGAGATCTTGACCAACAACCTCCTTCCCTCAGTAAGAGCATTGAAGATGGGTCGTGGCTGGGTCTTCCAGCATGACAACGACCCGAAACACACAGCCAGGGCAACTAAGGAGTGGCTCCGTAAGAAGCATCTCAAGGTCCTGGAGTGGCCTAGCCAGTCTCCAGACCTGAACCCAATAGAAAATCTTTGGAGGGAGCCGAAAGTCCGTATTGCCCAGCGACAGCCCCGAAACCTGAAGGATCTGGAGAAGGTCTGTATGGAGGAGTGGGCCAAAATCCCTGCTGCAGTGTGTGCAAACCTGGTCAAGAACTACAGGAAACGTATGATCTCTGTAATTGCAAACTAAGGTTTCTGTACCAAATATTCAGTTCTGCTTTTCTGATGTATCAAATACTTATGTCATGCAATAAAATGCAAATTAATTACTTAAAAATCATACAATGTGATTTTCTGGATTTTTGTTTTAGATTCCTTCTCTCACAGTTGAAGTGTACCTATGATAAAAATTACAGACCTCTACATGCTTTGTAAGTAGGAAAACCTGCAAATGTGTCAGTGTATCAAATACTTGTTCTCCCCACTGTATATATATATATATACACACACATATATATATATATATATATATATACACACACTGAGTCAATAAAACATTAAGAACACCTGCTCTTTTCATGACAGACTGACCAGGTGAATCAGGTGAACGCTATGATCCCTTATTGAATCCACTTCAATCAGTAGAGATGAAGGGGAGGAGACAGGTTAAAGATTTTTAAGCCTTGATACAATTGAGACATCGATTGTGTACTGTATATGTGTGCCATTCCGAATGTGAATAGGCAAGACAACATATGTAAGTGCCTTTGAACAGGGTATGGTAGTAGGTGCCAGACTCACCAGTGTGTGTCATGATCTGCAACCCTGCTGGGTTTTTCACGCTCAACATTTTTCTGTTTGTTTCAAGAATGGTCCAGCACCCAAAGGACATCCAGCCAAGTTGACACAATTGTGGGAAGCATTGGAGTTAACATCGGCCCGCATCCCTGTGGAACGCTTTTGACACCTTGTAGAGTCCATGCCCCGACAAATTGAGGCTGTTTTGAAGGGGGGGGGGGGGGAGGGGGGTGCAACTCAATATTAGGAAGGTGTTCCTAATGTTTGGTATACTCAGTGTGTATACAGTGCATGCAGAAAGTATTCAGACACCTCAACATTTTCCACATTTTGTTACGTTACAGCCTTATTCTAACATTTATTAAACACATTTTTCCCTCAATCTACACACAGTACCCCATAATCACAAAGCAAAAATAGGTTTTTAGAAATGTTAGCAAATTATTTAAAAATATATATCCTGCCTCTAATGATCATCCTTGAGATGTTTCTACAACTTGATTGAAGTCCACCTGTGGTAAATTCAATTAATTGGACATGATTTTCAAAAGGCACACACCTGTCTATATAAGGTCCCACAGTTGACAGAGCAAAATCCAAGCCATGAGGTCGAAGGAATTGTCCGCAGAGCTCCGAGACAGGATTGTGTCAAAGCACAGATCTGGGGAAGGGTACCAAAAAAATTCTGCAGCATTGAAGATCCTCAAGAACACAGTGGCCTGAATAATTCTTAAATGGAAGAAGTTTGGAACCAACCAAGACTCATCCTAGAGCTGACCGGCTGGCCAAATTGAGCAATCGGGGGAGAAGGGCCTTGGTCAGGGAGGTGATTAGGAACCCGATTGTCACTCTTACAGAGCTCCAGACTTCCTCTGTGGAGATGGGAAAGCCTTCCAGAAGGACAACCATCTCTGCATTACTCCACCAATCAGGCCTTTATGGTTGAGTGGCCAGACGGAAGCCACTCCTCAGTAAAAGGCACATGACAGCCTGCTTGGAGTTTGCCAAAAGGCACCTAAAGGACTCTCAGACCATGAGAAACAAAATTATCTGGTCTGATGAAACCAAGATTGAACTCTTTGGCCTGAATGCCAAGCGTCACATCTGGAGGAAATCTACACCATCCCTATCGAGGGTAAGATGAATGGAGGAAAGTACAGAGAGATCCTTGATGAAAACCTGCTCCAGAGCGCTCAATACCTCAGACTGGGGCAAAGGTTCACTTTCCAACAGGACAACAACTCTAAGACAATGCAGGAGTTGCTTCTGGACAAGTCTCTGAATGTCTTTTGTCTTTGAGTGGCCCAGCTAGAGTCCGGACTTTAACCCAATCGAACAACTCTGGAGAGACCTGAAAATAGTTGTGCTTTGACGCATCCCATCCAACCTGACAGAGCATGAGAGGATCTGCAGAAAATAATGGGAGAAACTCCCGAAATACAGGTGTGCCAAGCTTGTAACGTCACACCCAAGAAGACTCGAGGCTCTAATCGCTGCCAAAGGTGCTTCAACACAGTACTTTTAAAGGGTCTGACTACTTATGTAAATGTCATATTTCAGTTATTTATTTGATATATACAATTTTTTTGTTTGTCATTTTGGGGTATTGTGTGTAGATTGATGACGGGGAAAAAACTATTTAATCAATTTTAGAATAAGGCTGTAACGTAACAAAACGTGGAAAAGTCAAATGGTCTGAATACTTTTCAAATGCACTGTATTCTCTAATCCCTCCCGCTCTCACTCTTTGCCTCCTGTCTTCTTGGTCTACCTCCTCTTCATCCCATCCTCCTCTTTGCCTCCCTCTGTTTCGCTCAGTCTACCTCTACTTCGTCCCCCTCCTTCTCTTCTCTCTACCTCCCCCTTCTTTCACCCCTCCCCCTCTTTCTTCCCTAATCACCCTCTCCATAACACTGCAAGATTTTCCTTATGCATTTTATCTTTTTTTTACTGCGTGAAAAACACAGAATTCTGCGTTAACGCAACCCCTAAGTTTAACTTGCTAGTTATTTAACTAAGTGGCTGAATTAATAAGCTGACAGGGCATCATATTGTCTTTGCTTCTGCCATGTTTGAGAAGTCAAAGCCCTTTGGATGAGTTATTTGTACAGCTACCACTGATTTCTTTATTTCCTTGCATTTTTTCTCCTCTCCATTCTCGGCTCGTCTTCTCCTCCCCTCTTCTCCAAGCAGATTAGGCAGTCCTGTTGCCCTAGCGACTCCAGATTCCACACAGACACAGCATGTACAGTACACATGCTGCTCCAGATTCAGTAATGTTCTTTGTTCAGACAAGCATGCATCAAAACATTCGTTCATTTGCACAATGTCTCTCATTCACATTCACTTGTAAATGTCCAAACTCCTACCTATACATGTATAATTTTATGAGCTGGATTGCCTGTATTTACAATTTATTTTTGTTTTCACTCGTTAGCATATTTACCTAGCAGCCTCTATGGAAATTCCCTATTACTTGTGCTCATTTTGTTTTTTGTTTTTTTCGGCGCCTCTGGTTTTCTAAACCGGCAATACCATAAATCCTGGATGAAAGAAGAATGGTATGACGATATGAAAATCTGGATACCGCCCAACGCTAATCAATAGTGTGAAGCTAACCTCCTGCCATTGAATGCAATGTATCTACTTAAGCATCATGTCCTTTGCAAAATCGAACAAGATGAATGCTTATCAATGATATGATGTTGGCTGAGTAACCTCTATACCATACACTGTGCTGCAATCTACAATCCATGTTCTTTTTGCCCCTGCAAGATGCAGGATCCGTGAAATGCCATTAACCTCAAATGAATAAAGGGGACGTTCATTTCTTTCTAGATGCAGCCCCTTTCACTGAAAACTAAATGGAAAAGCAAGATGAAAGCAAAGCCAAGAAAAATCTTAAATCCGGTGGGGCTAAAGAAAAAACGAATATATAACTCAAGGCAGCAGTGAGTGTCCTGTATTGAGTCTGTGCAGCCTGCAGAAAATATCTTAAGGTTTGTAGGTGCATCCTCACATTTTCACTTAAAGGCATGCTCCCCGAGACCTCTCACTTTGGGCTGGATGTGTCAATTTATAGTTCATGCATGCATAATCTATGAACAAAATTACTGTTTTACCTCAATTAGCCACAAAAGCCCTAGTTTGAAAAAGACTTTCTTTTTTTTACCTGTGTGCTGCCATTTTGCCTACTGAGGAAATCTCCACATAATTTGGTGACGTACTGCAAACTTTGCCCACGTGGGCCAATCCCTTAGTAATTTGAGTTCCAGACAGAGCTTCAGCACCTCACCATTTGAGTGACAGCTAGGAAGATGCACCTGAATCTTCATTGATGGGAGACAGACAGTAGCTAACAGTCGAGTCAAACTACATGGCTCTGGCTGTAGCTACCTATAGCAGCTAACTTATCATATTAGATTAATCAAAAAAGAAAAAGGAAAATACTCCACATAGTAGATATGTAGCTAATACAAATATTCTACTGATAAAGCTACAGGATGAGCAGTATCGTTCATAACTTCTATAATTACTCTTTGTTACTTATCATTTACATATTAGTAGCTTCCCATATAGAAGGGTTAGCTGACAACATCATAAAAAATATGTGTGCGTTTCAAAGGGGCTATAGGCTGTGTTTTATTGTAGTTCTGGATGGCCAGATAGCTAGAAACAATGACAAGATACTGCCATGAGGTAAATCGTAAGTGGCTAGTTTCAGCTCATTTGATCTTGTTCTTGATACCATGTCTTGTTTTGAGATGTTTTGACTGATGTCTCGTCTATGCTGATATGGCTAACCTACAAGTGTAACGATGTATTTGAGAGACGTGCTAATTATGCAACTGTATGTATTTTCAATAAACATTGGTGACAATTTTGTTTAGATTCATAAATCAACAATCTAACTCAACCCTGTCTGTTTTTCCCCATAGTTGCGCAATCGTCGGTTTTGTTGCTAAACAACCAACCCGTCTATTGACACTGTGCAAGGTGCTCCTTGGGGCCAGGCTCGAGCTGCCCAGGGGTGAAGTCGAACAGCTAGTGTTGGAGTAGATGATCTAGGGCCGAGGACCGAGAATGCAGGAGCAGATGATGACACAATACGAGGTGAATTTGCAATCTAACAACAGCAACGCAACATGTCAATGGATATTTCATAGGCCTACTAATTTATTATAAAATGCATAACTTGTAAACATAACTCTTTCCTACTGTAATGCAGTGATTTTCAATAGCATGAATAAACAATATGCAATATCATTCCAGTAGCCTATGAAACGTTTTCCAGCACAATAGCCTACCCTGGGGGTCTCTATATAAAGTATTCTTATATGTCGTGTCTTTGGCATCATATAAACTGAAAACTTATTTATCAAATAACTCTGTAATTATTATTACGCGATTAAACTGATTAATCATGTAACTGTAATTAACTAGGAAGTCGGGGCACCAAGGAAAATATTCAGATTATAAAGTTATAATTTTCCTAATATAACTTTCAGATATTTTAATATCTGATCAATTCGTCTTCGAATTAATGAATTATTATTTGCCTCACGTCAGTCTCACTCCAAACGTCGTAAATTGTTGGTTATCTGCACGAACGCAGTCTTCACTATGAGTCATCCATACATCAATTGTCTTAAAATATTTATTTACTAACTAAGTACTCACAGAAATGCATAACAAACAGTAGATATGGTTACAAGGAAATGATAGCGGATGTGCCCTAGTGGGCTAAACCGGCATGGCGGCTTGTTAGACAGAGTGATAATTATAACAATTGAAATGCTAATCCTTTGCACATGAACGCTCACTCATTCGGGAACAATTGCAATCAATCTCTGTTGAAAAGTTTGTTTCTGTTGGAGTTTGTCCGCTCTCTCTCCCTGTTGTGGTTAGAATGAATAGTTCAGAGTGACATTCATTCATGTCGTTATAGAATAGATGTTTCGGCGGTTGTCGGTCTTCGCGTTCAATGATACCGAATTCCTAGCTGCAGACTAGTAATTAATATTTTACATTTACATTTACATTTAAGTCATTTAGCAGACGCTCTTATCCAGAGCGACTTACAAGTTGGATATATCAAAGACTTGTTTTTATTCTGTCGGTATCGATAGTCTAAAAGTTTAACCACGTGGTATGGTTAAAAGATTCAGCCATCTACTCAAACCTTATGTTTATTGTCTCTACTCAAACCTTGGGCCTCTCGTGGTAAGCTGGTCTGCAACCTTTAGCCATCTCATAATTGAGGTAAGCTCGGTCTGGTGATAGAAAACCCGGGTGGGGGTTTTATTCGGAAGAGCAGAAAAGGGCCTGTCCCAGGACGCCAGACCATAACTGTGCTCATGGGCAGTACTCTGATTTAGTTCAACTCCAAAGGGAATTGGAGTTTCCTTCATTAAAAACCTCCAAACGACCTTCAATGCCATACAACACTCCTTCCATGGCCTCCAACTGCTCTTAAACGCTAGTAAAACTAAATGCATGCTCTTCAAACGATCGCTGCCCATACCCTCCCGCCTGACTAGCATCACTGCTCTGGACGACTCTGACCTAGAATATGTGGACAACTACAAATACCTAGGTGTCTGGCTAGACTGTAAACTCTCTTTCCAAACTCATATTAAACATCTCCAATCCAAATTTAAATCTAGAGTCAGCTTACTATTTCGCAATAAAGCTGACATACAACATAGAATGCCCACTCAGATCACACCCTGACCAAACAAAACATAGAAACATACAAAGCAAACTATGGTCAGGGCGTGACAGTACCCCCCCCCCCCACAAGGTGCGGACTCCGGCCGCAAAACCTAAACCTATAGGGGAGGGTCTGGGTGGGCATCTGTCCGCGGTGGCAGCTCTGGCGCCACTCCACCTTAGTCTTAGCCCTCTTCGTTGGCCTCTTTAGAGCGGCGACCCTCGCCTCCGACCTTGGAATGAGGACCCTAATAAAAGGCCCCACTGGACTGAGGAGCACCTCTGGACTGAGGGGCAGCTCTGGACTGAAGGGCAGCTCCGGACTGAAGGGCAGCTCCGGACTGAAGGGCAGCTCCGGACTGAAGGGCAGCTCCGGACTGAGGGGCAGCTCCGGACTGAGGGGCAGCTCCGGACTGGGGGGCAGCTCCGGACTGAGGGGCAGCTCAGGCGCCTCTGGACTGAAGGGCGCCTCTGGACTGAAGGACGGCTCAGGCGGCTCCTGACTGAAGGACGGCTCAGGCGGCTCAGGACAGACGGGCGGCTCAGGACAGACGGGCGGTTCAGGCGGCTCAGGACAAACGGGCGTCTCAGGCGGCTCAGGACAGACGGGCGTGTCAGGCGGCTCAGGAGAGACGGGCGGCTCAGGCGGCTCAGGACAGACGGGCGGCTCAGGCCTGCCGAGGCGCACTGTAGGCCTGGTGCGTGATGCCGGAATTGGTGTTACCGGGCTGGGAACACGCACCTCAGGGCGGGTGCGAGGAGAAGGAACAAGGCATACTGGACCCTGGAGGCGCACTGTAGGCCTGGTGCGTGGTGCCGGAACTGGTGGTACCGGGCTGGGAACACGCACCTCAGGGCGAGTGCGGGGAGGAGGAACAGGGCATACTGGACCCTGGAGGCGCACTGTAGGCCTGGTGCGCAGTGCTGGAACTGGAGGCCTGGTACGTGGTGGAGGCACCGGATAGACCGGACCGTGGAGGCGCACTGCAGGTCTCGAGCACCGAGCCTGCCCAACCCTACCTGGCTGAATGCTCCCCGTAGCCATGCCAGTGCGGCGAGGTGGAATAGGCCGCACTGGGCTGTGCTGGTGAACCGGGGACACCATGCGTAGGGCTGGTGCCATGTACCCCGGCCCGAGGAGAGCCGGCTTCATGGCACCTGGCTCGATGCCAACTCTAGCCCGGCCGATACGAGGCGCTGCTATGTACCGCACCGGGCTATGCAGACGTACTGGAGACATTATCTCCGCATAACACGGTGCCTGCCCGGACCATCTCTCTCCACGGTAAGCACAGGAAGTTGGCTCAGGTCTCCTACCTGACTTAGCCACACCCTGTGTGTCAGCCACACCCTGTGTGTCACCCCCCAATACATTTTTGGGGCTGCCTCTCTGGCTTCCAGCCGCACTTTCGTGCTGCTTCCTCATACCACCGCCTCTCGGCTTTAGCTGCCTCCAGCTCTTCACGAGGGTGGCGATATTCTCCAGCCTTTGCCCAGGGTCCCTTGCCGTCCAGAATCTGCTCCCAGGTCCAGGAGTCCTGCGATTTTGGCCGCTGCTGCTGCTCCCCGTTACCACGCTGCTTGGTCCTTTGGTGGTGGGTGATTCTGTAACGTTCTTCGTCGGGCGAAAGAGAGGAGGACCAAAATGCAGCGTGATGATTATCCATTTTAATAGAATACTTTAAACAACGAACAAAACCAATAAACCGACAAAAATGAACGAAGACGAAACAGTCCCGTAATGTGAACACAGAAACACAGTAACAGGAACAATCACCCACAACCCACAATACAAAACAGGCTACCTAAATAGGGTTCCCAATCAGAGACAACGACTAACACCTGCCTCTGATTGAGAACCATATCAGGCCAAACACATAGAAACAGACAAACTAGACATACAACATAGAATGCCCACTCAGATCACACCCTGACCAAACAAAACATAGAAACATACAAAGCAAACTATGGTCAGGGCGTGACAAAAGCCTCCTTCACTCACGCTGCCAAACATACCCTTGTAAAACTGACTATCCTACCGATCCTCGACTTCGGCTATGTCATTTACAAAATAGCCTCCAACACTCTACTCAGCAAACTGGATGCAGTCTATCACAGTGCCATCCGTTTTGTCACCAAAACCCCATATACCACCCACCACTGCGACCTGTACGCTCTCTTCGGCTGGCCTTCGCTACATATTTGTCGCCAGACCCACTGGCTCCAGGTCATCTATAAGTCTTTGTTAGATAAAGCGCTGCCTTATCTCAGCTCACTGGTCACCATAACAACACCCACCCTTAGCACGTGCTCCAGCAGGTATATCTCACTGGTCATCCCCAAAGCCAACACCTCGTTTGGGCGCCTTTCCTTCCAGTTCTCTGCTGCCAATGACTGGAACGAATGGCAAAAATCGCTGACTTTGGAGACTTATATCTCCCTCACTAACTTTAATCATCAGCTATCTGAGCAGCTTACCGATCGCTGCAGCTGTACACAGCCCATCTGTAAATAGCCCATCCAATCTACCTGCCTCATGCCCAAATTGTTTTTATTAACTTTTTGCTCTTTTGTACACCAGTATTTGTACTTGCGCATCATCACCTGCACATCTATCACTCCGGTGTTCATTTGCTAAATTGTAATTACTTTGCTACTATGGCCTATTTAATGCTTTTCCTCCTCACGCCATTTGCACACAATGTATATAGACTTTTTATATTGTGTTATTGACTGTATGTTTGTTTAATCCATATGTACAGTGGGGAGAACAAGTATTTGATACACTGCCGATTTTGCAGGTTTTCCTACTTACAAAGCATGTAGAGGTCTGTAATTTTTATCATAGGTACACTTCAACTGTGAGAGACGGAATCTAAAACAAAAATCCAGAAAATCACATTGTATGATTTTTAAATAATTAATTTGCATTTTATTGCATGACATAAGTATTTGATCACCTACCAACCAGTAAGAATTCCGGCTCTCACAGACCTGTTAGTTTTTCTTTAAGAAGCCCTCCTGTTCTCCACTCATTACCTGTATTAACTGCACCTGTTTGAACTCGTTACCTGTATAAAAGACACCTGTCCACACACTCAATCAAACAGATTCCAACCTCTCCACAATGGCCAAGACCAGAGAGCTGTGTAAGGACATCAGGGATAAAATTGTAGACCTGCACAAGGCTGGGATGGGCTACAGGACAATAGGCAAGCAGCTTGGTGAGAAGGAAACAACTGTTGGCGCAATTATTAGAAAATGGAAGAAGTTCAAGATGACGGTCAATCACCCTCGGTCTGGGGCTCCATGCAAGATCTCACCTCGTGGGGCATCAATGATCATGAGGAAGGTGAGGGATCAGCCCAGAACTACACGGCAGGACCTGGTCAATCACCTGAAGAGAGCTGGGACCACAGTCTCAAAGAAAACCATTAGTAACACACTACGCCGTCATGGATTAAAATCCTGCAGCGCACGCAAGGTCCCCCTGCTCAAGCCAGCGCATGTCCAGGCCTGTCTGAAGTTTGCCAATGACCATCTGGATGATCCAGAGGAGGAATGGGAGAAGGTCATGTGGTCTGATGAGACAAAAATAGAGCTTTTTGGTCTAACTCCACTCGCCATGTTTGGAGGAAGAAGAAGTATGAGTACAACCCCAAGAACACCATCCCAACCGTGAAGCATGGAGGTGGAAACATCATTCTTTGGGGATGCTTTTCTGCAAAGGGGACAGGACGACTGCACCGTATTGAGGGGGGGATGGATGGGGCCATGTATCGCGAGATCTTGGCCAACAACCTCCTTCCCTCAGTAAGAGCATTGAAGATGGGTCGTGGCTGGGTCTTCCAGCATGACAACGACACGAAGCACACAGCCATGGCAACTAAGGAGTGGCTCCGTAAGAAGCATCTCAAGGTCCTGGAGTGGCCTAGCCAGTCTCCAGACCTGAACCCAATAGAAAATCTTTGGAGGGAGCTGAAAGTCCGTATTGCCCAGCAACAGCCCCGAAACCTGAAGGATCTGGAGAAGATCTGTAGGGAGGAGTGGGCCAAAATCCCTGCTGCAGTGTGTGCAAACCTAGTCAAGAACTACAGGAAACGTATGATCTCTGTAATTGCAAACAAAGGTTTCTGTACCAAATATTAAGTTCTGCTTTTCTGATGTATCAAATACTTATGTCATGCAATAAAATGCAAATTAATTATTTAAAAATCATACAATGTGATTTTCTGGATTTTTGTTTTAGATTCCGTCTCTCACAGTTGAAGTGTACCTATGATAAAAATTACAGACCTCTACATGCTTTGTAAGTAGGAAAACCTGCAAAATCGGCAGTGTATCAAATACTTGTTCTCCCCACTGTAACTCTGTGTGGTTGTTGGTGTCACACTGCTTTGCTTTATCTTGGCCAGGTCGCAGTTATAAATGAGAACTTGTTCTCAAATGGCCTAACTGGTTAAAAAAAAATCACGTTGGCCTTTGAAAGGAGATCACTCAATCTTCTGGGACAGCGGGGCCCTCATTTATTTTTTTTATTTTTTTTATTTGACCTTTATTTAACCAGGTAGGCAAATTGAGAACACGTTCTCATTTACAATTGCGACCTGGCCAAGATAAAGCAAAGCAGTTCGACACATACAACAACACAGAGTTACACATGGAGTAAAACAAACATACATTCAATAATAGTGAAAAATAAGTCTATATACAATGTGAGCAAGTGAGGTGAGATAAGGGAGGTGAAGGCAAACAAAATATATATATATAAATAAATAAAAATATAAAAAGGCCATGGTGGCGAAGTAAATACAATATAGCAAGTAAAAAATTTAAAATAAACACTGGAATGGTTGGCGACGAGTATGAAGCGAGGGCCAGCCAACGAGAGTGTACAGGTCGCAGTGGTGGGTAGTATATGGGGCTTTGGTGACAAAACGGATGGCACTGTGATAGACTGCATCCAATTTATTGAGTAGGGTTTTGGAGGCTATTTTGTAAATGACATCACCGAAGTCGAGGATTGGTAGGATGGTCAGTTTTACAAGGGTATGTTTGGCAGCATGAGTGAAGGATGCTTTGTTGCGGAATAGGAAGCCAATTCTAGATTTAACTTTGGATTGGAGATGTTTGATGTGAGTCTGGAAGGAGAGTTTACAGTCTAACCAGACACCTAGGTATTTGTAGTTGTCCACATATTCTAAGTCAGAGCCGTCCAGAGTAGTGATGTTGGACAGGCGGGCAGGTGCAGGCAGCGATTGGTTGAAGAGCATGCATTTAGTTTTACTTGTATTTAAGAGCAATTGGAGGCCACGGAAGGAGAGTTGTATGGCATTGAAGCTCACCTGGAGGGTTGTTAACACAGTGTCAAAAGAAGGGCCAGAAGTATACAGAATAGTGTCGTCTGCGTAGAGGTGGATCAGAGAATCACCAGCAGCAAGAGCGACATCATTGATGTATACAGAGAAGAGAGTCGGTCCAAGAATTGAACCCTGTGGCACCCCCATAGAGACTGCCAGAGGCCCGGACAACAGACCCTCCGATTTGACACACTGAACTCGATCAGAGAAGTAGTTGGTGAACCAGGCGAGGCAATCATTAGAGAAACCAAGGCTGTCGAGTCTGCCGATGAGGATGTGGTGATTGACAGAGTCAAAATCCTTGGCCAGGTCAATGAATACGGCTGCACAGTATTGTTTCCTATCGATGGCGGTTAAGATATCGTTTATGACCTTGAGCATGGCTGAGGTGCACCCATGACCAGCTCTGAAACCAGATTGCATAGCGGAGAAGGTATGGTGGGATTCGAAATGGTCGGTAATCTGTTTGTTGACTTGGCTTTCGAAGACCTTAGAAAGGCAGGGTAGGATAGATATGGGTCTGTAGCTGTTAGGGTCAAGAGTATCCCCCCCTTTGAAGAGGGGGATAACCGCAGCTGCTTTCCAATCTTTGGGAATCTCAGACGACACGAAAGAGAGGTTGAAAAGGCTAGTAATAGGGGTGGCAACAATTTCAGCAGATAGTTTTAGAAAGAAAGGGTCCAGATTATCTAGCCCGGCTGATTTGTAAGGGTCCAGATTTTGCAGCTCTTTCAGAACATCAGCTGACTGTATTTGGGAGAAAGAGAAATGGGGAAGGCTTGGGCGAGTAGCAGAGGGGAGGGCAGTGCTGTTGACCGGGGTAGGGGTAGCCAGGTGGAAAGCATGGCCAGCCCTAGAAAAATGCTTATTGAAATTCTCAATTATAGTGGATTTGTCGGTGGTGACAGTGTTTCCTATCTTCAGTGCAGTTGGAAGCTGGGAGGAGGTGTTCTTATTCTCCATGGACTTTACAGTGTCCCAGAACTTTTTTGAATTTGTGTTGCAGGAAGCAAATTTCTGCTTGAAAAAGCTAGCCTTGGCTTTTCTAACTGCCTGTGTATATTGGTTTCTAGCTTCCCTGAAAAGTTGCATATCAATGCATGGCTCGTGTTGTTTTTGTTGAAGCGTGCATGAAATGCATTGAGTTTGTCTGGTAGAGAGAGTAAGAGGAAGTGGTACTGAATATAAAATAATCTCAACCCCTATTATTAGTCCATGTAATTTATTATGTGATTTGTTAAGCCAGATTTGTATTAATTTGTACACAATTAAATATATTTCAATCTTTGTTATAACTTAGTAATACAACAAAATGTGAAAAAATCCAATGGGGGAGGAAATTGTCACATATCTGAGACACACAGGAATTGTATAAGAATCATGTGTGTGTTCTCATAGAAAGTAGGCCATACCCATATAAGATTTGCTTTAAAAAATGTGTATAAATCATTTTCATATGGGACATTACAAAGTTATGACAGATTACTGCTGTCACGTCTACTCCCGCTCCCCCCCTCCAGCATTAGACGTCTCCAGTTTACCAACCATCGGTCCTGGCAACCATCATTATGTACACCTGCGCTTCATCATGAGACACACCTGGATTCCATTACCTCACTCATTAACTGCCCTTTATCTGGTACTCCCTTAGGTTGTTTCCTCAGGCAGTATTGTTTCTGTGTTTCATGTCAAGACTCTACTCTTACGTTGTATCGTTCGTTGTTATATTAAACTTACCACCTGTACCTGGTTCTTGACTCCCAGCATCTACGTTACAACTGCAGCCATAGCTTTATTGAAGTCTTGGTTTCTGATGAAAAACCAATGTTGACATTTGTGTTTGTGTTACGGCTGATTTCCTCCTCTTCGTCTGAAGAGGTGGTGTAGGGATCGGACCAAGACGCAGAGTGGAAAGTGTCCATGTTTTATTATCAAGTAAACTGAACACTACACAAAATAACAAAAGAGAATCTAACCGACAAACAGTCCCGTGTGGCACAACTACTGACACGGAAAACAAACACCCACAAAACACACGTGAAACCCAGGCTGCCTAAGTATGATTCTCAATCAGGGACAACGATTGACAGCTGCCTCTGATTGAGAATCATACCAGGCCGAACACAAAATCCCAACATAGAAAATCACACAGACAACCCACCCAACTCACGCCCTGACCAACTAAATAAATACAAAACAAGGGAAAACAGGTCAGGAACGTGACAGTTTATTTGTTATTTCAGAAGTCCACTGGTTGTTTTTTGAAAATAATGTTCCAAGAAAAAAACATTGTCTGTGTGAATAGTATTTACATTTCTACAGCTGTTGCATAATGTGCTTCTTGCTCAGTGATGGCCAAGGCCACAGGAAGGTCAGAGTGTGGTGATGTGGGGACTGGAATGTCATGACTATGTCTATCTCCTGGGGATAAAGAGCATATACAAAATCTCTTTAGCATACAGAAAAGGGTTACATGTAAAAACATTTTTGGTACCCTTTCCCAGATCTGTGCCTCGACACAATCCTGTTTCTGTGCTTTATGGACAATTCCTTCGACCTCATGGCTTGGTTATTGCTCTGACGTGCACTGTCAACTGTGGGACCTTATATAGACAGGTCTGTGCTTTTCCAAATCATGTCCAATTAATAGAATTTTGAAGTTGTAGAAACATCTCAAAGATGATCAATGGAAACAGGATACACCTGAGCTAAATTTTGAGTCTCATAGCAAAGGGTCTGAATACTTATGTAAATGTCATATCAGTTAATATTTTTTTTTAATGAAATGTCTAAACCTGTTTGTGTTTTGTCATGGGGTATTGTGTGTAGATTTATGGGAAACAAAACTATTTAATACATTTTAGAACAAGGCTGTAACATAATACATTTTTGAAAGTGAAGGGTCTGAATACTTTCCGAATGCAAGAAACGACAACATGATATACAGATGAACAATGAACCCTAATCCCAAAACATACAGTAATAGTACTAGAAATACAAAACGGATTGTCCTAGCCAGTCACCATACCTGAAATGCTGTAGTATGAATCTGCAGGTAGCTAAAGCTAACCAACTAGGTTCATTGTTAGTTAGCTAGCTAACATTAGGCTATAACTAGCAATGCAAATGGATTTCTGAGATAGATACGAAAAATATTACTACACAGATCACACACGTAATGTTGACTAGCGAGCCAGCCAGCTAATGTTAGCTACCTAGCTAACAGTACGCATTAACTTGCAATGAAAACAACTTTGTGACAAAATTACCAAATCACTAATCATGTTCTATAGCAATCACTAATCATGTTCTATAGCAATCATCAGCTCTCTCCCTTTCTGTCACGGCTGCAATCAAACGCCAGCGGCCATTCCACTGATTTCAAAACTCAGTCATTTTCTTCCGTGACAACTAAACTGTTGATGGCCATTTCTTCGCCATCACTGTCATCAAAAGACTCTATTTAAAAAATATATACATATTTAACAAGCCAAGTTAGTTAAGAACAAATTCTTATTTACAATGACGGTCTAGGAACAGTGGGTTAACTGCCTTGTTCAGGGGCAAAACGGAAGATTTTTATCTTCTCAGCTTATGGATTCAATCTAGCAACCTTTCGGTTATTGGCCCAATGCTTTAACTTCTTATGGCTGCAGGGGCAGTATTGAGTAGCTTGGATGAAAGGTGCACAGAGGTGCCCAGAGTAAACGGTCTGCTCCTCAGTCATAGTTGCGAATATATGCATAGTATTATTAGTATTGGGTAGAAAACACTCTGGCGTTTCTAAAACTGTTTGAATTATGTCTGTGAGTATAACAGAACTCATATGGCAGGCAAAATCCTGAGAAAAAATCTAAACAGGAAGTGGAAATTCTGAGGCTGGTAGATTTTCAAACAAGCTCCCACTGAAATCACAGCGAGATATGGATGAGTTTTCACTTCCTACGGCTTCCACTAGATGTCAACAGTCTGTAGAACTTTGGCTGATGACTCTACTGTGAAAGGGGGCCGGATGAGAGGAGAATTAGTCAGGTCTGCCATGAGGTGACCATTCTTTTACCATGCGCGTTCACATGAGGGAGCTCCGTTCCATCGCTCATCTGAAGTCAATGTAATGCTCCAGTTGGAACGTTATTCAAGATTTATGTTAAAAACATTGTAAAGATTGATTCAATACGTCGTTTGACATGTTTCTACGGACTGTTACGGAACTTTTGGACATTTCGTCAGGTTTTAGTGAACGCGCTTCCCTGACTTTGGATTTGTATACCAAACATGCGACAAAAATAGCTATTTGGACATAAATTATGTACATTACCGAAAAAAAAGAACATTTCTTGTGGAAGTGGGAGTCCTGGGAGTGCATTCCGACGAAGATCAGCAAAGGTAAGTGAAGATTTATAATGCTTTTTATGAGTTTTGTTGACTGCACAATTTGGGCGGGTATCTGTGTGGCTGAACGCTGTTTTCAGATGATTGAATATTGTGTTTTGCCGTAAAGCTTTTTGAAATCTGACACAGCGGTTGCATTAAGAACAAGTGTATCTTTAATTCTATGTAAAACATGTATCTTTCATCAAAGTTTATGATGATTATTTCTATTATTTGACGTGGCTCTCTGCAATTTCTCCGGATATTTTGGAGGCATTTCTGAACATGGCGCAAATGTAAACGGAGGTTTTTGGATATAAATATGAACTTAATCGAACAAGACATATGTATTGTGTAATATGAAGTCCTATGAGTGTCATCTGATGAAGATCATCAAAGGTTAGTGATTAATTTTATCTCTGTTTGTGCTTTTTGTGACTCCTCTCTTGGGCTAGAAAAATGGCAGAATTTTTCTTTGAGTTGGTGGTGACCTAACATAATCGTTTGTGGTGCTTTCGCTGAAAAGCCTATTTGAAATCGGACACTTTGGTGGGATTAACAACAAGATTACCTTTAAAATGGTATGAGATACATGTATGTTTGAGGAATTTTAATTATGAGATTTCTGTTGTTTGAATATGGCGCCCTGCACTTTCACTGGCTGTTGTCATATCGATCCTGTTAACTGGATTGCATCCATAAGAAGTTAACCACCTGCCGCCCCTAAACTGGACTCTACAATGTCTGGTTCAATGAAAAATGTTTTGACGTAAATCAGGGATTCCTTCATCGTCTAATTCGTTTTCGGAGTCAGCATCTCACTGATCTTTGTCGATAGCACCAGCTAAATTCAGGGCAGCAATGTTGTTGAGAGCAGTAGCAACACTTTTGCAGTTCTCCATGGCTACTGTATCTTTAAAAAATGCAGCGGTAGCAAGGAGTATCTGCAAATACTGAGCAGCTCATGTTATAGACAAAAGCATACTACATGGCAAACCAATCCGAATGAATCTCTCGGCATGTACAGCCCAGCCATTATCTCAGCCAAACATGGCCAGTGGGAATGTTCCTGACTTTCTCGATGGCTCAACCAACTAGTCTCGTGATTTAACAATTTTATTTGTTAAAAAGGGCTTACAAGTTTCATTATTATAAGGCACATAAGTTCACATGTTCCAAAAGGTATAGTTGAAGTCAGAAGATTACAAACACCTTAGCCAAATACATTTAAACTCAGTTTTTCACAATTCCTGACATTTAATCCTAGTCAAAATTACAGTAGCCATTACAGTAGCCAAGGTCAGTTAGGATCACCACTTTATTTTAAGAATGTGAAATGTCAGAATTATAGTGGAGTGATTTATTTCACCTTTTATTTCTTTCATCACATTCCCAGTGGGTCAGAAGTTTACATACACTAAATTAGTATTTGGTAGTATTGCCTCTAACTTGTTTAACTAGGGTCAAACGTATCGGGTATCCTTCCACAAGCTTCCCACAATAAGTTGGGTGAATTTTGGCCCATTCCTCCTGACAGAGCTGGTTTAACTGAGTCAGGGTTGTAGGCCTCCTTGCGCGCACATGCTTTTTCAGTTCTGCCCACAAATTTTCTGTAGGTTTGAGGTCAGGGCTTTGTCATGGCCACACCAATACCTTGACTTTGTTGTCCTTAAGCCATTTTGCCACAACTTTGGAAGTCTGCTTGGGGTCATTGTCCATTTGGAAGACCCATTTGCGACCAAGCTTTAACTTCCTGACTGATGTCTTGAGATGATGCTTAAACATATCCATATAATTTCCCTCCTCGTGATGCCATCTGTTTTGTGAAGTGCACCAGTCCCTCCTGCAGCAAAGCACCCCCATAACATGATGCTGCCACCCCGTGCTTCACGGTTGGGATGGTGTTCTTCGGCTTGCAAGCATCCCCCTTTTTCCTACAAACATAATGATGGTCATTATGGCCAAACAGTTTTATTTTTGTTTCATCAGACCAGAGGACATTTCTCCAAAAAGTGCAGAAAATCACATTGTATGATTTTTAAGTAATTAATTTGCATTTTATTGCATGACATAAGTATTTGATACATCAGAAAAGCAGAACTTAATATTTGGTACAGAAACCTTTGTTTGCAATTACAGAGATCATACGTTTCCTGTAGTTCTTGACTAGGTTTGCACACACTGCAGCAGGGATTTTGGCCCACTCCTCCCTACAGATCTTCTCCAGATCCTTCAGGTTTTGGGGCTGTCGCTGGGCAATACGGACTTTCAGCTCCCTCCAAAGATTTTCTATTGGGTTCAGGTCTGGAGACTGGCTAGGCCACTCCAGGACCTTGAGATGCTTCTTACGGAGCCACTCCTTAGTTGCCATGGCTGTGTGCTTCGTGTCGTTGTCATGCTGGAAGACCCAGCCACGACCCATCTTCAATGCTCTTACTGAGGGAAGGAGGTTGTTGGCCAAGATCTCGCGATACATGGCCCCATCCATCCTCCCCTCAATACGGTGCAGTCGTCCTGTCCCCTTTGCAGAAAAGCATCCCCAAAGAATGATGTTTCCACCTCCATGCTTCACGGTTGGGATGGTGTTCTTGGGGTTGTACTCATACTTCTTCTTCCTCCAAACACGGCGAGTGGAGTTAGACCAAAAAGCTCTATTTTTGTCTCATCAGACCACATGACCTTCTCCCATTCCTCCTCTGGATCATCCAGATGGTCATTGGCAAACTTCAGACAGGCCTGGACATGCACTGGCTTAAGCAGGGGGACCTTGCGTGCGCTGCAGGATTTTAATCCATGACGGCGTAGTGTGTTACTAATGGTTTTCTTTGAGACTGTGGTCCCAGCTCTCTTCAGGTGATTGACCAGGTCCTGCCGTGTAGTTCTGGGCTGATCCCTCACCTTCCTCATGATCATTGATGCCCCACGAGGTGAAATCTTGCATGGAGCCCCAGACCGAGGGTGATTGACCGTCATCTTGAACTTCTTCCATTTTCTAATAATTGCGCCAACAGTTGTTTCCTTCTCACCAAGCTGCTTGCCTATTGTCCTGTAGCCCATCCCAGCCTTGTGCAGGTCTACAATTTTATCCCTGATGTCCTTACACAGCTCTCTGGTCTTGGCCATTGTGGAGAGGTTGGAATCTGTTTGATTGAGTGTGTGGACAGGTGTCTTTTATACAGGTAACGAGTTCAAACAGGTGCAGTTAATACAGGTAATGAGTGGAGAACAGGAGGGCTTCTTAAAGAAAAACTAACAGGTCTGTGAGAGCCGGAATTCTTACTGGTTGGTAGGTGATCAAATACTTATGTCATGCAATAAAATGCAAATTAATTATTTAAAAATCATACAATGTGATTTTCTGGATTTTTGTTTTAGATTCCGTCTCTCACAGTTGAAGTGTACCTATGATAAAAATTACAGACCTCTACATGCTTTGTAAGTAGGAAAACCTGCAAAATCGGCAGTGTATCAAATACTTGTTCTCCCCACTGTATATATACACTTTTGTACCTGTTTCCTCCAGCATCTTCACAATGTCCTTTGCTGTTGTTCTGGGATTAAGTTTTACTTTTACTTTTCGCACCAAAGTACGTTCATCTCTAGGAAACAGAACGAGTCTCCTTCCTGAGCGGTATGACTGCTGCATGGTCCCATGGTGTTTATACTTGCGTACTATTGTTTGTATAGATGAACGTGGTACCTTCATGCATTTGGAAATTGCTCCCAAGGATGAACCAGACTTGTGAAGGTCTACCCTTTTTTTTCTGAGGTCTTGGCTGATTTCTTTTGATTTTCCTATGATGTCAAGCAAAGAGGCACTGAGGTGAAGGTAGTCCTTGAAATACATCCACAGGTGGACTTCCAATTGACTCAAATTATGTCAATTAGCCTATCAGAAGCTTCTAAAGCCATGACATCATTTTCTGGATTTTTCCAAGCTGTTTAAAGGCACAGTCAATTTAGTGTATGTAAAGTTCTGACCCACTGGATTTGTGATACAGTGAAATAATCTGTCTGTAAACAATTGTTGGAAAAATGACTTGTGTCATGCACAAAGTAGATGTCCTAACCGACTTACCAAAACTATAGTTTGTTGACAAGACATTTGTGGAGTGGTTGAAAAACAAGTTTTAATGACTCCAACTAAGTATATGTAAACTTCCGACTTCGACTGCACATGTCTAAGCAAAAGACTCCACTATGCAAGTAACCATTTCACTGTACCGTTTACACCTTCTGTGTCCTGTGCTAGTGACAAATAAACGTTGATTTGATATAGTATGTGTTTACCAGAGATGGTAATGTAAAACACATTTAGAAAAAATAAAACAATTACTTTTAAATGCCATTCCTGTGACGTAGTGACGTTTGGCATACGCCTAGCTTCCTGAAATGGGTCAAATTTGTTTCCTCCTGGTTTTATACTTTATCCTCTTTTACTCCTTATTGCCTGTTTAAATGGCTCTATTTATTATAATTAAAAAAATACGTTTTTGTGAAGAAATTTGTCTTTTCTAAAATTGAGTATACTTTAAATGGCGGGATGTCATTTTGCTTTGACAGCAGATGATAATCAGCTGTCCATTACAGTACCAGTCAAAAGTTTGGACACACCTACTTATTTACTATTTTCTACATTGCAGAATAATAGTGAAGACATCGAAACTATGATATAACATCTAGATTCATGTAATAATGTCACGACTTCCACCGAAGTTGGTCCCTCTCCTTGTTCGGGCGGCGTTCGGCGGTCGACGTCACCGGTCTTCTAGCCATCACCGCTCCACATTTCATTTTTCCATTTGTTTTGTCTTGTTTTCCACACACCAGGTTTACATCTCCTCATGATTACTATGTACATTTAGCCCTCTGTTCCCTCCATGTCTGTGTGGGGTATTGTTTGTCTAGGTTGGCACGCTACCGGCTGGGTTGCGCCGGGTTTTATTTGTACCCGTGATTTTGTGGCAGCCGGTACTTTGTACTTGGTTGTTGTACTTTGTGCTGCCTCACTTGTTCTTTGGGCATTTGTTTTTGTGACGCGGTTGCGTTCTGTTCTTACTATTGCCTCAGTAAAGTGTTTCTTTGTTCACTCATCTCTGCTCTCCTGCGCCTGACCTTTCATACAACAGCTACACCCACCGCATGAAAAGTAACAAAAAAAGTATAACCAAAAATCGAAATATATTTTAGATTCTTCAAAGGAGCCACGTTTGCCTTGATGACAGCTTTGCACACTCTTGGCATTCTCTCAACCAGCATCACCTGGAATGCTTTTACAAAAGTCTTGAAGGAGTTCCCACATATGCTGAGCACTTTTTGGCTGCTTTTCCTTCACTCTGTGCTCCAACTCATCCCAAACCATCTCAATTTGGTTGAGGTCAGTTGATTGTGGAGGCCAGGTCTTCTGATACAGCACTCTATCACTCTCCTTCTTGGTCAAATAGTCCTTACACAGCCTGGAGGTGTGTTGGGTCATTGTCCTGTTGAAAAACAAATTATAGTCCCACTAAGTGCAAAGCAGAGTATCGCTGCAGAATGCTGTGGTAGCCATGTTGGTTAAGTGTGCCTTGAATTCTAAATAAATCACTGACAGTGTCACCAGCAAAGCAACCACACACCATCACACCTCCTCCTCCATGATTCACGGTGAGAACCACACATGCGGAGATCATCTGTTAACTTCTTGACGCTAGTGGCCAGATTTTTTTATTTATTTTTAATAACGTTCCCAAGGTAAACGGACTATTCCTAACTACTATTATTATATAGACTATTATAACCTGAGGATTGATTATAAAAAACATTTGACATGTTTCTACGAACATTACGGATACTTTTTGGAATTTTCGTCGAACGGAACGAGGCTTTGGTTTTCTGAACATAACGCGCAACCCAAATGACGTTTTTTGATATAAAAGTAATATTTATCGAACAAAAATAACATTTATTGTGTAACTGGGAGTCTCGTGAGTGCAAACATCCGAAGATTATCAAAGGTAAGCGATCAATTTTATTGCTTTTCTGACTTTCGTGACCATGCTAATTTGGGGCTAGCTGTTCTAGCATTGATTGATACACTCACAAAAGCTTGGATTGCTTTCGCTGCAAAGCATATTTTCAAAATCTGACACGATAGGTGGATTAACAACAAGCTAAACTGTGATTTGGTATAATTCACTTGTGATTGCATGATTATAAATATTTTTTGTAATATTTTGCACCCTGCAATTCAGCGGTTGTTTAGGAAAATGATCCCGCTAAAGGGATCCGTAGCACAGAGAAGATAACGGATTCGTCTGAACATGCCGTAACTGGATCTCTAACTTTTTTGGGAAAACCCCCCACATTTCTTTAACCATCACCAATTGTACAGTGTACGATTTCTCGTATATTACAATAGATACATGACTGGTTATTTTTTCCTGACACAGTAGGTTCATGTACTTTGACATGACGCGGTCAATTTACCGCTCTATGACCATTTTTGACCTTTAATCCCAGAAAATCCCGGCATTAACTCAAAAGCGTGGAGGCCTCTACTCCATCTTGTTCCTGGGCTAACAGCCATTTGGCCAAACTCGTGCTCACCGAGTTTCGTCTTCGAACTCTTTTCCGTTTAGGAGAAATGGCCATGTCACTTTGGTGATGTTTTGTACATTTGCAATAAGCAGCCACTCGCCATCTGGTGGAATTTTCCCGAACAGCGGAAAAATGACCAACATTTTTTAATATATAAATCGGAAACCAAATGTCCGAGAGACTTCATTCGACAATTTCCCGGTAGATCTGGCCCTGGGGCACAGCCCGAGGCTTTCGGCCTATTTTAAAAACATTTGCAGACATCTAGTAAGGGAACGTACATTTGCAATATGGAGATCCTCATCAATAGTACAGCAAATGCCGATTAGTGCCCTTCTGTATGTAAGAATACTCCAGATATTTCCCTTTTCAGTGTAGGTAATCCAAAGGAACTGTTTTTTACAGAACAATTACTGAACTATTTTACTTTAAAAAATTAAAACAAAAATGTCATGAATTGTTTCTCATGCTGCATTAATGACAGATCTGAAAATTGGAACCTCAGAGTAAAAATGATTAAAGTTACAATTATTGAAATAGAGCAAACCTATTGGTTGATTCGTGGGAAACTCAAGTATCATCTTTCTACATGTTTCCAAGTTGGAAATTTCAGAGTTTCCCTGTTCTGAAATGTCATGAACGCAGCAACTGCCATTTTGCTCAATCCTTTTCCTGCTCACATGACTCCATACTTAAAGTGACAGGTATCATCATGCACGATCATCATTATTTCAACTCAATGGCATATTAATCATGGCTTGGATCATGCATGTACAGTATCAAATCAAATCAAGTGTTATTTGTCACATACACGTCTTTAGCAGATGTTATTGCGGGTGTAGCGAAATGCTTGTGCTTCTAGTTCCAACAGTGCAGCAATATCTAACAAGTAACATTAACAATTTCACAACAAATACCTAAAGCACAAATCTAAGTAAAGGAATTAAATTATGAATATGTAAATATATGGACGAGCAATGTCAGAGCGGTGTAGACTAAGATGCAGAAGATAGTATAGTACTGTATATACGTGATAGTACAGAATATACATGAGTAATGCAAGATATGTAAACGTTATTAAAGTGACATTATTAAAGTGACTAGTGTTCCATTTATTAAAGTGGCCAATGATTTCAAGTCTGTGTATATAGACAGCAGCCTGTCTGTGCTAGTGATGGCTATTTAACAGTCTGATGGCCTTGAGATAGAAGCTGTTTTTCAGTCTATCGGTCCTTACTTTGATGGACATGTATTGACCTCGCCTTCTGGATGATAGTTGGGTGAACACTCAGTGGCTCGGGTGGTTGTTGTCCTTGATTAACTTTTTGGCCTTCCTGTGACATTGGGTGCTGTAGATGTCCTGGAGGGCAGGTAGTTTGCACCCAGTGATGCGTTGTGCAGACTGCACCACCCTCTAGAGAGCCCTGCGGTTGTGGGAGATTTGCCGTACATTGTGACAGGATGCTCTCCGTTGTGCATCTGTAAAAGTTTGAGTGTTTTAGGTGACAAGACAAATTTCTTCAGCCTCCTGAGGTTGAAGAGGAGCTGTACCAGTCAAACGTTTGGAGACACCTACTCATTCATGAGTTTTTCTTTGTTTTTACTCTTTTCTACATTGTAGAATAATAGTGAAGACATCAACACTATGAAATAACACATATGGAATCATGTAGTAACCAAGAAAGCGTTAAACAAATCAAAAAATATTTGAGATTCCTCAAAGTAGCCACCATTTGCCTTGATGACAGCTTTGCACACCCTTGGCATTGTCTCAGCCAACTTCATGAGGTAGTCACCTGGAATGCATTTAAATTAACAGGTGTGCTTTGTGGAATTTATTTTGATTCTTAATGTGTTTGAGCCAGTCAGTTGTGTTGTGACAAGGTAGAGGTGGTATACAGAAACAGCCCTATTTGGTAAAAGACCAAGTCCATATTATGGCAAGAACAGCTCAAATAAGCAAAGCGAAATCCATCATCATCAAGTCCATTCTTACTTTAAGACATGAAGGTCAGTCAATACGGAACATTTCAAGAACTTTGAAAGTTTCTTCAAGTGCAGTCGCAAAAACCTTCAAGCCTTATGATGGAACTGGCTCTCATGAGGACCGCCACAGGAAAGGAAGACCCAGCGTTACCTCTGCTGCAGAGGATAAGGTCATTAGAGTTACCAGCCTCAGAAACTGAGGCCCAAATAAATGCTTCACAGAGTTCAAGTAGCAGACACATCTCATTATCAACTGTTCAGAGGAGATTGCGTAAATCAAGCCTTCGTGTTTGAATTGCTGCGAAGAAACCACTACTAAAAGACACTAATAAGAAGAAGAGACTTGCTTGGGCCAAGAAACACGAGCAATGGACATTAGACCGTTGGAAATATGTCCTTTCATCTGATGAGTCCAAATGTTTGATTCCAACCGCCGTGTTTTTGTGAAATGCAAAATAGGTTAATAAGGCGGGTTTCAGAGCTCTACGTGATTTTCTGAAATCACACACACACATACAGTCAATGGGCAGTGACACAGTGTGGGGCTTAGACACACAGAGCCTGCAATAGTTACCTGTGTTCGAACAATCAAAGAACCGTCAGACCTAGAGCTCTGAAACTTAATATACATGTTCTAGAGTTTAAGTCGGTCGTGAGTTATGTGGCTCTAGAAGGTTCTCAGGCTGAGAAACAACCTTGTACATTTGCATTGACTAAAATTCATATTGACAATCGCGAAAATGACGACATTTAGAAAGTCCCAGAGTCACAAGACTAGCTGCATTGAAACCGCCTCGGCCCATAGAGACGGACCCAAAAGTATATATATGCATATTATTAGTATATTTAGATAGAAAACAATCTGAAGTTTCTAAAACTGTTTGAATGATGTCTGTGAGAATAACAGAACTCATATGGCAGGCAAAAACCTGAGAAAAAATCCAACCAGGAAGTGGGACATTTGAGGTTTGCCTATCCAATATACAGTGTCTATGGGGTCATACTGCATTTCCTAAGGCTTCCACTAGATGTCAAAAGTCTTTAGAACCTTGTTTCAGGCATCTACTGTGAAGGATGAGGGAATGAGAGCTGTTTCAACCAGGTGTCTGGCAGTGTGCCATGAGCTCACTCAGGCGCGCCCCCGTGAGAGGTAGCTGCATTCCTTTTCGTTTCTTAAGACAAAGGAATTTTCCGGTTGAAACATTATTGAAGATTTATGTTAAAAACATCCTAAGTTGAGTTGCACCCCCTGTCTAAAGAATTCCATAGGGATGCTGGCCCATGATGACTCCAATGCTTCCCACATTTGTGTTAAGTTGGCTGGATGTTATTTGGGTGGTGGACCATTCTTGATACACACGGGATACTGTTGAGCCTGAAAAGTAGTTTGACCATATTGTCAATGTTAAGCAAGCTAGCTAACTTTATTATTTGCAAAAGTTAGCTACTGTAGCTTATCTATCTTATTGGTTGAAGAATTGTTCCAACATCAAAATCACTTGAACACAATCATGTCAGACTTCCTTATTGAGAGATTTCACACTTCTGACGAGCACGTAAAGCAGCATTAATCTCATTTTGGTTTTGTGACCTTTGAACTCTGGACTATTGAATTGACTACTGTACCTTTTAAGTTGCTTTGTGTCAAAGGTGTGTACGGGAAGTGAAGTCAGGTGCAGGAGAGCAGAGTGTAGTGAACAGGCGCACTTTAATTCCGTTCCAAAATACACAGCACATAAAAGCAATAACGTGCCAAAAACACGGAACATGATAAAAGTAAAGCGCCCGACAATAATCCACAATACCAAACAAAAAATTTCACACAGACATGATGGTAAACAGAGGGCTAAATACATGTAGAATGATTAGGGAATGAAAACCAGGTGTGTATGGGACAAGACAAAACAAATGGATATATGAAAAATGGAGCGGCGATGGCTAGAAAGCCGCTGACGTCGATCGCCGAACGCCGCCCGAACAAGGAGCGGAGCCGACTTCGGCGGAAGTCGTGACACTTTGATTGCTGGCTATAACCAATACAGAAAGCCTCACTGCATTCAATGTTGAGCTTGGTTTATTTCTGTTGCTGTTGCTATTTTGCTGCCATTTTCATTTGTAATTAAAGCGTCGTTTTGCTTTTTGCTGTGTTTTGTGCATATTCATACACTTAAGTGGGACAAAGTTCAATTACTGTTTAACAGAAGCCCCACCTTACTTTTCTTCACACGTCCTACTGTAGTCTTTGAGAGGCCTAATCATATTTGTATTAATATTTTGTTAATGTCTATAGGCTATAGAGACGCATTCAGGTAATGATTACAGTTATTTATTGTCAAACATTCTTGAATTCTATTTATTTTAAATAGTCTACTCTATTACCCTATACATCACATTCAATTACGAGATTGGATTGCACTTTTTCAAGGGTTACATTCATTTGACCTAATTCGAATGATGGTCCTAAAGCAACCCTAAAATAGGCCTAGCGACATCCCTGGTCATCACAATCAAGGAGGAACAAGGATACTCTCTCATCAAGTAGGCACTGTTCATCATTGTTTGCTGAACTCTTGTCATCTGTCAGAAACCAATACATTTCTCTCAGGAAGTAGCTGTTCACTTTGACAGCATGTGTGTATTTGTACAGGAATGCTTGTTGTATTGCTCTAGTGTGGTATGTTGGTATTTCTTTTCTCAGTGGGGAGAATACAGAAGCTTGCCTGGTCTCATGAATGCCATTGCTAAGTGAGGATACCTTCCATAAGAATGTCTGAGTGCCTAGGTAGTTACCACAGGCATACTTGTACAAAGTGAAAGTCAATGGAAGTTTCAAGTTGTCAATCCATTTCCTTCTCTGGAATCTATCTTCAGGAGCAAAGTCCAGTAGAAAGAGGGGGTGGTATTGGGGAACTTTCTCCAAAGCTTGTAACAGAGTGCTGTTACGGCTAACCGGTCCTCATGATGCTCTCACAGTGTAGCATAAAACATCCGACTCTGGTGTACGTAGGGGAGTGGGCTGTTGGTGATGTCTAATCATTGCTTGGTTCACCTTCTCGAAGTGGTATGCATAAGCTGCAATGGACTCAGTTAGACGCACCACATATTTTCTGAGATCTAATGTGTTCAAGGAATACAGGCAGTTTTAGTTGAGGTTTAAAACATAAAGCTTACAATACAATATCAGACACAGTATGTTTGACATGAATCTACAAGGAGTAGTAGTGTGCCACAAAATAAATGTATATAGAAAAATGACACAATAGCTGAGATATTGGCTGGGATATTGAGATAGAGAGCTGACTGCATTGAGCCCGAAGCTGATCTTGACTTAGTTTTGGTGCCTTGTGTCATGTTTCCTGGTATCTGTTGTAGGATCCAAGGCCTTGTGGTAATTGTAGGAATCTGTCTGGTATGGCTAAGCTAAGCCTCTCTCGCCTGATATGGTTCTCAATCAGAGGCAGGTGTTAGTCGTTGTCTCTGTTTGGGAACCATATTTAGGTAGCCTGTTTTGTCATTGTGGGTTGTGGGTGATTGTCTATGTTAGTTGCTTGTGTCAGCACATTTCTTATATAGCTTCTTGTTCGTTTATTGTTTTGTATAGTTTGTTCTGTGTTCTCTGTTTATTACATTCATGATGAACACATACCACGCTGCATATTGGTCTTCCGATCCTTCAAACTTCTCCTCCTCAGATGAGGAGGACGACGAGCGTAACAACAATACAAATTTAAAGGCCTATCACAGACTACCCTTTCAAGGAAAAATATGCTATTGGACCTAATTCGAATGATAGCGCCCCCCCCCCCTGAATAAATCAGTCAATATATTTTCTCTGTGATTTTTTGTTAACCGTTCCATCGCATCTTAAAACTCTTAACTGACGGGCACTAGCACCTGGGGGAGGCTGCTGTTGCACATGCTAGGGACTGTTTGACTTTCTTCAGCAAAGATGGCTTACAAAAATACTAGGATGGATGCAAATGTAAGTGATTATAACGTTCTAACGAATCATGCAAAAAATATACAGTTGTCAGGAATATGTTAGTTATTGTTAATGTATTTCTTTTTATCATAAAGTAAATTTTTGAAAATCGCGATTTAGCAAGCTAGCTGACATTAGCCGGTTAGCTTTATGGGTGTTGTGACATGAGTATGAAATTGGAATTCTAGTTGTTTAATGTTTTAGGGACTCCTGAAACAACCAGCAAACCAGGCTGTCGTCTTGTGAAACAGTGGATGTAAAGAATCTAGCTAGCTAAAGCATTTACTGATAATTGAATGTACAATTTTGTAAGCTTGTTTTGCTGATATTTGCCATGCAATGCAGATAGATGAAATAACATTAAAAACATAAACTCACGTAAACTCGTACATCGCCTTGGTCCATACAATTGCCCTTATTTTAGCGCCCCAAAAACGTAATACTTCCAGATCAACTGTAATGTCATTACCATTGTAAAGCACAATTTCTTCCCTTTCCAACATAATCAATTACATGACCTAAACACTGCCCGTTTCTGCATAATTCAAGCAGGCAATGAGCCCCGTCGGGTCTTTTTAAAAATGGCGGGTGGGGAAGCGAAACTAATGCGTGGTAGTGAGAAGGAGAGATGTCGTGTGGGAAAATTGCTTTTTTTCACTCGATCTGTCCAACTTATCACCTTATCGCCTCTAAAATATAAATAAAACACTATAAAGAGTTTATATAATGTGTGATTACATACCTATTTGAAGGTTTGTGTCGAATTTGAATCGGGTTTTTAAGGCGGTGCTAAAGTGATCTTAGAAGTAAACAGCGGCATTGAGAATGATGATCGCATGCAATGATGACGCAAAAAATGACTAGGTATCCCCCGTCACTTTCCATTCTTGTTTTTAAACGATGAGAGAAGTGCTACACCTGGTGGAGAGAGATTGTAAGGCATAAATAGTTGCTTTATGCGTGCTGTACGTTACGACATGACACGCCACGATGTAACGGAGGGTCCGTTTTTTCAACTTTTCTCCAATACTATAGTCATTACCATGTCGATCAACGCTTGAATAGAAACCTAGTTCACATCCCCGATTTTGAAGTCAACACAGTCGCTACAGTCCCATTAGTTTTCTTTGTAGCGTTTGAATGTTGAGGTTGCGCACATTTGTACGGAATGGGGTGAGTTTACATTAGCTATATTCTTGCTTATTGTGCAGTGGAGGATAAAAATACCCGTATGCCTATGGATGTGTAGCTAGCTATCTAGCCGATCTGTGTATGGACTCAAACGTTTGGTATACATATTAGTTCAGAACCTAGCTATGAACCTCAGCTATCATAGCCAGTCGTATCAACTTCAAAACAGCCTGAATGACATTAATGAAGCCTATGGATTGAGGAGAATATAATATAACTGTGTGCCAAGAATGCAAGTCATATATACATGTAGTTGTCACAATGCATGAGATCCCCACATTGCAGCCTGTGCATTTAATATATTCACTGATCATGTACTCTACCTTGGCAAATAAAGGTGCAGTTAGGGTATTAATTTGTTGTTCTGTTGAAAAATGTGAAACTATTATTCCGCCATTAATTTCGGTGCGGTCTCGCTTTAACGCACGCTGTATGTCGTAGTAACGTTAATTTTAAAAATCTAACACAGCGGTTGCATTAAGAACTAATGTATCTTTCATTTGCTGTCCAACCTGTATTTTTTTGTCAAGTTTATGATTAGTTATTGATTAGATTAGGTGCCTCTCCCAAGATTTCTCCCGACATTTTGTCTGTTGTTTGGCTACTATTTATATTGTATAACCACGATTTGTGCCGCTAAATATGCACATTTTCGAACAAACCATATATGTATTGTGTAATTTGATGTTATAGGACTGTCATCTGAAGAAGTTTGAGAAGGTTAGTGAAAAATTAATATCTTTTGCTGGTTTATTCGTTATCACTACTGTTGGCTTGAATCAATGCTGTTGTGTGGTTGGCTATTGCAGTAAGCTAATATAATGCTATATTGTGTTTTCGCTGTAAAACACTTACAAAATCTGAAATATTGGCTGGATTCACAAGATCTTTGTCTTTCATTTGCTGTACACTGTGTATTTTTCATAAATGTTTTATGATGAGTATTTAGGTAATTCACGTTGCTCTCTGTAGTTATTCTAGTTGCTTTGGTGAGAGTTGTGATGGTGGCTGCAATGTAAAACTATGATTTATACCTGAAATATGCACATTTTGCGAACAAAACATATGCTATACAATAAATATGTTATCAGACTGTCATCTGATGAAGTTGTTTCTTGGTTATTGACTATTTATATCTTTATTTGGTCGAATTTGTGATAGCTACCTATGCAGTAAAAAAATGGTGGAAAAAAAAGTTGGCTCTTTTGCACCATTTTCTCCCTGCATAGGTAAACATCACTAATTCGACCAAATAAAGATATAAATAGCCACTAACCAAGAAAAAACTTCATCAGATGACAGTCTGATAACATATTTATTGTATAGCATATGTTTTGTTAGAAAAATGTGCATATTTCAGGTATAAATCATAGTTTACCATTGCAGCCACCATCACCAACTCTCACCGAAGCGACTAGAATAACTACAGAGAGCAACGTGTATTACCCTATTACTCATCATAAAACATTTCTTAAAAATACACAGCGTACAGCAATTGAAAGACACAGATCTTGTGAATCCAGACAATATTTCAGATTTTCTAAGTGTTTTACAGCGAAAACACAATATAACGTTATATTAGCTTAGCACAATAGCGAACATCACACCAGCATTGATTCAAGGCAAAAATAGCTATAACGTATAAACCACCAAAATATATTAATTTTTTCACTAACCTTCTCAGAATTCTTCAGATGACAGTCCTGTAACATCATATTACACAATTCATATAGAGTTTGTTCGAAAATGTGCATATTTAGCGGCACAAATCGTGCTTATACATTGAGAATAGTGTCCAAAATCTCAAGCAATCTTTCCGGCGCCATCTTGGAACGGCACCTATACTTATCGAACACTATTCATAAACTTGACAAAAAAAATACAGGTTGGACAGCAATTGAAAGACAAATTAGTTCTTAATGCAATCGCTGAATTACATTTTTAAAATTAACCTTACTGCGCAATACAGGGTCTGATAACGCAAGGCTACACTGCAAGAAATGGCGTCTCATGCATTTTACTTTTTTCAACAGAACAATGAATTATCAGCATAAATAGTTCTTACTTTTCGATGAACTCTCATCAGAATCTTAGGATAGGTGTCCTTTGTCCAAAAGAATCGTTGCTAGGTTGGAGAACGTCGTCTTCAGAGTTGCAATTAGCAGTAAACATTAGCACGAAAGAGAGAGATACCCAAGTTCCTACAGCGCCAAGGAAATAAATACCCGAAAATTGCAATATACTGACATAAACTGATATAATTCGGTTCAAAATAACAAGATTATGATGTCTTTAAAGCCTATATCGAATAAAAACATGACCGGAATTATCTAAGGAGCTAAAACCAGAACTTCTACAACGACATGCCAAGCTCCTCTTTGCGCCCGAGCGAAGATCCAAAAGAACGGCCACCGTGATTCCAATCAATTTATAACCTTTGGGAACTACGCAGAAACTCCATTTCAAGTCTCCCTATTCGCTGACACCCAGGGGAAGGCGTATGCAGTGCATCTCAACCAATAGAGGACAGGCAAATTAATACACAGGTCTCAGAACAGCCAGTAAAATTCTGCATTCTGACATACACATAGGAAAATTGCTCTAAGTCGAGTTCTGTTTCACCCACAGATATAATTCAAACGGTTTTAGAAACTAGAGAGTGTTTTCTATCCAATAGTAATAATAATATGCATATTGTACGAGCAAGAATTGAGTAAGAGGCAGTTTAATTTGAAAACGAATTTGTACTATGTCGAAATGGCACCCCCCTAGTGGCAAGAAGTTAATAACCTTTCACGAGTCACAAACCCGGATCCGGGATCCCCACCATCACAAAAGCTGACTAGCATAGCCTAGCCTAAAGTTACAGGGATATCATAAAATAAAATGTTCATGAAATATCAAGTCCAAGACACCAAATGAAAGATACAGATCTTGTGATTCAAGCCATCATCTCTGATTTTTTAAATGTTTTACAGGGAAGACACAATATGTAAATCTATTAGCTAACCACGTTAGCAAAAGACACCACTTTTTTTAATCCACCATTTTTTTTACTGCATCAATAGCTATCACAAATTCGACCAAATAAAGATATAAATAGCCACTAACCAAGAAACAATTCTCATCAGATGACAGTCTGATAACATATTTATTGTATAGCATAGGTTTTGTTAGAAAAATGTGCATATTTCAGGTATAAATCATAGTTTACAATTGCAGCCCCCATTACAACTATCACTAAAATGACTAGAATAACTACAGAGACCATCGTGTATTAGCTATAGAACAGGGTTCCCCAACTGGTGGCCCGCAGGCTAAATTTGGCCCGCAGGTGATTTTATTTGCCCCCCCAACCCTCCGCCCCCAAGTTTTCTGAGCAAAATAAAGTGTTTATTATTGGCTAATTACTCATCATAAAACATTTCTTAAAAATACACAGCGTACAGCAGATGAAAGACACAGATCATGTGAATATAGCCAATATGTCAGATTTTCTAAGTGTTTTACAGTGAAAACACAATATAGCGTTATCTTAGCTTACTACAAGTCAGTCACACAGTAGCATTGATTCATGCCAAAAATAGCAATAACGTTATAAACCACCAAACGCTATTAATTTTTTCACTAACCTTCTCAGAATTCTTCAGATGACAGTCCTGTAACATCATATTACACAATGCATATAGTTTGTTCGAAAATGTGCATATTTAGCCGCACAATTCGTGGTTACACAACGTGTTTAGTGGGCAAAAAATCAAGCAATCTGTCCGGCGCCATTTTGGAAAGGCACCTAATCTTATCGAAAACTATTCATAAACTTGACTAAAAAAATACAGGTTGGACAGCATTTGAAAGAGAAATTAGTTCTTAATGCAATCGCTGAATTACATTTTTAAAATTAACCTTACTGAGCAATACTGGGTACAATACAGGGTGCGATAGCGCAACGCTACATGGAAAATAATGGCGTCTAATACATTTTTCTTTTTCAACAGAACAACGTTTTATCAGCATAAATAGTACCTACTATTAGCTGAACTCCCATCAGAATCTTGTGAAAGGTGTCCGTTGGCCAAAATAATCGTTGCTGGGTTGGAGAATGTTTCCCTCGACGTTGCAATTAGCAGTACAGAATGGCATTCGAGAGAGAGACACCCACGTTTCTACAGCGCCATGGAAATAAATACCTGAAAATCGCAATATACTGACCTAAACTGGTATAATTCGGTTCAAAATAACAAGATTATGATGTCTTTAAAGCCTATAGCGAATAAAAACAGAGCCGGATACTTCTAGGAGCTAAAACCAGACGTTCTAAAAAGACATGCCAAGACCCTCTTTGCGTCAGCGCGAAGTCCCGAAAGGTCGGACACCTCGGTTCCAATCAATTTAAAAACTTTGGGAAATACGTAGGAACGTCATTTCAACTCTCCCTATTCGCTAACAGCCAGGGGAAGGCGTATGCAGTGCATCTCAACCAATAGAAGACAGGCAAAGTTAAAGACAGGTCTCAAAGCAGATGATAAAATTTCCCATTCTCACACAGACATAGGAAAAGTGCTCTAGGTCGAGTTCTGTTTCACTTACAGACATAATTCCAACGGTTTTAGAAACTAGAGAGAGTTTTCTATCCAATAGTAAGAATAATATGCATATTGTACGAGCAAGAATTGAGTAGGAGACCGTTTACATTGGATACACATTTGTGCTATGTCGAAATAGCACCCCTCTAGTGGCAAGAAGTTAATAGCACAGGCAGGGAGCCCAGCCAACAGCGAGTTGCAGTAATCCAGACGGGAGATGACAAGTGCCTGGATTAGGACCTGCGCCGCTTCCTGTGTGAGGCAGGGTCGTACTCTGCGAATGTTGTAGAGCATGAACAGGAACGGGTCACCGCCTTGATGTTAGTTGAGAACGACAGGGTGTTGTCCAGGATCACGCCAAGGTTCTTAGCACTCTGGGAGGAGGACACAATGGAGTTGTCAACCGTGATGGCGAGATCATGGAACGGGCAGTCCTTCCCCGGGAGGAAGAGCAGCTCCGTCTTGCCGAGGTTCAGCTTGAGGTGGTGATCCGTTATCCACACTGATATGTCTGCCAGACATGCAGAGATGCGATTCGCCACCTGGTTATCAGAAGGGGGAAAGGAGAAGATTAATTGTGTGTCATCTGCATAGCAATGATAGGAGAGACCATGTGAGGATATGACAGAGCCAAGTGACTTGGTGTATAGCGAGAATAGGAGAGGGCCTAGAACAGAGCCCTGGGGGACACCAGTGGTGAGAGCACGTGGTGCGGAGACAGATTCTCGCCACGCCACCTGGTAGGAGCGACCTGTCAGGTAGGACGCAATCCAAGCGTGGGCCGCGCCGGAGATGCCCAACTCGGAGAGGGTGGAGAGGAGGATCTGATGGTTCACAGTATCAAAGGCATCCGATAGGTCTAGAAGGATGAGACCAGAGGAGAGAGAGTTAGCTTTAGCAGTGCGGAGCGCCTCCGTGACACAGAGAAGAGCAGTCTCAGTTGAATGACTAGTCTTGAAACCTGACTGATTTGGATCAAGAAGGTCATTCTGAGAGATATAGCAGGAGAGCTGGCCAAGGACGGCACATTCAAGAGTTTTGGAGAGAAAAGAAAGAAGGGATACTGGTCTGTAGTTGTTGACATCGGAGGGATCGAGTGTAGGTTTTTTCAGAAGGGGTGCAACTCTCGCTCTCTTGAAGACGGAAGGGACGTAGCCAGCGGTCAAGGATGAGTTGATGAGCGAGGTGAGGTAAGGGAGAAGGTCTCCAGAAATGGTCTGGAGAAGAGAGGAGGGGATAGGGTCAAGCGGTTAGGTTGTTGGGCGGCCGGCCGTCACAAGACGCGAGATTTCATCTGGAGAGAGAGGGGAGAAAGAGGTCAAAGCACAGGGTAGGGCAGTGTGAGCAGAACCAGCGGTGTCGTTTGACTTAGCAAACGAGGATCGGATGTCGTCGACCTTCTTTTCAAAATGGTTGACGAAGTCATCCGCAGAGAGGGAGGAGGGGGGGAGGGGGAGGAGGATTCAGGAGGGAGGAGAAGGTGGCAAAGAGCTTCCTAGGGTTAGAGGCAGATGCTTGGAATTTAGAGTGGTAGAAAGTGGCTTTAGCAGCAGAGACAGAAGAGGAGAATGTAGAGAGGAGGGAGTGAAAGGATGCCAGGTCCGCAGGGAGGCGAGTTTTCCTCCATTTCCGCTCGGCTGCCCGGAGCCCTGTTCTGTGAGCTCGCAATGAGTCGTCGAGCCACGGAGCAGGAGGGGAGGACCGAGCCGGCCTGGAGGATAGGGGACATAGAGAGTCAAAGGATGCAGAAAGGGAGGAGAGGAGGGTTGAGGAGGCAGAATCAGGAGATAGGTTGGAGAAGGTTTGAGCAGAGGGAAGAGATGATAGGATGGAAGAGGAGAGAGTAGCGGGGGAGAGAGAGCGAAGGTTGGGACGGCGCGATACCATCCGAGTAGGGGCAGTGTGGGAAGTGTTGGATGAGAGCGAGAGGGAAAAGGATACAAGGTAGTGGTCGGAGACTTGGAGGGGAGTTGCAATGAGATTAGTGGAAGAACAGCATCTAGTAAAGATGAGGTCAAGCGTATTGCCTGCCTTGTGAGTAGGGGGGGAAGGTGAGAGGGTGAGGTCAAAAGAGGAGAGGAGTGGAAAGAAGGAGGCAGAGAGGAATGAGTCAAAGGTAGACGTGGGGAGTTAAAGTCACCCAGAACTGTGAGAGGTGAGCCATCCTCAGGAAAGGAACTTATCAAGGCGTCAAGCTCATTGATGAACTCTCCAAGGGAACCTGGAGGGCGATAAATGATAAGGATGTTAAGCTTGAAAGGGCTGGTAACTGTGACAGCATGGAATTCAAAGGAGGCGATAGACAGATGGGTCAGGGGAGAAAGAGAGAATGTCCACTTGGGAGAGATGAGGATCCCAGTGCCACCACCCCGCTGACCAGAAGCTCTCGGGGTGTGCGAGAACACGTGGGCAGACGAGGAGAGAGCAGTAGGAGTAGCAGTGTTATCTGTGGTAATCCATGTTTCCGTCAGTGCCAAGAAGTCGAGGGACTGGAGGGAAGCATAGGCTGAGATGAACTCTGCCTTGTTGGCCGCAGATCGGCAGTTCCAGAGGCTGCCGGAGACCTGGAACTCCACGTGGGTCGTGCGCGCTGGGACCACCAGGTTAGAGTGGCAGCGGCCACGCGGTGTGAAGCGTTTGTATGGTCTGTGCAGAGAGGAGAGAAGAGGGATAGACAGACACATAGTTGACAGGCTACAGAAGAGGCTACGCTAATGCAAAGGAGATTGGAATGACAAGTGGACTACACGTCTCGAATGTTCAGAAAGTTAAGCTTACGTTGCAAAAAATCTTATTGACTAAAATGATACAGTACTGCTGGCTGGTGAAGTAGGCTAGCTAGCAGTGGCTGCGTTGTTGACTTTGTTTGAAAGTGTAGCTGGCTAGGTAACCTCGATAACCTCGATAATTACTCTAAACTACACAATTATCTTGGATACAAAGACAGCAAAGACAACTATGTAGCTAGCTAACACTACACTAATCAAGTCGTTCCGTTGTAATGTGATAGTTTCTACAGTGTTGCTATTCGGTAGAAGTTGGCTAGCTGGCTAGCTAGCTAGCAGTGTTGACTACGTTAGAAGGATGAAAATAGCTGGCTAGCTAACCTCGATAATTACTCTAAACTACACAATTATCTTTGATACAAAGACGGCTATGTAGCTAGCTAAGAAAAAATTGCTAAGATCAAACAAATCAAACCGTTGTACTGTAATGAATGAAATGAAATGTAATACTACCTGTGGAGCGAAGCGAAATGCGACTACTCGCTCCAACACAGAAGTCAATCACACTTCTGTGAAATCAAACTGTCCACTTAGGAAGCAACACTGATTGACAATAAATTTCACATGCTGTTGTGCAAATGGAATAGACAACAGGTGGAAATTATAGGCAATTAGCAAGACACCCCCAATAAAGGAGTGGTTCTGCAGGTGGTGACCACAGACCACTTCTCAGTTCCTATGCTTCCTGGCTGATGTTTTGGTCACTTTTGAATGCTGGCGGTGCTTTCACTCTAGTGGTAGCATGAGACGGAGTCTACAACCCACAAAAGTGGCTCAGGTAATGCAGCTCATCCAGGATGGCACATCAATGCGAGCTTTGGCAAGAAGGTTTGCTGTGTCTGTCAGTGTAGTGTCCAGAGCATGGAGGCGCTACCAGGAGACAGGCCAGTACATCAGGAGACGTGGAGGAGGCCGTAGGAGGGCAACAACCCAGCAGCAGGACCGCTACCTCCGCCTTTGTGCAAGGAGGAGCACTGCCAGAGCCCTGCAAAATGACCTCCAGTAGGCCACAAATGTGCATGTGTCTGCTCAAACGGTCAGAAACAGACTCCATGAGGGTGGTATGAGGGCCCGACGTCCACAGGTGGGGGTTGTGCTTACAGCCCAACACCGTGCAGGACGTTTGGCATTTGCCAGAGAACACCAAGATTGGCAAATTCGCCACTGGCGCCCTGTGCTCTTCACAGATGAAAGCAGGTTCACACTGAGCACATGTGACAGACGTGACAGAGTCTGGAGACGCCGTAGAGAATGTTATGCTGCCTGCCACATCCTCCAGCATGACCGGTTTGGAGGTGGGTCAGTCATGGTGTGGGGTGGCATTTCTTTGGGGGACCGCACAGCCCTCCATGTGCTTACCAGAGGTAGCCTGACTGCCATTAGGTACCGAGATGAGATCCTCAGACCCCTTGTGAGACCATATGCTGGTGCGGTTGGCCCTGGGTTCCTCCTAATGCAAGACATTGCTAGACCTCATGTGGCTGGAGTGTGTCAGCAGTTCCTGCAAGAGGAAGGCATTGATGCTATGGACTGGCCCGCCCGTTCCCCAGACCTGAATGCAATTGAGCACATCTGGGACATCATGTCTCGCTCCATCCACCAACGCCACGTTGCACCACAAACTGTCCAGGAGTTGGCGGATGCTTTAGTCCAGGTCTGGGAGGACATACCTCAGGAGACCATCCGCCACCTCATCAGGAGCATGCCCAGGCGTTGTAGGGAGGTCATACAGGCACGTGGAGGCCACACACACTACTGAGCCTCATTTTGACTTGTTTTAAGGACATCACATCAAAGTTGGATCAGCCTGTAGTGTGGTTTTCCACTTTAATTTTGAGTGTGACTCCAAATCCAGACCTCCATGGGTTGATAAATTTGATTTCCACTGATCATTGTTGTGTGATTTTGTTGTCAGCACATTCAACTATGTAAAGAAAAAAGTATTTAATAAGAATATTTCATTCATTCAGATCTAGGATGTGTTATTTTAGTGTTCCCTTTATTTTTTTGAGCAGTGTATAAATATTCACTTACTTTTGATGATCTGCATCAGAATACACTCCCAAGAATCGCAGTTCCACAATAAATGCTTGTTTTGTTCGATAATGTCAATCATTTATGTCCAATAGCTTCTTCTGTTAGGGCGTTTGGTAAACAATCCAAAAGCGCAATCTGGTCCATTCGGACGAAACGTTCAAAAAGTTATATTACAGGTTGACGAAACTTGTCAAACTAAGTATAGAATCAATCTTTAAGATGTTTTTGTCATAAAAGTTCAATACTGTTCCAACTGGAGAATTCCATTGTCTGTAGAATTGCACTGGAACGAGAGCAACCTCTCAAGTGAAAGCACATGACTGAGAACGAGGCTGTAGGCAGACCCCTTAGTTAAACAGCTCCCATCCGGCCCCCCTTCACATGAGCAGCCTGAAACCACGTTCTAAAGACGGTTGACATCTTAAATAACCCATATCCCACTGTGTATTCGATAGGGGTGAGTTCAAAAACTACAAACCTCAGATTTCACACTTCCTGTTTGGATTTTTTCTCAGGTTCTTGCCTGCCATATGAGTTCTGTTATACTCAGACATAATTCAAACAGTTTTAGAAACTTCAGAGTGTTTTCTATCCAATACTAATAAGCATATATTAGCATCTGGGACTGAGTAGGAGGCAGTTCACTCTGGGCATGCTATTCATCCAAAAGTGAAAATGCTGCCCCTTATCCCAAACAAGTTAATAATACTTCCTGTTGACCTGACCAAGTGACCTCTCACCTCTGATCATGCTGTGCCCTCTATGTAGCTAGTTCAGATGTGGGAGGGGTTCACCGACACAGCTGATATACAGTGAGGGAAAAAAGTATTTGATCCCCTGCTGATTTTGTACGTTTGCCCACTGACAAAGAAATGATCAGTCTATAACTTTAATGGTAGGTTTATTTGAACAGTGAGAGACAGAATATCAACAAAAAAATCCAGAAAAACGCATGTCAAAAATGTTATTAATTGATTTGCATTTTAATGAGGGAAATAAGTATTTGACCCCTCTGCAAAACATGACTTAGTACTTGGTGGCAAAACCCTTGTTGGCAATCACAGAGGTCAGACGTTTCTTGTAGTTGGCCACCAGGTTTGCACACATCTCAGGAGGGATTTTGTCCCACTCCTCTTTGCAGATCTTCTTCAAGTCATTAAGGTTTCGAGGCTGACGTTTGGCAACTCGAACCTTCAGCTCCCTCCACAGATTTTCTATGGGATTAAGGTCTGGAGACTGGCTAGGCCACTCCAGGACCTTAATGTGCTTCTTCTTGAGCCACTCCTTTGTTGCCTTGGCCGTGTGTTTTGGGTCATTGTCATGCTGGAATACCCATCCACGACCCATTTTCAATACCCTGGCTGAGGGAAGGAGGTTTTCACCCAAGATTTGACGGTACATGGCCCCGTCCATCGTCCCTTTGATGCGGTGAAGTTGTCCTGTCCCTTTAGCAGAAAAACACCCCCAAAGCATAATGTTTCCACCTCCATGTTTGACGGTGGGGATGGTTTCTTGGGGTCATAGGCAGCATTCCTCCTCCTCCAAACACGGCAAGTTGGGTTGATGCCAAAGAACTCAATTTTGGTCTCATCTGACCACAACACGTTCACCCAGTTGTCCTCTGAATCATTCAGATGTTCATTGGCAAACTTCAGACGGGCATGTATATGTGCTTTCTTGAGCAGGGGGACCTTGCGGGCGCTGCAGGATTTCAGTCCTTCACGGCATAGTGTGTTACCAATTGTTTTCTTGATGACTATGGTCCCAGCTGCCTTGAGATCATTGACAAGATCCTCCTGTGTAGTTCTGGGCTGATTCCTCACCGTTCTCATGATCATTGCAACTCCACGAGGTGAGATCTTGCATGGAGCCCCAGGCTGAGGGAGATTGACAGTTCTTTTGTGTTTCTTCCATTTGCGAATAATCACAGAAACTGTTGTCACCTTCTCACCAAGCTGCTTGGCGATGGTCTTGTAGCCCATTCCAGCCTTGTGTAGGTCTACAATCTTGTCCCTGACATCCTTGGAGAGCTCTTTGGTCTTGGCCATGGTGGAGAGTTTGGAATCTGATTGATTGATTGCTTCTGTGGACAAGTGTCTTTTATATAGGTAAGAAACTGAGATTAGGAGCACTCCCTTTAAGAGTGTGCTCCTAATCTCCGTTCGTTACCTGTATGAAAGACACCTGGGAGCCAGAAATCTTTTTGATTGAGAAGGGGTCAAATACTTATTTCCCCCATTAAAATGCAAATCAATTTATAACATTTTTGACATGCATTTTTCTGGATATTTTTGTTGTTATTCTGTCTCTCACTGTTCAAATAAACCTACCATTAAAATTATAGACTGATAATTTCTTTGTCAGTGGGCAAACGTACAAAATCAGCAGGGGATCAAATACTTTTTTCCCTCACTGTAACCTAGAGGATTTAGGGAGAAGAGGAGATAGGGATGAAGTGAAGGAGAGATACTGTTATTGAGAAAATAAGGTAGTTAAAGAGATAGTGTTCAACAGGATACTGTCTTTGTGACCTCACCTGGTGTCCACACCACACCTTGTGCCTGCAGAGTACTTTATGCTGAAAACGTAAACGTACACACGAGGACAAACAATATAGAATAGTTATAGAAATAATGAAGTGTCCTACTATTCTCCATGGTTGGCCCTCTTGCCTATTCTTTAAAGGTGGAAGGAGCCACAGTTATACACCTGACCCTGCTTACTGCACAACACAATCCATCAATCAGATTGATACATGAGTGTGTAGGTGTGGGTTATAGGTGATTTAAAATAGCCTGTTTTGTTTTTGTACAGACATCACACCCTTACCTAAACAGCACCCTTACCTGAGGAGTAGAAATGAAAGGGAGAGAAACTGTGAATTGAATAAATGCAGTTGACATAGCTAAGTAAATGGAAGAATACTCTTATTGCAATGTGAATGGCTCTTAAAAGAGCCTTTGGTTGTGCATAGTGTAGTCTATGGTGTTGCCAGGGAACAGCACCCTCTTCAAAGAAGTAGGAGGTAAAGATCTCCTGCACATGGATTTCCTCTCTTTCTGCGTTGTTGTACCCCATCCTTGAAACATCCTGCAGAGCAGCAGACTTCTCCTCTGGCACATAGCGGCGAGCTGCAGATCCCCTCCTGGTCCTCGTGTCCATCCTCATGAAATTATGCAGGACACAGGTAGCCTTCACACACCTGAATTCCTCCAGGAGGCAGTCCCAGATGGCCCTGGTCACCTAACCTTGCCGTGCCCTACACGTTAACTGTAGGCAATTGTTTTGAAGGAATCTCCAGTTACAAGGTATCTGTAGGAATATGGAAAACAATGTAATTATTAGACTTTCACATCACCAGGTCATTGTAGATTACTAAAGTATAATATCCCTGATAACAAATCATGATAACATTGAATTGATAGATGCATGGGCACACATATGTGCATGTGTAGTATGTGACAATAATAGGATCATATCAAGGATATCATCACAAATTAATACATAAATACCACTCGAAGCTTGATGATGAGTTGATCATTTGAATCAGCTGTGCAGTGCTAAGGCAAAAACAAAAATGTTCACCCCCAGGACCAGGACTGAGAACCACTGCTCTTCATTAGGACCTTTTCACATGTAGACAGCCTTTCATAGCTCTCTTTATCTGAGGACAGAAAACCTCACAAGAAACAGACTTCATTATAGTCAAATTACACCGCACTGAATATTATGTTTCTATTGTCTCCGTCCTCACTTCTAGGGACAGGAACTACACAAAAGTACCTGCCCTATCCAGAATAGCCTACTCTCTCACTTTGACAGTTGGGGCTGCTATCCTTTCATCCTCCATGGCTGTTAGCTAGCTACCTGAAAATGCATTTGGAGTTTGTTTTTTACAGTGATAAATACATCAAGATATCTAGCTAATATGAAGTTAGGTAGCTGGTGATATTTAATTCACATAGCTAGCTAACATTATCTATACAGTATGTGAAGTTGGCTAGATAGCTAGCTAGCCAACTAGCTAGCTCACTTAGCAGCTCGTTTGAGTTAGCCTGCACTGTAGCTAGTTAGCTAATAATACATCGTTTTTTTACATTTTCGAAATATATTTACTTACTTGAACAGGTTCTGCCAGCCATGTGGATAATTGGAAACAGGGTAGCAAAGTTTTTGTCACCAGAGCGTTTTTGAGGATTACTATTGAACTATGTACCCATTTAAAAACTAGACCTTCATACAAACTTGCTCTGCTAAATTCTTGACGCACAATCGAACGTGCTGCTATATGCTCCCATATGCTGCCAGCACACCCACAAGTGAGTCACAATGGGCGGCCTAAGCGGCACTTTACCTCTATCTAGTGCGCATGCACTGTTAGGCCTACTTGTAGCTAACATTTTGGTTAAATGTACAGCTACCTCTGTGGCTTGAGACTGCTAGCTAACAGTAAACGGACAGGAGGGAGTATGCCAGACCCCCCTAAAAGAGCCCCCCTACCGATGAATCTCTAGTGACGTCCCTGGTGATGACCCAGACCTGATCTTGTATTTAAGGAAGCTGAATGGTAAATCACAATCATCATTCCAGCCCTTTTGGGAAGAAATGCAGAAGTATTTTAACGAATACACAGCTCAGGTCAACAATCGCAGACATGGGGAGTACCGGTAGGTACCTTTTTCTACAATAGTTGAAGACTTGCGTGACAAAGTGGGAAAGCGGCTTCCACAAGATACTAAAATCCCATCAATACAGTGGCTACGACTGCAGTTTACACACAAGAATCCATGGTCCATGTCTGCTCTCCATTACACAGGAATATTTGACCTCAAGTTCATGGCCCAGTCTAGGGTGATAAGAAAGGGACATCAAGACTCAAAGTTTGTTGCAGTACAGTGGAACTACATTAAACAGTTTGCCTGCATGTGGCAGAAGGACTGTGAAATGTTATGTGTGGATGATAAGGCAATCATCCCTGTCAGAGAACCTTGCCAGCCTACAGGGACCTGTAATAGAAGCAGACATCCAAGCATTGCTCCTGTGAGTGGGCCAGTTATAGCAGCTACCGACCATGATTACCACATCAGTAGACTTGTACCATCTGTTATGTTGATCGCAGACATCCCAGCATCTCCATCTAGTTCATTCTATGATGGGAAAGTTCATGTCACTGTCAAGGACAAGATTTTCAACACACAGTTGAAAATTTCAGCAGGAGAGAACTACTACTACAGTGAAGACGATGTCTCAACAAGTCCATCTTGATCATTCAATCTGATGGTGGGACAGACCACAGAACCACATATGCCTCGGTTCAAGCATGCCACACACTCCTGTTTGTTCAACTGGATCTTGACATGCTTATCGCCTGTAGAACAGCACCAGGTGAAAGCTGGGCCAACTCTGCCGAGAGTTAATTCCCTTCTAAACTTGGGGCTTCGGGGAACAGTCCTGGCTAGGGAGAAGTTGGAAGAATAAAATGAGAAGAGTGTGAAGAAGTGTAGCACAATGACAAGCCTACGTAAAACAGCGACCAAACAAACATACCTGACAGAGGCTTTTGAAAAGGGTATGCATCCTGTTGCAGCTCTTGTGAGTGGCCAGTTTGAGCGCCTGAAGTAGAAAGAAACACACGTAGAAGTACATCAGCCTGCAACACTGTGGAAGAAATTGCCAATATTGCACAACATTTAAACATCATTAATAAAGAAGTTGACATGATGCATGACCTCGGCAGAAAAAGTCTTGACAAGGAACAGTACAAGCAATTCCAGGACAGACATTTCAAGATGACACTATACATGTTACAGATCAAGAAATGCGAGGGAGAAGATCCATGCTGGTGCTGCTTAATGAATCCTTCACGCTTGCCAGAAGAACAATTTAAGAAATTAAGGTTTGTGCCTGATCCAACATTGACATCAGACCGACATGAGTCCCAGAAATGTGATAATCTGTACAGCTTGGACACCACTGAAAGGATAGGCCTTATCTGACAACAAATATCGAAAATGTAAAGAGGAGTGCTGCCATGGTCAGTGCAAAGGTGAGAGCAACCATCAACTGTGTTGAATGTAAGAAACCAAGGTGATTGTATGCCAAAAGCAAGCTGTCTAAAGAAGAACAGAAAGCAGTCCAACGCATTCGGGATGGGAACATTTTTACATGCTGGTCAGAGCAGATAGTTGCTTTCAAGGGGCAAACCTGTGGAATGCAAGTGGACACGCAGTATTACTCAGCAATCACAGAGTCATTCCCAGATGTGTGTGTCCATTGTGGATGTCTTGAGGGGGAAGAGGTGGTGAGGCTCAAATAACAATTCCAACATGTCAGGCCAATGTGCCCAGTGTGTAAGCAAGAAGGAAAGCAGTTCATTACAAGAGCTCGAATAAATCTTAAAAAAGAAATGAACAGCCTAGAGACCAGAATAAAAAAAACTAATAATGGACAAAACAGACCGTTCTGTTGGACAGCAAAAAGCAGCAGGTGATTGTGCTATTGCCTCTGACCACAGAACATTGGCCGTCATTTTCATTTCCAGATGATGTTGAATCGCCATTGTTTGTTGACACCCAGTAGGTGATCAACTGCACATGGCCACCTTTAGTTATGGTGTGTTCTGAAGCTGTTCTTGATTTTTATCAGATAATTGTTTTTTAATCAAGAATAAAGAAACTGTCACATGTTAATCTTCCCATTGTGTTTCATTTATCATGGTTATAACAACATCTGCATTCTTTTTAAGAAAAATTGTGTAGGTTTTCACATGGAATAATATAACTCTTGAAGCTCACATTAGGCCTAGGGCCTGCACAAGTGCCTAGGACAATGTACTGTTATTCCTTATCTACTTAATGTATTATATATATAAATATTTTTTTTTGCTCGCTCACTCGCCTCACTTTTCTGGGGGGAAAATCTTTTCAACTGTAACGAGTGGGCTGAGAGTCAGGAAGCAAGTTCAGGGAGTGAGTGTTTTAAAAAATAAAAGAAACACTGAACACGAAACTCAAACAACGCACCGACATGAAAACAGAGCCAATAACACATGAGGAAAGAACCAAGGGGAGTGACAGATATAGGGAAGATAATGGTGAGGCACAGGTGCACGAGACGATGGTGACAGGTGTGCGGGATAATCAGCAGCCTGATGACCTAGAAGCTGGAGAGGGAGTATAAGTGACATAAACAGTGAATCAATTTCATCTGGCCTTACTGTCGCCATACTGCTTGCTATTATGCAGAAAGGTCTAGGGGTCAAATCATATGTTACACAGTTCCCAATCCTTGAGGGCCACAACAGTATTACATTTGTAAAGGTTCATAAATTCTGTTAGTAGGTCAGAAAGTTTACACACCTTATTTTGCAGACATAATAAGCAGTGCAGCTGCCCTTGAGTATGTTTAAACTTAAGATTACAGTTTGCCTAGGGACTTATCAGAGTAGAGTAGAACCATTGGGTCTTCAGATCTATATACTGTACATACAGCCATATACCTATGAGGGAGGTTGTAGAGTGAACCTGCACAATAACTCACCACAGTCAATATACAACTCCAATAAACCCAAAGGCCCTATTGGCAAAGCAACCACCAATCTATTCCACCACTACTCCCCCAGTTTATTGATCCATGTGGTTTCTGCAGCTGCACATTTTCATATGCTGTTTTCTCATCCAACTATAGTTGGACTACACACAGGGACTTCCTATTATGAGGAAATCAATCGTCAATGTCAGTTTCTATTCACCTTATCTTATTGCAAATGGTGTGAAGGTTAGCCAGTCTCTGTATTTCCAACGAAATGACCGGTGCTATCATTTTGTGCACAGACAGACGGTCATAAATTATTTGGGTAAATGCTGATATGCCTTATACAATACATTTCAATCTGCTATCACTGTTTACAGACAAAGAGGGCATCATATTTATTTTTCCCAGTGCAGCAAAAGCAATCTCTTAGTGCTGCCTCCACTTGATCCAGTATGAACAGATCCGTGTACCCTGTTGATGGGGTAAAAAGCTAAAAAGCTTTTTGATAATTTATGTATTATGTTATTTCTGAATGCATTATCATTGTGTCAGATTATTGTGTCATCTGTCCCAATGTTAATCCTATACTATCTACTGTACTATCTACATTTACAATGTATTAGCACCACTTCGTATGTGCTGTACTTAGTCACAAGCAAAATGAAAAACATTATACTTTGGTCTCATATGATATTTGTACCATATTTTGTATGTTTAACAAAGGAGCCAAAAAGCAATCCATGTCATGATATTGTTGCTACATGTGACCTGTGTGACCCTAGAATATTGTATAGCATGAATCATAATCTGTGGCATAGCATTATTTACAATATGGAAATAACATTAGGGTGGTAGGGTATACTGTGTATTAGCAATGCCTAATGGCTGTAGATTTGATGCACTCCACCATTGCCTTTGGGTAAATCCATCAGTCAAATGAATAAACACAATATGCCCTGCCAGTGTTTCTGTTCTATTTCCAATTATGAAATGCATTATTCAGACCTGAATATCTGCAGAATAATTTTCATAACCTCCACTCATATTATTTTTAGCCTTTCTCTTCTGCGCTGTTTGTGAGTAAATGAACAAGTCAAAGCCCATATAAGGGCAGCATATTATTTCTGTCTGGGTGGTTACGTTTCACTGATTGTCAAACGCATTAAGCATAGACTGTAGTACCTGCTAAAAGTCATAGTACCCACCCTGATTTCTTTGCACCTTAGTTCAACAGATGAAGTATAATCAGAAAAAAATGGGTTAACCTTTTTTTGAGCCACCTGTTTATGTATTATGAATACACTACGGCAGACCCATCAACCCACAGTGCATACAACTTGTTATAGGAATTCATTACAGCTCGTGTATCATTGTAACAGTGTCTTATGAATTCTAAAGGCTACAGATGCATTTGTAAGCATTACACACAGGTGATAACATTCATTGTAACATGCTATAAATACTAGCTTTATGGTATTTCATGTTATAACTTGGATTCTGTCAAAATGTAACATGTTTCAAAATAAACTGTAGTGTGTTTGTATCCTGTTTAGTGAATGATTAATGTGAGTGTTAATGGAGTTTAAGCCATGAAACTGTGTGTATGCTAATTTAGAAAGGTTCGCCTAATCAGATAAGAGGAAATTGCCTAGGATCAGAGAGCAGGGTCAGGCCCAGAACAGAAGCCCAGAACAGAAGGACAGGGTGTGATTCTGACATCTGGTTAAACAAAAAGAGAGAACCATGGACATTCCACAGGGGAAAGGAGGGAAACTCATTGGGGTCATAAAATGTATAGCTGGGGAAGTGTATAACATGTGTTGTGAGCTTTCTAAACTCAGCTGACTGTATCCTTGGTATTAAACACTTTAAATGTCTCTTGACCTTTTGGTCTCCATTCCTTATTACAAAGAGGTAGCAATAGCATTTTTCTTTTTTAACAAACTGAAGTTACTTTGAGTGAAGTTTTACTATGTCTGCAGTGGCCCGTGCCTGTCTGCAGTGGCCCGTGTTTCCAAGAAGCCCATAGAAGGCATTTACCATGTTTGATTTCTTCCAAGCATGCAGGGCTGCTAACTTTCTAAGCTTTCATTATGCGTATCTTGGGAGAGGCATTTTATTTTTCCATGAATTGCAAATCAGTTTGCAGGCAAATTACACATTTATGCCCCAGCTCCTCTCTTTCCCATAAGGAGCCAGGCTAGGAGATTTATTAGGAGGTATTTCATAAGTGATCAGGGTTTTGATCCACCCAGCCACCCCTAGTGTTCAAAGTGCATGCTCCAATTACTCTCCTTGCATTAATAATTTGGTTTTGATTAAAAACTGGATTGGATTTTCATATTGTGATTTTTTTTGTTTCCTTTTTTGTTTCCTGTTTCAATTACTCCCTTATTGTGTTGCCCTGAGGGAGTTATTCATTGAACTGAAACTGAAAAGCTTGCAGTCAAATATGTATTTACTGTTGATTCGTGGAAACAGGTGGGTTTGACTGTGTGTTGATGTGATGAAATAAAATGTGCAGTGCAACATAAGACATAAACATAACATAACATTCCAATATTGGCTACTAGTGATGTATTCTAGAGCAACCAAACAAGAGTCAATTTCACCATGCTTGATCAATTAATTCATATGCATTTTGTATGTAATTAACTTCTTTGGGTTAGGGGGCAGTATTTTCACGTCTGGATGAAAAGCATGTCTAGAGTAAACGGCCTGCTACAAAGCCATGAAAGCTAGAATATGCATATTATTAGTAGATTTGGATAGAAAACACTCTGAAGTTTCTAAAACTGTTTGAATGATGTCTGTGAGTATAACAGAACTCATATGGGAGGCAAAAACCTGAGAAAAAATCCAACCAGGAAGTGGGAAATCTGAGGTTGGTCGATTTTCAACTCAGCTCCTATTAAAGATACAGTGGGATATTGGTAATGTTGCACTTCCTAATGCTTCCACTAGATGTCAACAGTCTTTAGAACCTTGTCTGATGCTTCTACTGTGAAGTGGGGCCGAAGGAGTGGGGAATGAGTAAGGTCTATTATGACCTGAACATGAGCGTTCACGTGAGAACGAGCTCTGTTCCATCACACTTCTGAAGACACAGGAATACTCCGGTTGGAACATTATTGAAGAATTATGTTAAAAACATCCTAAAGATTGATTCAATAATTCGTTTGTCATGTTTTTACGGACTGTAATATAACTTTAACTTTTCGTCCGTACTTTCCGCTGGACTTGCCCGCGTGTCGTGAGTTTGGAAAGTGTACTGAGCGATAAAACAACAAGGAATAATTTGGACATTAATGATGGACATTGAAGAACAAAACAAACATTTATTGTGGAACTGGGATTCCTGGGAGTGCATTCTGATGAAGATCATCAAAGGTAAGTGAATGTTTATAATGTTATTTCTGACTTCTGTTGACTGCATAATATGGCGGATATATTTGTGTCTTGATTGGGCTCTGAGCGCCGACTCAGATTATTGCGTGGAGCTGGCCTCCCGGGTGGAGCAGTGGTCTAGGGTACTGCATCGCAGCGCAAGCTGTGCCACCAGAGTCTCTGGGTTCGCGCCCAGGCTCTGTCACAGCCGGCCGCGACCGGGAGGTCCGTGGGGCGACGCACAATTGGCCTAGCGTCGTTAGGGAGGGTTTGGCCGGTAGGGATATCCTTGTCTCATCGCGCTCCAGCAACTCCTGTGGCAGGCCGGGCGCAGTGCGCGCTAACCAAGGGGGCCAGGTGCACGGTGTTTCCTCCGACACATTGGTGCGGCTGGCTTCCGGGTTGGAGGCGCGCTGTGTTAAGAAGCAATGCGGCTTGGTTGGGTTGTGCTTCGGAGGACGCATGGCTTTCGACCTTCGTCTCTCCCGAGCCCGTACGGGAGTTGTAGCGATGAGACAAGATAGTAATTACTAGAGATTGGATACCACGAAAATTGGGGAGAAAAGGGGGTAAATTTAAATAAAAAATAAAAAATAAAAAAAAGATTATTGCGTGGTTTGGTTTTTCCGTAAAGCTTCTTTGACATCTGACTCAGCGGTTGCGTTAAGGAGAAGTGCATCTAAAATTCCATGCATAACAGTTGTATCTTTTAGCAATGTTTATTATGAGTATTCCTGTAAATTGATGTGGCTCTCTGCAAAATCAAAGGATGTTTTGGAACAAGGCACCAATGTAAACTCAGATTTTTGGATATAAATATGAACTTTACTGAACAAAGCATACATGTATTGTGTAACATGAAGTCCTATGAGTGTCATCTGATGAAGATCATCAAAGGTTAGTGATTCATTTTATGAATCGTCTCTTTGGCTGGAAAAATGGCTGCGTTATTCTGTGAATAGGCACTCACCTAACATAATCGTTTGGTTTGCTTTCGTCGTAAAGCCTTTTTGAAAATCGGACACTGTGGCTGGATTTACAACAAGTGTATCTTTAAAATGGTGTAAATACATGTATGTTTGAGGAATTTTAATTATGGGATTTCTGTTGTTTTGAATTTGACGCCCTGCAGTTTCACTGACTGTTGAAGAGGTGGGACGCTACCGTCTCACGTACCCTAGAGAGGTTAAAGTCTAAGCATTAAATCTATGCCCCGCCACACACAGATGAAGTCGGAAGTTTACATAAACCTTAGCCAGATACATTTAAGGTCAGTTTTTCCCAATTCCTGAGATTTAAACCGAGTAAAAATTCCCTGTCTTAGGTCAGTTAGGATCACCACTTAATTTTAAGAATGTGAAATGTCAGAATAATAGTAGAGAGAATTATTTATTTAAGCTTTAATGTCTTTCATCACATTCCCAGTGGGTCAGAAGTTTACATACGCTCAGTTAGTATTCAGTAGCATTGCCTTTAAATTGCTTAACTTGGGTCAAATGTTTCGGGGAGCCTTTCACAAGCTTCCCAAAATAAGTTGAGTGAATTTTGGCCCATTCCTCCTGACAGAGCTGGTGTAACTGAGTCAGGTTTGTAAGCCTCCTTGCTCGCACAGGCTTTTTCAGTTTAGAAAGCTCACACTTTTCCTTAGGATTGAGGTCAGGGCTTTGTGATGGCCACTCCAATACCTTGACTTTGTTGTCCTTAAGCCATGTTGCCACAACTTTGGAAGTATGCTTGGGGTCATTGTCCATTTGGAAGACCAATTTGCAACCAGGCTTTAACTTCCTGACTGATGTCTCGAGATGTTGCTCCAATATATCCACATAATTTTCCCTCCTCATGAAGCCATTTATTTTGTGAAGTGCTGCAGCAAAGCACCCTCACAACATGATGCTGCTTCACGGTTGGGATGGTGTTCTTCGGCTTGCAAGCTTCCCCCTTTTCCCTCCAAACATAACGATGGTCATTATGGCCAAAGAGTTCTATTTTTGTTTCATCAGACATTTCTCCAAAAAGTACAATCTTTGTCCCCATGTGCAGTTGCAAACCATAGTCTGGCTTTTTTATGGCGGTGTTGGAGCAGTGGCTTCTTCCTTGCTGAGCGGCCTTTCAGGTTATGTCGATATAGGACTTGTTTTACTGTGGATATAGAGACGTTTGTACCTGTTTCCTCCAACATCTTCACAAGGTCCTTTGCTGTTGTTCTGGGATTGATTTGCACTTTTTGCACCAAAGTACGTTCATCTCTAGGAGACAGAACGTATCTCCTTCCTGAGCGGTATGACAGCTGCGTGGTCCCATGGTGTTTTATACTTGCGTACTATTGTTTGTACAGATGAACGTGGTAACTTAACTTCAGGCATTTGGAAATTGCTCCCGAGGATGAACCAGACTTGTGGAGGGAGGTCTACAAAAAAAGAATCTGAGATCTTGGCTGATTTCTTTTTCGCATGATGTCAAGCAAAGAGGCACTGAGTTTGAAGGTAGACCTTGAAATACATCCACAGGTACACCTCCAATTATCTCAAATTATGTCAATTAGCCTATCAGAAGCTTCTAAAGCCATGACATCCTTTTCTGGAATTTTCCAAGCTGTTTAAAAGGCACAGTCAACATAGTGTATGTAATCTTCTGACCCACTGGAATTGTGATACAGTGAATTATAAGGGAAATCATCTGTCTGTAAACAATTGTTGGAAAAATTACTTATGTCGGGCATAAAGTAGATGTCCTAACCAACTTTTCAAAACTATAGTTTGTGGAGTGGTTGAAAAACTAGTTTTAATGACTCTAACCTAAGTGTAAACTTCCGACTTCAACTGTACCTGGTATCATTTCCATATGTATACAAATAATACATCTTAGCTCATGAGTTTTTTGTCTCTTTCAACTGCTAGGATATCTGCACTTTTTTTCACATAACAGGCAGAAATGAAAGATTTAGTTTTTCAATATCTCTGCCGGTTTTCATCGTATGGTTTTGATATGTGTCATTGGTTGTTCCATTTAATTGGAGCCGTCTTCACAAACGTAAGCCAGGAGAAGAGGGATGTCTTGACAGCGAAACAACATTCCCCACTGGAAAGCAGAGACCTGTCACTAATAAGAGATGCACACAGGCCTTTGTGTGTTTGTGTGTGACAGTCCATTAGGAGAGGGGAGATATTGGCTCAGGATAGATAGAGTTGGGTGTATCATCTGTAATGGTGTCGTTAGTAAGTACAGCTCGGGACACACAATTTCCTTTAACACTTCACTTGACACCCAGTGTCATAACATGTTATGACAGTCAATACATGTCATAAAATGTCATATCTTGTCATAACATGATTCTGATGGTCATAAGGCTTCTTGACGTTGTCATAAAGTGCATTTTCTTAATCCAACTAAAGTGATACAGTGTGGTCATAATGCTTCATGACAGTGTCATGAAGTGTATTTTCTGCAAGTTATTTAAAATTTGATGAAAAAGAAAACAACATGACTGTAAAGAATTAATTACATCAACAACAAAGTACTTAAGAAACAAACTTTCTAACGAAAGGAATCTTCTTGGCAGGGAAAAAACACATTTGAATAACCATAACCAGACATAAAGTAAAGCAATATATGTCACAACAGGTGTAAATACATGGGTCATGACAGTGTTTTGACCATATTATGACAGGTTATGACAAGTTATGTCAGCTGGTACGACATTATTTGTATTTATTATGGATCCCCATAAGATCCCCTACTCTTCCTGGGGTCCAGCAAAATGAAGGCAGTTATGAATGTATTGTAATTATTTTGTAAATGTATAACAGATTCCACAATATATTAAGTGTGTGCCCCAAGGCCTTTACTCTATTACCACATCTATAACACAAAATCCATGTCTACGTGTGCATAGTGCGTATGTTATCGTGTGTTTGTATACATGTGTCTACGTTTGTGTTGCTTCACAGTCCCCGCTGTTCCATAAGGTGTCTTTTTTTTCTTCAAATGTTACTGCTTGCATGAGTACTTGATGTGGAATAGAGTTCCATGTAGTCATGGCTCTATGTAGTACTGTGCGTCTCCCATAGTCTGTTCTGGACATGGGGACTGTGAAGAAACCTCTAGTGGCATGTCTTGTGGGGTATGCATGGGTGTCCGAGGTGTGCGCCAGTAGTTCCAACAGACAGCTCGGTGCATTCAACATGTCAATACCTCTCACAAATACAAGTAGTGCTGAAGTCAATCTCTCCTCCACTTTGAGCCATGAGAGATTGACATGCATATTATTAATGTTAGCTCTCTCTGTACATCCAAGGGCCAGCCGTGCTGCCCTGTTCTGAGCCAATTGCAATTTTCCTAAGTCCGTCTTTGTGGCACCTGACCACACAACTGAACAGTAGTCCAGGTGCGACAAAACTAGGGCCTGTAGGACCTGCCTTGTTAATAGTGTTGTCAAAACTTCTTATGGCTTGGGGGTAGTATTTCGACGTATGAATAAGAAGCGTGCCCAAAGTAAACTGCCTGTAACTCAGGCCCAGATGCTAGAATATGCATATAATTGGTATATTTGGATCGAAAACACTAAAATAATGTCTGAGTATAACAGAACTGTTATGGCAGGCAAAAACCTGAGGAAAATCCCACCAGAAATTGGGATTTTTTTGATGTGGGTAGTTTAATTGAATGTCTATTGAGTATCTAATGGGTTAAATCAAATCAAATTTTATTTGTCACATACAAATGGTTAGCAGATGTTAATGCGAGTGTAGCGAAATGCTTGTGCTTCTAGTTCCGACAATGCAGTAATAACCAACAAGTAATCTAACCTAACAATTCCACAACTACTACCTTATACACACAAGTGTAAAGGGATAAAGAATATGTACATA